>NC_134788.1:34724869-35032369 GCF_046742065.1 Oratosquilla oratoria
AAATGTATGTATATATGTATACTCTTCAACATGAAAATGTAATGTGTGATATTTTGTTGAATAAACTATTAAATTGAAATTGAATTGTTTCTCCAGGTACAACCGGTTGTCTGGGGTGCCCCGTTCCCTCAGCAAGTGCGTCCACTTGGACGAATTTAACGTCGAGAGTAATCAGATCTCGCTCCTGCCGGAAGGCCTTCTCAGCTCCCTCAGCAACTTGTCCTCTCTTACGCTCTCCCGCAATGCCTTCAGGTAATCGACTTTACGTCTTTATTGTCTTCACGTAGCTCACTCCTCCAAACGGCCTCTTCCTCTGTACAAAGGTTTGGCCAAGTTTGAGCACACACACAAACTCCCTATTTATTTATTTGTTTATTTATTTATTTATTTTTTTGCCGTGCATATCCAGGAGGTGCTAAGTGAGAGGGAGGGTGGAGGGGTGTGGAGTATATTCAGGGATGGAATGGGTGGGAATGATTTTATGCCTTTTCCTTTTTGGCTAGCTCCCTTGTAAGGGGGAAAAAGCCTTGGTATATGTATGTATGCGGATCCAGTAGGCAGACCATCACAATTTACATTTTTATCATCTTTACATAGTTTGCTTCTCCATATAGGGGCATTCCCTGTCAGATCAACAAGTGCATAATGCCCTAATATGTACAGTTGATGGACACCGTATAAATGTGGCGCACACTTGTGTTGATTATATGAAAAGTACTAGCGTTGTTTTTTTTGTTGTTGTTTTTTTCCCTGATTCTAATAGCCAAAGCTTATGCCTTCATTTTTCTCATCTATATTTTCTTTATTTATATTTATTTTTTTCTATTGATTCTAATAGCCAAAGCTTATGCCTTCATTTTTCTCATATATATATATATGTGTATATATATATATATATTTTAATACCCCAGGGGTCAAATCTTGATCCTGAATTATTTCTAAAGTGGGAATTTTTTTATTTTTCAACTTACAGTTCTAAAACTCTGATATTTGGATTCCTGGTCTATCACCCTAGTTTATTGATTGCCAAATGTCAGTGACCTCCTTCCATGTGAAGTTATATCTCCTGAATGGTTGTTCAGATTGACCTTTAAATTTCAGTAACATGTTTAGGGCCCTAAAACTACCTATAAACCAAATTTCTGCAAAATCGGAGATGATGGTGTTAATATGATTTTTACTATTATTATTATTATTATTATTATTATTTTTTTTTTTCTTCTTCTTCTTCTTCTTTAAGAGACTCTTCCTCCGTACGTACAAAGGTGTGGCCAGGTCAGAGTGCACAATCGCCCTACTTACCGTTTTTCTTTTGCAGCGCGTATCCAGTAGGGGGACCGTCACAATTTACCAACGTCCACTCCATCAACCTGGAGCACAATCGTGTTGACAAGATTCCGTACGGGATCTTTTCCCGCGCCAAGTACCTCACCAAGCTGAACATGAAGGACAACTGCCTCACCTCCCTCCCGCTTGGTCAGTACAACGTCTTGACGTTCTCGCTAGCCATGATTACACACACACACACACACACACACACACACACACACACACACACACACACACACACACACACACACACACACATACACATACATATATATATATGCACACCGTACCCTTACTCTCGTCTGTCTTTCTCTCCTCTCTTCTCTCTCTTTCTCTCTTTACCTCTTCTCTCTCCCTGTCTTCTCCCTCTACTCCCTCTCTTCTCTTTTTTTCTCTTCTTTCTTCTTTTTCTCCCTCTTCCCTTGTGCTCTCTCTCTCTTCTCTGTATTCTATCTCTATCTCCCCTCTCTCTCTCTCTCTTTCTCTCTCTCTCTGTCTCTCTTCTATCTCTATTTCTGTCTCTCTTCTATCTCTATTTCTCTCCTCTCTCTATTCTGTCTCTTCTCTCTCTCCCTCTTCTCCCTTTCTTATCTCCCTTTTTTTTCTTCCTCTTCTCTCTCACTCCTCTATTCTCCCTCTCTTCCCTCTTTGTTCTTTTTTCTCTTCGCTCTCCCTCTCTTCTTCTCTTTTCTCCCATTATTCTCTCTTCTTCTTTTTTCTCCCATTATTCTCTCTTCTCCCTCTCCTCTCTTTTCTTTTTTCTCCCACCTCTCTTCTCTCTCCCTCTTTTCTCTCTTCTCCCTCTCCTTTTTTTTTTCTCCCACCTCTCCCTCTCTTCTCTCCCTTGCTCTCTCCCCCTCTTCTCTCTCGCTCCTCTCTCTCCCTCTCCTTCTCTTCTCTCCCTCTCTTCTCTCTTTCTTCTCCCTCTCCCTCTCTTCTCTCTTTCTTCTCCCTCTCTTCTCTCTTTCTTCTCCCTCTCTTCTCTCTTTCTTCTCCCTCTCTTCTCTCTTTCTTCTCCCTCTCTTCTCTCTTTCATCTCCCTCTCCCTCTCTTCTCTCTTTCATCTCCCTCTCCCTCTCTTCTCTCTTTCTTCTCCCTCTCTTCTCTCCCTCTCATCTCTCCCTCTCCTCTTTTTTTCTCCCACCTCCCCATCTCTTCTCTCGCTTCTCTCCCTCTCTTCTCTCTCCCTCTTCTCTCTCCCTCTTCTCTCTCCTCCCTCTTCTCTCTCCTCCCTCTCCTTTCTCTCCCTCTCTTCTCTCCTTCATCTCCCTCTCCTCTCTTTTCTTTTCCCACCTCTCTTCTTCCCATGTTCTCTCTTTCTCTCTCTCTCTCTCTCTCTCTCTCTCTCTCTGTGGGTTGCCATAGAGATGATGATAAAAGAAATGAGAGATTAACCCAGATTCGTATTTCATCATCGGAAGTGGCATTTCCGTCCTCGGAGACGATTGGTGGAGGAGGGAAAGGAGATATATCCGAGAGGAGCAGTAATAGAAGTTAACCTCTTCAGTACGAACTGAATTCTTGCACGCAACATCACTGGCCTCACGTGTGATGATTCAACAGCGCATCACAATACTCGCATTACAAAATATAAAGTCGCAGCAGTATTACTCGTTCTCTTTCACTCTGAATATTAATAACTACAGAGAACACAATCAAGCCAGTTCACGTAATACAGGGGTCGATCAGCTGCAACCGCTAAAAAAAAAAAGAATATAATCAAGATGCTGACGGTGGCATTCTCGTATATCCACTTGCACCTTGTTACGTAGGCATCATTGTGAGGAAGAGATTAAAGCGATTGGTATTCTTCTTTGAGTAGGTCTCCAGTCGTAAAAGGATGCTACGTAACTCTCGTCCATAGGGGTAGGACTGCAGTTTGTGACGTACGATTCCAGAAATCATGAAAGAGGTTTGCTCTGGGAGTGTAATTAATTTATTACGGGGTTCCCAATCTGTGGGTCATGAGCCTTTTTCTGGGGGTTGTGGAGGGTCCAACAGTGTGTGCATTCCGCCACCTAGACCCACGTATTGGTTTGCTCGTATCAAAAAAGCAAACGCAGCCTTTTCGTTAAAATACGTGAATTAATGCCCTTGTATATAAACACTGATAAAGAACAATAAAAAAAAAGTTGCTCTCTGCTGTGGTTGATCTTTTAAATCTTAAAAATAATGTACGTGTGATATTAAGAGTGAGTATGCTTTCAGACGGCTCATAAAGATGGGGGGGTCATGGTAGGTTTGGTGCGACTGAAAGGGGTTGTGTATTGGAAAAGATCGGGAAACGCTGAGACTCTAAGGCAGCGTTTCTCAACCTTTTTACCCTTGCATAACCTTGAAGATAAATTACAGGTCTCAAGTAACCCCTGTGAAAAAAACAAAACGTATACCATATCTTATTTTATTTACATCGTAATAATAGGTTAGATAGGATGATGTCTATATTATATTATTACAATTACCAAGAATATGTCATGCGTGTTTAATCAAATTACGTATATGGAATTAAATAAAAAATCAAAAGTGCATTAGCATATCCCACTTGTTCTTGCGGAACCCTCAGGGACCTTTTGGGGAACCATAGGGTTCCGGGGAACCCTAAGGTTGAGAAGTGCTGCTCTAAGACAGGGGTTCTCATTAGGGGTGAAATTCACCCCCAGGGGAGAATTTTGGGTTTTCTGGGGGTGATTTGTGACCACAGTCAGTTTATGCGGCGAGGAAAGCAATTACAGGTTTTGGCCAATCTGACCTGTCACCTGGGCTGGAATTATACTAGTATGGGAAAAATATATACTAATTTGGAAAAAATTAAAGGGTTTTTAGTAATATTTGCATATTATTTAGAATGCACTTTTTGAAACAGGCAATCTTGGAAAGGAGGGGGGAATGACATTCAGACAAATGGTGAAAGGGGTGAATAGGCCAAGTAAGGCTGAGAACCCTTGCTCTAAGGAGTCTGTTCAGGGTGGGGCAGAGGTGGGCCCCCCCCACCTCCTCACCCTTGGAATGAGACGTTGCCAGTTTGACCGCTGATTATCAGATCGCCACAAATAGACTTTTCTTGAATATATTAACCTCTTCGATACAAGTCGAATATTTGCGTAGACATTAGGTTGCTGGATGGGTGATGCATCACAAGTCGTACGCTATGAAATATAAAGTCGCTGCTCTTATACTCGATTTCTTTTACCCAGAATGAATATAACATCACAGAAAATGTAATGAAGCCTGTTCACAGAATACAGGGATCACTCAGCTACAAAACCACAAAATAAATATAATCGGGAAGCCGACGCTGGCATCCTTGTACACCTCACTCGCAGCTCACAGTGCGTACGTAAGCATTGTCGTATTCGAGAGGTTAAATTTAGGAAGAGGGGAGTGGAGGATGTAGGGGATGGAATGAGTGGAAGTGGTTTCTATGCCTTTGTCTTTTGGCTACCTCCCTTGTAAGGGGGAAAAAAGCCTTTTGTATATATATAAGTGTGAGAAATTTGCTAGTGAACAGCGACATTAATCAGATCATTTTTATGGCACCGTCTTGGCAGCCTCCTGACCTCAGAGCGGTAGGTTCAAGTCCCATGCACAACGGCCATAAAAATGATCTGATACATGTAATTGTAGACAGGGTACGCATATGTAATTGTAGACGGGGTACGCAGACACAAGGTTAAAAAATTATCTGACATATGTAATTGTAGACGGGGTACGCAGACACATGCAGGTTAAAAAATTATCTGATATATGTAATTGTAGATGGGGTATGCAGGTTAAACTTTTTGACTCACTTTCAATCATCTCTTGCCGTCGCAGACATCGGGTCCTGGAGCAACATGGTGGAGCTGAACCTGGGCACGAACCAGTTGACGAAAGTTCCGGAGGACATTTCCAGTCTGCACAACCTGGAGGTGCTGATCCTCTCGAACAATCATCTCAAGGTAATGACCATCACACCTGTTGAGTCGTCTTTTAATGTGTATGCCAGCGGTTCTTAACCTGCTAATCCTCTCGAACAATCATCTCAAGGTAACGACCATTGAGTCGTCTTTTAACGTGTATACCAGCGGTTCTTAACCTGCTAATCCTCTTGAAAAATCATCTCAAGGTAACGACCTTTGAGTTGTCTTTTAACGTGTATACCAGCGGTTCTTAACCTGGGGGGTCGTTTGGGGAAAGATGTATTTTCGTACATTTGAATTACACTTGGGCTTTGACCAGTTTGACGAGTGCAACACTGGTCACAAGTGCGGTGGCCTGCTACAGTAAGCGTATCAACCATGACCAGTTTTTTATCTTGCCTTTTCTCAAGGTTCACAGTTTCAAAATTGATTATACGGGGGTTACGCTAATACCCTGAAGAGTCTCGGGGGGGGGGGGGTCAATTGATGAAAAAGGCTAAGAACCACTGTCGTATACGATCATTCATTTATGTATTCTAATTGTACAAAGGAGAAAAAGCTATTGGTATATGTATGTATGTATTCTAATAGGCGGGAGTGGATTTTTTTTTTTTTTTTTTTTTTTTTTTTTTTTTTTTTTTTTTTTGTGTACCTCCCTTTATGTAAGAAAAAGCCATTGGTATATGTACATATTCTCATGTTTAATGTTTGGGTGGTATGAAGGCCATTATGAAAAATAGTTACAGAAATACCTTACTATACAACCGAGTTGTGTTCCCAGCTGACTGGTCGCAATGCGAAAATTCGTATATTGAGGTGGGTTTTACGTGTACGTAAATAGGGGGGTTGTATTCATGGACCCTGTCAATCCCCCCAATTATTTTTTTGCCTCCTGGGGGCTTTGACATATATGCACCCAACATTTGTTTTACCTACTTTGTAGCACTCGGTCGAATAGTAAGGTATTCCTGTATTTGGAAATAAATGCAGAGATGAGATTGTACGTGGGAGGAATCATATCCATGGTGTTGTATGGAGCAGAGACTGAACAAAGATCCGAGATGAAGCGTTCGAGAAATATGACGACAGGTGTTTCGGTGGTTCTTAACTGGGGGAGGGGGGTACGTAACCTCGAACCCTGGGGGTAGTATGAGACATGATAGCCAGTGCAACGGTACTGTATGTTTTCCATGAGAAAGCAAAGCAAGGTTTGTATTGCTAATACTTTTCATGTGTTTGCATTGTATTTGTACTAGAGGGGGGAGGTACGAGAATTTTTTCCCGAGGTATCAGGGTTACGGGTACTGAAAAAGGTTAAGAACCGCTGTGTTATACGAGTAGAGTGAGAAATATGGAGACTAGGAAGAGAACTAATGTGCAACGCTCTCTTGTTTACTAGAAAATACCAGTAATGTGCAATGCTCTCATGTTTACCTGAAAATACCAGTAATTACCAGTAATGTGCAATGCTCTCATGTTTACCAGAAAATACCAGTGAGCCTGGGCAATCTACGGAAGCTACGGGTGTTGGACCTGGAGGAGAACAGGCTCGAAGGTCTTCCGTCAGAGATCGGCTTCCTGAAGGACCTCCAGAAACTCATCGTCCAGTCTAACCAGCTGTCCGCCCTTCCACGAGCTCTTGGGTAAAGAATTTTTGTTTATTTTATTTTCTAGATTATGGAAATAAGGTTGATATTTAGAGAAGTATGTGTTTGGGGATAATTTTTTTTTTTTTTTTTTTCTGAAACCATGACAAAATCAAAGAACATACCAAATGTTTTCGTCTATTTAAGATATCTTTGGAGAAGTCTTAGATAGACGAAAACATTTAGTATTTAGTATTCCGATCTTTGATTTCCTCATGGTTTCAGCAATCTTTATTCACATGTTTTATGTGATTACTGTTGCAAGATGAAGAAGGTACGAGGGAGTGATCGACGAGAAATAATGTCAGGAAATAGATTTAATTTAGAAGTGGGTAGAAATAACTTTGCCAACTGTGGTTAATGAATGGAATAGACTTCCTGCAGAGGCAGTGCAATGTAGCTCAGTTCAAAGTTTTAAGATTCATTTAGATCAGTGGTTCTCAAATTATGGGTCATGACCCAAAGTTGTGTTGCGAGATCAATTTTGATAGGTCAGAGGGACATGGAATATTCTCACGTTTTCAGAGTATTTCAAATACTTGACCAATTAATTTAGTTTTCTGAAGGAAGTGCAGTGCCGTGGATTCTGTTTATTTAGTTTTGTTAAAGAAAAGCTGTACACATTATTTTTATTTTTATTTTTTCTAAAGTAAAGGGTATATATCACTATCCGTTTTGGTTCTCTTTATTCTGGGTCGCGAAGGATTGAAATGTTCCAAATAGGGTCGTCACTCACGAAAAAGTTTGAGAACCACTGGTTTAGATAAACACGTAAGCAAGATGCTGTAATGCCTGCCATTTATTTTATATTATTTGTTTACTATTATTTGTCTGTTTTTATTATTTGCTTGATTTCCATTTATTATTAGTTATCTGTATGAAGGAGTGATTGTGGCAACAGCACTGCATGGGGCAGAAACATGGAACATAAGAGAAGGAGTTTGAATGTGTTTGAGATGAGGTGTCTGAGAAGTATGATGGGGGTTACTAGATAGAGTGAGAAATGAGGAGGTGAGGAGAAGAACGGGGGTGGAAAGGGAGTTGGGAGATAGGGTTGATGAAAGAGTATTAGGATGGTTTGGACACATGGAAAGAATGAGTGAAGAAAGACTAGTAAAAGAGGTATGGAAGGCAGATGTGGAGGGAGTGAACATGAGGGGACGCCCTAGGATGAGGTGGATGGATGGGGTGAAGGGGGCTTTGGGGAAGAGGGGAATGTCTGTTGAGGAAGGACGGGAGAGGACAGAAGACGGGTGAATGGAGAATGGTTGTATATGGATGGATGATGTTGTGATGCATGAGGTGGAATGGATGGGGGGATGGGGGGTGAGGTAGTATGTGTGAGCAAAATTTGACGCAGCCCGAAGGGATTTCTCCCTGTCTTCTCTTTTTATGTTTGGGGGGACGGAGAGGGGGGGTCGCTGATTTAATGAAGCGGCCTTGCTGTGGATGTGCTGTGTCTTGCGACACTGCTTCTGACCCAGGGCAGTGGACAAGGTGCAGGGATGACCCGTCATCCAGGAGGTGCTAAGATAAGAGGGAGGGTGGAGGGGTGTGGAGTGTATTCAGGGATAGAATGGGTGGGAATGATTTTATGCCTTTTCCTTTTTGGCTACCTCCCTTGTAAGGGGGAAAAAGCCTTGGTATATGTATGTATTTGTCAATTTATTATTATTTACTATTTACTTATTTGTTTATTATTTAACTATAACTATGCATTTATTCATTTAATTTATTATTATTTATATTATTATAATTTATTTATTTATTTAACAAAAAATGAAAAATTTAACGAAAAATTAAAAATTTAAAGAAAGACCTTCTCTGCCCACAGGCACCTGACCAATCTGACCAACCTGAACGTGGGGGAGAACAACCTGAGCTACCTGCCAGAGGAGATCGGCACCCTGGAATCGCTCGAGTCGCTCTACATCAACGACAACCCGCTGTTGCACAACTTGCCCTTCGAGCTTGCCCTCTGCACAAACCTCCAAATCATGTCCATAGAGAACTGCCCGCTCAGCCAAATTCCCCCCGAGATCGTAGCTGGCGGGCCTTCCCTCGTCATTCAGGTAAGCCCAGATTGTAACAGAACTGCCTGCTCAGCCAAATTTCCCCCGAGATCGTAGCTGGCGGGCCTTCCCTTGTCATTTAGGTAAGCCCAGATCGTAACCGCTTTGGTACAATGACGCCTACATAGGAGTAATGAGGCACGAGTGGGTACACGAGGATGCTGGTGTAGGCATCTTATATTATTCATAGTTGTACATATATTGTACATGTACTTGTAGTTGTACATATTTTCATAGTTGTACATATATTGTACATGTACATGTAGTTGTACATGTATATGTACATATCCCTGTATTCTGTGAATTGGTTTGATCATGTTTTTTGTGTTTATCATTACTCAAAGTAAAAGAGAACGAGCAATACAGCAGTGACTTTATATTTTGTAATGTGAGTAATGTGATGAATCATACATATGGCAGCCAATGCTGCATGCGACAATTTGACTCATACCAAAGTGGTTAACTTCTTCTGTACAAGTCGAATACTCGTGCACAAGCATCAGGCTGCCGAATGTCTGATGATTTGATGATGCATTACAGTACGCGCATTATAAGATATAAATTTACAGCTGTAATATTTCCCTTTCGTTCTCGTTCACCCCGAATGTGGACAGTCACAGAAAACTGAGGTCATCCTTGAGGTCCTATTGACGCTAAATGTCTTACCAGCTTGCTTAACCACTTCAGTGCGAGCCAAATGATTGTGCGCAGCATTGTCTGCCATATGTACGATGCATCACACTACTCACAGTAGAGAAGATAAAATCACTGCTGTACTACTCGTTCTCTTTTACTCTGAGTAAGAATAAACACAGAAAAAGGGATCAAACCAGTTCACAGAATCCAGGGGTAACTCTTGTACGACTACAAACGAAATATCCATAACCAAAATGCCAACGCCGACATCCATGTGTACCCACTTATGCCTCACGTAGGCGTCATCGTATCGAAGCGGTTAATCCCCACAGCTGATGGGGTGACCCAGGGGGATAAGGAGAAATCATAAAAAGTATGTGGGAAGTATCATAAGTCACTGTTTCCCAACCCTTGGGGTCACCAAGACATCTTGTATGCCTTTTTTTTTTTTTTCTACATGAAGAATTGTCACCCCAGTTTTCGACAGGGTGATAATTCTTCATGTGGGCCAACCTGGGTTTTTTTATTCTTTGGTTGTATAAGTTGGCGACAATAAGCATAACCCTCATTCAACCTAACCTAACCTAATCTTTACTCCACTATTCAGTGTATGGGGTGACAGTTCTTCAGGTGGGATCTCATGGGGTGATGATTCTTCAGGTGGGCGTTCTGGGGTGACCTTTTTTTTTTTTTTTTTCTCAAAATTATATGAATTCAATACTATAACCATATATATTAACACATACACAAATAGATTAGTTGGGTAGCAGTTATATGAGGATCATACTGGGGTCGCCTGAAAAAAAAATGGTTGGGAAACACTGGTAGTATGTAGATAGTGGGTCAGGCTCACCCCAGCCTAAAGAGGACCGAGTTCCGACCCCCAAAAAAACGGGGTTTCCCCTTGCTACTGTCACGATTCCAGGGTTCATTCATTCCTCCCCAGTTTTGAATTGTCTGTCATGTTTTGACCTTGTTATTATTTACAGTGATAATTATTGAAACGGTATAAGAAACTAAATACATATACCAAAAGACTCTTTCACCTGTGTGTGTGTATACATATATATATTCCAAAGGCTTTTTCCCCCTAACAAAGGAGGTAGCCAAAAAACAAAGGCAAGAAATCAACCCCCTTTCCATCCCCAACATACTCCACTCCCCTCCACCCTCTTCCCTCCCTCTTATCTTGGCACCTCCAGGATTACTGGTCATCCCTGCATCTTGTCCACTGCCCTGGGGCAGAAGCAGTGTTGCAAGACACAGCAAGGCCGCTTCATTAAATCAGTGACCCCCCCCTCTCCATCCCCTTCATGCAGAAATGGCGAAGATGGGGAGAAATCCCTTCAGGCTGCGTCAAATTTTTCTCATACATACTCCCACACCCCCCATCCCCCACCCATTCCACCTTATGGATCACTGTATCATCCATACACAACCATTCTCCATTCACCCCTATCTTCTGTCCTCTCCCATCCTTCCTCAACAGACATTCCCCTCTTCCCTAATGCCCCTTTTATCCCATCCATCCATCTCATCCTTGGTCGTCCCCTCATGTTTACTCCCTCCACATCTGCATCCAACACCTCTTTTACTAGTCTTTCTTCACTCATTCTCTCCATGTGTCCAAACCATCCCAATACTCTTTCATCCACCCTATCTCCCAACTCCCTCTCCACCCCTGTTATCCTCCTCACCTCGTTTCTCACTCTATCCAGCCTAGTAACCCCCATCATACATCTCAGACACCTTATCTCAACATTCAAACTCCTCTCTTATGTTCCATGTATGTATATGAAGGTATATATATATATATTGGTGTATTAAGTTAGCAGGTTCTCATGTAGACAATTGTGATTGAAGTTCACAGCAGCTTCTGCATTCACGACTTTTTTGCCGAGTAGTTCTACATCTTTGACGATAGAACGGTGAGCAGTAGCTACCCACTGCTCACCATTCCAGCGTCAGAAACGTAGAACTATTCGGCAAAAAAGTCATGAATACAGAAGCTACTGTGAACTTCAATCATTTTATATATATATATATATGTTGATGGTGGAGAAAGAAGTCACAGGTCTTGTTCCGAGTTTTTTAGTTTATTCCAGACCGGTTTTGCTCTATGCTTCTTCAGAGGAAACATAGAGCAAAACTGGTCAGGAATAAACTAAAAAACTCAGAACTAGACCCATGACTTCTTTTTCCACCTTCATCAACTTGTCACAATGTCCTAGCATATATATATGCACACACACACAATGACAAAGGAAAAACAAGAGGTCATGAAAAGGAAACTCAAAAAGGACAACTATAGAAGAGATAGAAAAAAAAAATAGCTTCCCACACATAATGCTGGATATATGGAATAACTTAGATGAAAAAACAGTGTGTGCAAATACTATTCACAATTTTAACCTCTTCAGTACGGGCCTTAAATCTCTCGGGCAGCAGCCAATGCCAGCCGTACGACGTGTCGTAATAATACTCGCACCATAAAATATAGTCACCGCTTATATCGATCGTTCTCTCTTTCACCCGTGAATTTTGATAACCATAGAAAATGTGATTACATTCAGTTTAGAGAGTATGTTATTACGGAGGGGCAACTACAATAAATACAATCAAGACGCCGATATGGCAGCCTCGCGTATCCACTTGCTCCTCATGATGCCTACGTATGCGGCACCATATGGAAGGGGTTAAGAATAAACTTGATGCTGAAAGATACAAAGACGGGTCACCACGAGCATAGTTCCCTTCCCGTATAATACAACCAGGTAAATACACACACATGCCTTCCTGGACTTACAAAAAGCTTTTGACAAAGTACCACACAAAAAATTATTAAAGAAACTTGAACATATAGGAGGGATACAAAGGAACCTACTAAAATGGATGGAGGGCTTCCTGATTGGTAGAAAGATGAGAGTAGTGCTCAGAGAAAAACATTCAGATTGGAAAGAGGTGATCAGTGGAGTACCGCAAGGATCTGTATTGGCTCCAATAATGTTTGCTATTTATGTGAATGACATGGATGATGATGTGAAATGTTACATGAGCTTCTTTGTTGATGATGCCAAACTCTTAATGAAAATAAAAACTGAAGAGGATTGCGAATCACTGCTGGAAGACCTGAATAAAGTATGGAACTGGAGTCAGAAATGGGAGGTGGACTTCAATATCAAGAAGTGTAGCATAATGGAGTTTGGAAAAAAAGCAAAAACAGAATATCAGGACAATATAAAATTGGAACCAAGGAGGTAAAGAAGGAGAGATCCGAAAAAGATTTGGGCATAATTATCTCAAACGACTTGTCCTATGACAGATAAACAAAATTGTTGGAGAATCCCACAACTTGCTAAGATCAATAAAAGTGGCATTTACATATGTGGACGAAGAAATTATTTTAAAAATATCGGTCACACTGATAAGGCCTAGACTAGAATATGTGGCGACATTGTGGTCACCCAGTACCAAAAAGAATATAAAGAAAATAGAAAGAATCCAGAGAGCAGCAACAAAAATGGCACCTGCACTCGCAAACTTGTCCTATGAGGAGAGATTGGCTAAACTAGATTTACCGACTCTGGAGCAAAGAAGAGAGAGGTACTGACCATCTACAGAATCATGAAAGGCACAGAAATACTTGATAGAGAGGACTTGTTAAACTGGGACAGGAGAAGCACAAGAGGACATGGAAAGAAAATTAATAAATATAGCTACAGAAGAGATCTGAAGAAAAAGTTTTCCACATAGAGTGGTAGACACTTGGAACAAACTGGACAAGGAAATAGTGTGCGCAAAAACCATTCATGAGTTTAAAAGGAAACTAGACACTGCGAGATACAAAGGCGGGACACCACGAGCGTAGCTCTCCTTCCCACAAAATACAACTAGGTAAATACACATATACATATGTATACCTAGGGTTCTTTCCCCCTTACAAGGGAGGTAGCCAATGTCAAAAGTCATAATTCCACTCCTACCCATTTCACCCCCACCCACTCCCACCCATCCATTCCACTCCCACCCATCCATTCCACTCCCACCCATCCATTCCACTCCCACCCATCCATTCCACTCCCACCCATCCATTCCACTCCCGTTCACCACCCCTCCCCCCCTCCCTCTTATCTTGGCTCCTCCTGGATGACGGGTCATCCCTCCTATAAATTACAAGTTAACCATAACATTTTTCCATTTCTTCTTACTCATCATGTAAATCATTTTGTCGAATGTGGTCATAACTGTTCTCTTTCATTTTGCAGTTCTTGAAGATGCAGGGTCCTTACCGCACCATGTGAGTGGCCGGCGTCACTGCCGCCATGATCGCAGTGACTGACAGGCAACACCTCCTTCCCTGACCAACGGACCAGCGACCCAGGGTACAGCCCAGCCCACCCCACCCTGCCTGCCTGCCCGCCCACCTGTCATCACGAGGGAGGGAGGGGGGGGAGAAGTGGTTCCTCCGCCCTATACCCATACGACCGAGAAGGGAGGACCCACTGCTTAGGCCGGCTCGTGAGCCAGATTGCCGCAAGACTCCCTCTCCTCTGCTCCGCTCCCGTCCTCGTCTATGAGTGCCACAGAGAAGAGCCGCTTCCTACCTTCTACGTAGGAGGTAGTGCTCCACCCATATCCCAAGGGGCATTCGCTTTGTGCTCCAACAGGGCGACCTGGTACCACGTCCTCCTCTTGTCCCTCCTCCTCCTCCTCCTACCCCTCCTCCTCCTCAGTGCTCTCGTAAGTGGGAAAGAAAGAAAAAAATAAAGGACTTGGACTACCGTGTCCGTGAAAGAAGAACCTCTTGTGACGGTAGAAGATGACAACAAGAGGAGGATGGAGTGAGCAAGTCGGGGGAGTGGGGGAACAACCGGAACCTGGAGGAGGAAGACGGACACTCCGCATGGCGACCGGTCTGCTCAGCCTTCTCCCTGGTAAGCCAACAATCGAAATTAATACGTGGCAAGTTGCAGCAGAAGTGACGACAACAATAGTCGGGATCAGTTGTTGACGAAGAACTGGGAAAGGAAGAGGCAGCGCAGGTGGCCTGTGTTTTGGCTACGGCGAGCGGTGTGAAGGTGCTGATTGGGGGTGTTTGGCAGCAAGTCGTCGATGATAGTAGAGGAAGCGAGGGAAGTTTGTGAGCCTTCATGGTGGTGGTGGCTTTTGTAACACCAAGTTGTTGGCAGTGGTGAGTCGAGGTTTCAGTCCATTTAAGACGAGGAGAAAGAGGAAGAAAGACCCGCACACACACACATACACATGTACGCACATATGTGCACTTGCGCACAAGACAGCTCAGGGTGACGGTGTACGACAAAGGAGGCTGTGGACGTCACAGAGAACCTACGTGTTGGTCAGGACCAACGGACACATGAACAAGTGCACTGACCGAAGTGTATAGTGTTGTGCTGGTGAACCCTGTGTGTGTGTGTGTGTGTGTGACGTTGTGCGTGTCTGCATGGCACCATAGAGCAAGTAACAGCTCAGGTGTGTTTATGTTGCGAGAAAGAGGAGCAGTTCGTCAATGGTGGCGATTCCCTTCTCTCAGGTACTGTGCCGCTGTCGCTGCTGCAGGAAGAAGAAGAAGAAGAAGAAGAATGATCTGGTAAATTAAAAAGAAAAAAAAACGCCCAAAAAAAATGAAACAAACCTCATTCCTCCCGAAGGAGAAACGGAGTAAGCTCCTCGGGGCATGGAGGAGGCGGAGGAGGAGGAGGAGTCAAGTCCAGCGGACAGGATTAAATTTGCTGCCTTACCGACTCCACTTGGAGTCGCGTCGTCATTTTCGGTTTCCTCCGAGACGGACTGGAGAGGGGTCTGACCGCCTGCCCCTTCCTGCCAAAGGAGAGGTAGAATCGTCGAACCACACCCTGTGCCACCGCCCGGGGTGCTCCGGCATCGGTGGAGATGAGAGGAATGGAGTGAAGTTGGGCAACCATGAGGGAGGGAGGGGAAAGGCAGAGGCCACTCCGCCCATTGAGAAGCCGCCTAACGAAGTTCTCCTGAATTGAGAAGAACCCTACATGCACACCCTCAAAGACAAAGACCGTCGTCCCCACGGCCCGAGGTAGCGGTTTGCCCCGTCCCCAGAGAGAGGAAGAGGACCAGAAGAGAAGGACGTGCGGACAACGCCTTCGTGGAGAAAGTCGCCTGAAATGGTGTGAATTGCAGTCAAGAAGGCAAAGGAAGAGGAGGATTTGCGGCTTCAGAAGAAGGAAAGACGAATCTCGCAAGGTAGTAGGTACCTCATGCAGCAGGCAGGTAGGTAGCAATGCGTCGTGGCGCGTCAGCCCGCCGACCCAGCAGCAAGGACCACCGCTAACTACAGAGGGGCAGACGGCCAGCGTAAGCGTAGTCCATCCATCTATCTGTTAGGACGCCTCAGGGTGGGGTGATTTCCGAGATCTAACCGCAGCTACGCTTCTGCGTGTGCAGACTGAGGGTCTCAAGTGTGCAAGGAGTGAGTGAGGCGATGTGGAATGACCGCATGTGTGTGTGTGTGTGTGCGCGTGCAAGGGGTGTCGGGGTGGTCGGGGGGGTGGCGGCGGCAGCGTCGGACCTGGTGTCGGCTTTGGGCGGCTCTGGTCTCCCCCCTACACGACTTTTACCACAGGGCATCCTTCCCCATTCTTGGCCTCGTCCCTCTCCCCTCATAAAAAAGAAAAAAGAAAAGAATATATGCCGATGGCCTCTGGAAATAGTCGAAGCAGATTCCGCCCAAGGCACGACCCACAACTGCCTGCCCTGCCACTCCCTGCCGCTCCCACTACCTGTGCTACGGACATCCTTTTCTGCTGCTCCCTGGCCGCTATCGGTTACTGCGTGCAAATGAGACGAATGGAAGTGAGGAGGAACACGTGCAGCAGGTGTGACGATCCCGAAAGGGAATCCGTCGCAACTAGTGGTTGATAAACGGCAAGAGGAGACAACTGTACGTGGTGAGGGAGCAAGTGCTTTACCCTCCGCATCTCCCTTCCCCCCCCCCCCCCTTCATCTGGTCCCTTCCCCCTGCTCTCCTCGCCCCCTCCTTTCTTTCCCCCCCCCCCACCCAACCACCTTCGTGTGAGTGTAACCATGTCATCGCTTTAGACAGATTAAGGTGGGTATTGCGCAGGAGTGGCACGACGCAGAGACGAACGAGAGTGTGCGTGCAAGTGTGTGAAAGAGGGAGGTCGTCACGACTCTGGTCCCGTAATAAGTGGAGTCGAGGAGAGAGAGGAAGGAGCACCGCTTATTTACAGGTTGCATTGAGGGAGGGGAGGGGAGGAAAGAGGGGTCCGGTCACGGACTGCCGCCCCCCTCCCCAAGACCCAAGCAGACGGGCTGACTGCTGACTGTTACTCCTCAATAATAATAATAATAAAAATAATAATAATAATAAACAAGTAGGCATTGTGCTGGTGTTTCATTAACCGGTCGAATCTGTGGAGAGTTGGAGCGGCTGTTTGGACAAATGAGTCATTAGCCAGGACGAAAATATATTTAAAGTACAGAGCTGGGTACATTCCGCTTTAGTTTGGCAGCAGTTAGTGCTCCCAAACTATTAAAGCAATATAGGTGCCAGTGTAGTATGTGGCTGACAAAATTTTCCTTTGGCATAGTATGTGGCCTACCAGACTTTTATTTCAGTATGAACCTGTCTCTCAATCTTTAATATTTTGGGAGCGGAACACAACCAGCTCTGCTAAAGTGGACCTCGGAGTGGTCAGCCTGTTGGAGATGAGATTTTCCCTGTCCCGCCTAAACAAGTTCGCAAGCCTGTGTACAGGGATACATAGATGACTTGCGAAAGATTACTTGAACACTGAAACTGCAGAGGGAAATCTTTTTAATACTGGTTGGTAATTTAGAAACTAGTTTCACTCCCGCTTGTGTAGTATCGCTGTACATTGTTTTTTTTTATGTTAATGCTCAACTAATGAATAAAGTCATAATTTGAAATCCATTGCGGTGCCATTGTATATTTGATTAGTCTTGATATATTACATACATATACCAAGGCTTTTTCCCCCTTACAAGGGGGGTAGCCAAAAAGAAAAAGGCACAAAATCAATCCCACCCATTCCACCCCTGAATACACTCCACACCCCTCCACCCTCTCTCTTATCTTAGCACCTCCTGAATGACCTCTTGATATATTACTGTTCTGTATTACGTGTCGAGTTAATGGGGTTATGGATCGATGATCCAATGACTCGGGGGTTTGTAACGGAAAAAAGGTACAGAGAACCCCCGCACCTAAAGGTTATGCAGCCCTCGATCTTGTCTCCGACATAACAGGAGGGAGACCGTATCTAGAAGCCTATCTGCATACCAAGGACTTTTTCCACGTACCCACTCTCATCCACAACATTTTTCCTCATAAGAACATAAGAATGAAGGAGACTGCAAGAGACCATAAGGCCTACACTAGGCAGCTCCGTATCCATCACCACCTGTCATCTCCATCCAAAAAGTTCTCTAATTGTTTCTTAAAACAACTGATAGTTTCAGTGCTTACTACATGGTTACTAAGTTTATTCTATTCATCAACCACCCTATTAGTAAACCAATTCTTGCCTATTTCCTTTTTAAATCTAAATTTGTCGGGAAAGAAACCCATGGTATATAGGTAAACATCAGCAGACTTCTCTTTATTTCATACATCCACAGTACTTACCCTTCATAGACAGTCAGACAAAACTCATAATGCATAGTCTCAAGCACTCATCTGCCTGTGGCCCTGATAACATAAGCAACATCCACCTAAAACACATTGGACCACAAGGTATACACGCACTCACAAACATTGCAAACTACAGCTATTCACACAACACTATACCCGACATCTGGAAGCATGGTAAAATAATCACCATCCCAAAACCGAACAAAGACCCAACAATCCCATCATCGCACCGCCCAATCACACTTCTCTGCACCCCCTCTAAAGTCATTGAACGCCTAATACTTAAACTTGTCACACCATATATTCCCCTTGCTGACTCACAACACGGTTTTAGGCCACTACACTCCACAAACACTCTTCTGACAAACCTCACACAAAGAATTTTTGATGGCATCAATTCAGATAGGCCCCACCACAGAACACTTCTTATAACATTGGACATTAGTAAAGCTTTTGATGCTATCCCCCGCCACAACCTAACAAATAAAATATATAACACAGACATGCACAATAACACCAAAAGATGGCTGGCCAATTATCTGGCAGGCAGGAATGCTCATGTGTCATATAATGGCCAATCATCGCACATCAGAAACATTAAGAACGGAGTACCGCAGGGCTCAGTTCTATCCCCCACATTATTTAATCTATACATGCATGACTTACCCACGCCAGACACCTCAGAAATACAAATCTCTTCTTACGCAGACGACATAACAATCACATGCACACATCGTAACACAGACAAAGCTGCAGAAATAATCCAGCCTTACCTTGACACACTCAACACATGGTTCATCACAAACAGACTCAAAATAGCTCCAACCAAATCTACAGCAACACTTCTCACCAACTGGACAAAAGAACACAAATACATACCTCATCTCTACATCAACAACACTCTAATACCACACACAAACACACCGAAAATTCTTGGTGTAACATACGATACATCCATGTCTTTCAAACAACACCTCACAAACATAAAAAACAAATGCACACCTAGACTTAACGCACTTAAGTCAATCACTGGAACAACATTTGGACAAAACAAAGAAACTAATATAACAATATACAAACAATGTATACGCTCAGTGATGAATTATGCGAGTCCTGCATGGGCTCCTAATCTCAGTGAGACACACCACAACACCCTTCAAATCATACAAAACAAAGCCCTAAAAACAATTACAGGCTGCACAAATACATCACCTACAGACCATTTACACCATGAAACAAAAGTCCTCAAAGTCAAGGAACACCTCGACATGAGAGGCACACAAACACTTGCTGCAGCCACCACAAACACATCACACCCGTTACACTACATAGCAGAACACCCACACACACCAAGAAACATTAAAACTACACCCAAAGACCTTTATTACACAAAGATACTCTCTTCTCTTCCTCCACAACCACCAAATACCAGCCTCCGGAAACATATTCATAATCATATCACTCACCGCTCCATTAACACACTGAAAGACAACACACTGCTGCATGCCAGACCCCCTGATATCCACCCTTCTGAATCCTCTCTCCCACGTAAGGACAGAGTCCACTTGGCCAGACTGCGATGCGGTCACCACCCAGCACTTCTAAGCTACCAGAGGAGGCTGGACGACCGTGTTGTGAACAGCTGCCCAGGATGTAACACTTCACCCCATACCATACAACACATAATGGAAGACTGCATTATACACAATCATGCACGCAAACAACACAACATACACTCTATAAAGGATTTGTGGGAAAACCCAGTCTCGGCTGTGGCCTTCCTTGGGGAGACGGGACTGCTCGGACAGACAGTCTAGGGAACGACAACAACAACAACAACAACTTCTGTCAACACACAAGTCCTTCATGTGTAACTCAAAGGGCCACCCCACGTCCACTGCATTTAAACATCAATTAGTACACAAGGATTTGGATCCAGCACACATCTCCAGGATGAAACTGGAATGCAGTCTTCTGTTAAGGGAATGATGTCATCAATTTACAGAAGAAAACTTATTGGTTGTCAGTTTGAAAACCCAGCAGAAAAATAAACAAAACTTCGAAAACTCAGCAGAACAGAGAAACAAAACGGGTAGGTAATGGAGGAACACAAGAATGACACAGGAGAAGTTGTTGTTGTTCCCTAGACTGTCTGTCCGAGCAGTCCCGTCTCCCCAAGGAATGCCACAGCCGAAACTGGGTTTTCCCACAAATCCTTTATAGAGTGTATGCTGTGTTGTTTGCATGCATGATTGTGTATAATGCAGTCTTCCATTATGTGTTGTATGGTATGGGGTGAAGTGTTACATCCTGGGCAGCTGTTCACAATGCGGTCACCCAGCCTCTTCTGGTAGCTTAGAAGTGCTGGGTGGTGGCCGCACCGCAGTCTACAAACAATGCATACGCTCAGTGATGAATTATGCAAGTCCTGCATGGGCTCCTAATCTCAGTGAGACACACCACAACACAGGAGAAGTGGATGACATGGGTGGACTGACGTGGACAAAGATTCAAAAGGAGTGGTGATTGTAACAATTCATTGATCTGTTGTTCATGTTCTCTCTTCTCCGTGGTCTTCCACAAGAGGCCTGTGGCTGCATAAACACGGCAAAGGAAACATGGACTGGGAGCGATGTGTTTATTCCTGACAGTTCGTCTATTGACTTTCTCAAAGGAATGAGCATACTGGATCGTGCAGTCTGTATACACATTTGGTGGCTCAAAGGGGTATAGAAGCAGGTATATAAACTCTGTACGATCCAGTATGCTCGTTCCTTTGCGAAAGTCGGTAGACGAAACGTCGGGAATAAACGCTTCACTTCCAGTTCACGTTTCCTTTGCCGTGTTTATGAAACTTGTTCACGTGGGTTTTCAGACCTGTGGCTGTTGGGAAACCAGCCACAAGTGATTGGTTCAGAGCTTAGGTCAATTAGTAAAGAGATGATACTGGAAAAGGTGGATCAATCCATTGTCCTTGGTCTCAATTTTTTTTTTTTTTCTTTCTTCCAGAAAATCTTTGGCTTTTAGTCAGGTAACCAGCAAGAGCCTCCGGGCAGGAACACTTGGGGAAGATGTGTTGTTGTCCAAGGATTGTTAGTGTTGGGTATTGTTGTATGAGGTGGTCTTGTGTCTGCTGTGTAGTGGTTGCACATGGGTCAGTTTGAGTCTGTGGCCAGGGCCCAAATTTGTAAAAAGATCATATCTATTGACATAATCATTGCATGGAGACATAACTATTATAATATATATATTTTTTATAATTTATATATATATATATACATATATATATATATATACATACATATACCAAGGCTTTTTCCCCCTTCCAAGGGAGGTAGCCAAAAAGGGAAAGGCATAAAAACACTCCCACCCATTTCATCCCTAAATACACTCCACACCCCTCCCACCCTTCCTCTCATCTGAGCACCTCCTGGATGACGGGTCATCCCTGCACCCTGCCCACCGCCCTGGGTCAGAAGCAGTGTCGCAGGACACAGCACATCCACAGCAAGGCCGCTTCATTTAATCGGCGACCCCGATTATATATATATATATATATCGGGTCGCCGATATATATATATATATATATATATATATACATATATATATATATACACACTATGCAGAAGAAGTCACTGGGAAATAAGAAACTTAGTCTGAACATTTTCGTCTATTTAAGACATTATCAAGGAATACACAGTTACAGAGACATAGGTGGATATATTTACATAAAGTAGTAGTTATGAAGCATCTTATGTGTCCTTCCCATGTTTCCTAGCTTGTCTACTACTTTATGTATATATATATATATATCCACCTATGTCTCTGTAACTGTGTATTCCTTGATGTCTTAAATAGACGAAAACATTCGGACCAAGTTTCTTGTTTCCCAGTGTTTTTTTCTGCAAATTATTTTCACGTGTGCCTTGTGAATTACCGCAATATATATATTGTATACTTGGGGCGCAGGTTCTCTTTAATGCAAACTGAGTTATACACCACAGCATCCTCCCAAAGATAGAATATAATAGTGAGGAGAATTGAAAATATTAGAAAGAAAATTAATAATTGTGACAATGCTGTGGTGTTTAACTCAGTTTGCATATATATATATATTATATATATATATATATATATATTTTTTTTTTTTATAAATTATGGACTTGCAGGTATGAAATTTGTTCTGGGTCTGAATTTATAAAAGACTTAGGGGGGTTAGGTTAGGTTAGGTATGTATAAATTCAGCCCCAGGCCTATTCTGTCTTGGTACTGACATGATGCTGGATCATGTTCCGAGCACAGGCTTGCTTGCCTGTGTGGTTTTTGTCAGGTGTGAGAATGTCTTTTTACTGTAAGGATTATGTTCAGGGGTGGTTGTGGGAGCACTGAGTTTAGTGATCTTTCTTGAAGGGCTCGTGGGAGTGAATGTGTTTTTGTGAGGATGTTTCGTGTGGCACAGGTTAGGTTGTCATGAACGAGTAGTATGCTTCTGGTGTAATATTTTTGTTTTGTTTTCTTTTGGTTGTGCTTGTGAAGATCATGTGGTGTTTCGGCTTCTGGCATAGAATAGCATTTGTGTCATCTTCACGTGGTCCTCTACAGGGACGATTTTGGCTTCCGTATGCAGGGGATTCCGATGCATCCTGGCAAGCCTAGTTGACATGTCCAGTTTAGTAGCCACTACAGGTTGAAGCTCCCAAACTCGGGAGCGAGCTGAGTAATAGAATTTTTCGTCTTTTAGAAAATAGATGTTTCTCGATGTTTGGAAGCCATAATAGCAAAACAGGGCTACAGAGGTACTGTAGATACATGAAATAACAGTGGACTCCACACCACAGTACTGTCACAGCAAAACGCCTTACCTAAATTGGTGGTGGGAAACGATCATGGTTGTACTAAGCTGCCGTACCGGGAAATAAGATGCCATGTGCCATACCGGGAAATAAGATGCCATGTTCTGGATGTTCTGCCGGGTTTTAGAATGCACGTAATTATAGCCGATTTTTAGGCGTTGTGGGTTTTAGATTGCTGAGTTTGGGCTCTTTGACCTGTAGGTGCAAGTCAACTTGCACGGCAAGTAAGTATTCACACTATGGTAGTTTGGAGGCAAGTAACTTTACATTGACAAGTAGAGGGGTAGTTTACAAGTTGCTAGCCCCAGTGGCTACTAAACTATTCCCGTGTCAACGACGTTTGTACTCTGTGCTCCACTACAAAAAAAATGGTGTATCACTGGATATGTACGATAGAAATATGGCATTCGAATATGTCTTCTGGTTGTACGCTGGGAATGCAGCTGACGAAAGTTCCTCGTTCAGAGTTTCCCGAGTCAATTGGTAGTCTAGACTCTTGTTCCAGGTAACACAAGGTTAGCAGAAAGGTTCAGGTAGGATACAGACCCATGTGCTGAATTTCAGGTTAATTTAGTCTACATTTCAGCGGCTGGGCACGTTCCGCTTTAGTTTGGCCGCAGTTAGTGCTCCCAAACTATGAAAGCAATATAGGTGTTGGATTTATGTGGCCTACGAAAATTTTCTTTGGTATAGTATGTGGCTTACTGGACTTTTATTTCGGTATGAAGCTGTCTCTTAAGCTTTAATAGTTTGGGAGCGCTAACAGTGGCCAAACTACAGTGAAATGCACCTAGGAACACACCGAGGAACACGTCCATCTCTGGTAGCAAGACCTCTTGAGAATTAAGGTAAAAAAAAAAAAAAAAGAACGGGCTCAGAGCAATATATTTATTTATTTATTCCTTAAAGCTGTATAATAATGGTAAAACTTGTACATTTATCATGATCTCTGTTAATTTGAGTTCACTTGCAGCTTGACTCGTCCACCCGTGAGTACGAGCCGAGAATAACTCAAAAAACTTCATGTCAAAATAAGAGAATGGTGTTGTTGTACTTGGGTGTGCTTTACCATACAATAATAAAAAAATTGGTGTTCCTAGCAATATACATAATAATAAAATATATTTCCTATTTGTGCTTGCGGTTGTAGTACTGGTGGTCTGTATGGTACTTGGTAGTAGTACTCGGGGGTGCTTTGGTGTTTTTACTACCTGAATGGTATCCGTGTTCGACGTGATAGTCTTTGTTTACGCCCCCTCCTCCTCCACCACCCCCTCCCCCTCCACCGCTGTATCTTTGCTGGCTAACATCTATTTGTCTGTTGCCGCCACTTGCGGCCGTGCCTTGCCTACCTCCTCCCGTATGGTGAGGTTTGGTCGTGGTGGTGCTGCTGCTGTACCTGATGGAGGCAATTGTTTCTGTATTAGGACCAACACTCATCGTACGGTGCAAGAAAAATCCTTTGTCACAAAAAGACGAAAACTCGTTACCAAAGAAACGGTTACCTGTGGTCTAAATCTACTCGTGCCTTGTACTTCGAGTCACCTCCCGCACTACGCTGCTGCTTCTGGTCCACAGTCGCCCGTGAAGCGCTGCCTGAAAGAACAAGAACGAGATGGGCAAGTTAACGGACTGGAGAAGATGCACGAGCAATGATGGAAGTCTTCAAACATGAGGTCACGAAGTACATGAGAGCTTTTTCCCCCTTATAAGGGAGGTAGCCAAGTCAAAGACAAGTACCTACTCCCTCCCAGCTCCTCATGGATGACGGGTCATCCCTGTATCCTGCCCACTGCCCTGAGTCAAGTGCAATGCAGCAAGACATAGTACATCTACAGTAAGGCTGTTTCACTTAATTGGCAATCCCCCCCCCCCCTCGCCATCAGAAGAAGAGATGGGGAGAAATCCCTTTGGTCTGCATCAAAATATCATTCACACACAAGCACCCCCCATCCCCCTGCCTGTTCCTTGCATAACAGCACCATCTATACATAGCCACTCTCCACGCATCCCTATCTCCTGCCTTCTCCCTTTCTTGCTCAACAGACATTCCCCTCTTGCTCAACAGACATTCCCCTCTTGCTCAATGCTCCCTTTGCCCCATCCATCTCGTCCTTGGTCATTACCTCATTCACTCCACCTACCGCTGTCTTCCATGCCTCTTTTACTAATCTTTCTTCACTCACTCTTTCCGTGTGTCCAAACCATCCCAATACTCTTTCATCAGCCCTTTCTATCATCTCCTTTTCCACTCCTCCTCACCTCCTCATTTCTCACTCTATCCAGCCTAGTAACCCCTGCCATACTTTTCAGACATTTCATCTCAAACACATTCAAATTTTTCCTCTCTTCAATTCCATGTCTCTGCCCCATGCAAACCTGTTGGCACAATCACCCCTTCATACAATCTCCTCTTTGTATCCATTCCCAGATGCCTATTTCTCAAGCGTTTACTTGCTTTTCTCAATCTACAAATTACCTCTACCTCCTCTCCTTCCTTTCCTACCATATGAGACTCTAAGTTTCTCTATATGGAATCTTAAAATCAGAACAAAGAGGCTCAAAATCTGGACATAAGATGCACTCTTAGTATTCTGGTGTATTTAAAAAATGCGGAAATTTTCAGCATTTTTTGAGATGCACGTAATATGAGCGGGCGAGAGGAACAGGCGGTGGAATTGGTGGGAGTACATGTCCCTGATTTTGGCATAATTCCACTCCCACCCATTTCATCCCCCACTCCACTCTACTCCCAAAAAGAAATTTTTATTGTAAATATTGGAAAAATATGAATTTGAGAGATTTTAATTACATGGACAAACAAAGGATTACAAAGGTGGAGCATGCTGACAGGAGACCTTTTGGTCCATATCTAGGTCAGATGCAAAAAAAATCATAATGATAAATAAATGAATAAATAAAAACTATAATAATGTAAATAAATAAAATAAATAAATGCATACGTATGATTAAATAATAAACAGGTAAGTAGTAAATAATAATAAATTGACATATAACTAATAATAAATGAGAATCAAGCAAATAATAATACACAGACAAATAAATGAAAGTCACTACAGCATCTTGCTTAGGTGTTTATCTAAATGATTCCTAAAGCTAAACTAACGGCAACAGACCTATTGGTTCTTACGAGGCTGTTCTGGTACTTGAGCTATTATTATTATATATATTTTTTGAGTACTACTATTACAATGGTCAATACCCAATGACTCCAACTCGATAAAAAGTTCACCTGCGGGTTTGTGTGCCGAGGAGCTGTATTGGTGATCAGAACTGGGCCAGTGTCGGTCAGCACTGCTGGTCCGCCCGTAAGCATGATCGTCTTGGCGCCTGTCGCTCGCCGCCTTATGAGGAGGAACCTGGTCACCCACCTGGTGTTGCTGAAGTGGAAAAAGATGGCACAATTAAATACGAAACCTGGTGTTCCCCTTGGGAAGCCGACACCACATGTAAAGTAGCAACAAAGATTAATCATACATTTGGTTGCCAACAAACTTTTTCCCCCACATATACCAAAGGTTTTTCCCCCTTACAAGGGAGGTAGCCAAAAGGAAAAAGGCATAAAAACCATTCCCACCCATTCCATCCCTATATACACTCCACTCCCCTCCACCCTCCCTCTCATCTTGGCACCTCCTGGATGACGGGTCATCCCTGCATCTTGTCCACTGCCCTGGGTCAGAGGCAGTGTCGCAAGACACAGGATCCACAGCAAGGCCGCTTCATTAAATCAGCGACTCCCCCCTCCCTGTCCCCTCAGGCAGAAATTGGAAATGGGAAAGAGCAGAAATTCTCCCAGACTCCAAGGAACTCCCCTGGGTTCTCATATTTCCCCAATCGACAAAGCTGGCCAAGCAGGTTAAGGCGTCGTTACTTGCAACAAAGGTTGAGATGATGGCAGTTCGAACCCTGCCAATGGTGAAGTTGAACTAGGGGCATGGTTCATTAAATTCCATGCTACAAAATCCTCTGTGAGGGGCACCATCCTAGCCTCCTGACAGGGGTTGTCTGTGATGTTAAACCAAAATAAAATTGAACGAGGCTACACCCTAAACTGGTTTGATCCGATGTAGATGTCTTCCGAGAGTTGATACAACCTGGCAGCGAACCAACGTTCCCTCCAATTTTTTTTGCTGTGCATGTGCACAGAAATTTGCTCGAGAGCGAACTTCATCTTCTCCGAAAAGTACGTGTGTACCTATACGAGTCATCATCTGATTGTTTAAGCCAGTGGTTCTCAGACTTTTTCGTGAGCGACACTATTTGGAACATTTCAATCCTTTGCGACCCAGAATAGAAACAAAATGGACACTGATATATACCCTTTACTCTGGGGGAAAATATAAAAATAAAATAAAATAAAATAAAAATAATGTGTACGGCTTTTCTTTAACAATACTAAATTAACGGAGGATGAACACACATTACATAAGTAATGTGCGGTTAAACGAAAAATTTAATTAGTCAAGTATTTGAAATACTCTGAAAATGTGAGATTTTTCCATGTCCCTGTGACCCATCACAATTGATCTCGCGACCCATAGTTTGAGAACTGTTGGTTTAAGCAAATATAGTTTGAGAACCGTTGGTTTAAGCAAATATGCACAATTTTTAAGTTTGTATTACATATTGCCTCCACCAAAGCAATTACCGCCCAGTACTGGTTTGACGGTTGGCAAGTTACCACATTTTTTAGAGAATTTATAAGCTAATGTTTGGGTGGAACGTCTTTATTAAATGAATTTTAATATTTGAAAACCTTGTGTAAGCAAATTCTTTTCTTTATGTGCACTACTTGTAAAACATATGTGCACATGCACACAGCTTAGAGGGAACATTTCTCAACCAGGGTTCCCTGGAACCCTAAGGTTCCGCAAAAGGTCCCTAAGGGTTTCGCGCGAACAAGTGAGATAAGCTAATGCATTTTTTATTTCTTATACAAAATATTATAATTAAACATGCATGACATATTCTTGGTTATTTTAATAATGTAATGAAGACATCATCTTATCTAACCTAATATTACAATGAAAATAAAATGAGAAAGATATGGTATACGTGTTTTTTTTTTTTTTTCTTTTTGCGCAGGGGTTCCTTGAGACATGCAATTTAATTTCAAGGTTACGCAAGGGTAAAAATGTTGAGAAACGCTGAATTAGAGTGACATTCCAAAGGACTCTTTGCATCTTCTGACGAGGACGACCTACCTGGTGATGATGTTGGTCGCCGGCTTGGTGGTGTTGGTGTTTGTGTTGATATTGCTGCGACTGCTGCTGAATCTTCTGTTGCTCGTACTGCTGTGACTGTTGCAGCTTCTGTGCCAGTTCGTGATCGTAAGTCGAGTGGAGCATCAGGCCCAGGACGCCGGCACGATTTGTCATGGCTTGGCGAATGACCCGCTCCTGCTCGAACAACTCGTCCAGTTTCAGCCACTGGCGATGAAAAAAGGGAAAGTTGGGTTAAATGTCTCAAGTTTCATCCACTGGTCGAACTATTACACCGTTTCAACCATTCATCAGAATAGAACGAATGCCTAAAACTGGTCAAACTATTACTCCGTTTCAACTATTCTTCAGAGTAAAACGAATACCTAAAACTGGTCAAACTATTACTCTGGTTCGATCATTTCTCAGAACAAAACGAATACCTAAAAGTGGTCAAACTATTACTCTCTTTTGACCATTCGTCAAAATTAAATGAATACCTAAAACTGGTCAAACTATTACTCCATTTCGACCACTCATCAGAATAAAACGAATACCTAAAACTGGTCAAACTATTATTCTGTTTCAACCATTTGTCGGAACAAAATGAATAACTAAAACTGGTCAAACTATTACTCTGTTTCAACCATTTGTCAGAACAAAATGAATACCTACATACCAAAGGCTCTTTCCTCCGTATTAGCCCCACAGCAACAGATACACCTGACCCATTTTCGCACAAAACCTAATTAACCTCTTCAATACGAGTCAAATTCTTGCGGGCAGCGTTAGCTGCCTGGTGTATGACAATGCATCACAACACTCGCATTATAAAATGTAAAGTTACAGCTCTATTACTCATTCTCTCTCACTCTGAATATTAACAACCACAGAAAATATGATCAGGCCAGTTCACGGAATATGGGAGTTACTTGGCTACGACTACAAAATAATCAAGATGCTGACGCCGGTGTCTTCATATATCCTCTTGCTCCTCATGACGCCTACGTAGGCATCATTGTATGGAAGGGGTTACGAATATTTCGACAATGTGTCTGACATTCGTATTGTTTTAATTTCTCTCCGGGAGGCATGCCAAGAGTGCGAGAGCGGGCGTTATCCGCACAGGGGCATGTCTGAACAGACAGAAAGTCACGCATGGAGCGGAAACGACGTCGAACGTTCAGAGACGTACGCGGAGTGAGGTGATGGTGGCGCCATACTGTACAAGTGGTGGAAATATTTCTTACTATTTTTTACCCACCCTAGAAAAATCCGTGAATAATAAAACTGCAAAAAACAAGGGATTACTGTAAGCATAAAACCCAATTAACCACCCCTCCCATCTCGGCACCTCATGGACGAAGCGTATCCCTGCCACAATGCTCGGGTCAGGAGTAAGACACCGTACAGCCTGAGAACCAGTGTTGGGTAATATCGATAAGAGACGACAACAATGCATAAGACTCACCTGTCTCACCCGCTCCATGTCAATCTCGGCCCGTCTGAACTTCTCCCAGAAGTAGTGTCGTAAGCACTTCTTCTTGGACGCTTTGCAGATCTCCCCAGTCTCTTCGAACAGGTTACGGATGAGAGGCGCTCCGCACACCTGTCGAGGAAATCGAATTCTTCAATAAATCGGGTGAGGAAGGCTCGGGTGTCGAGTTATTGATTGATAGAGTGAAGCAAGTTGCAGCCTGTCCCACAGTATAGAGGACGGCTCCTCTTGCCTCAACGGAAAACTTGGGGGGGTCACATAAAGAATCGTCATCTCCAGAACGCCCACATAAAGAATCGTCACCCCATGGGATCCCACTTAAAGAACTCTCACCCCATACACTGAATATCAACAGTGGAGTAAAGATTAGGTTAGGTTAGGTTGTTAGATTTGGTTAGGTTATATTATGTTAGGTTTGTTAGATTAGGTTAGGTTGAATGAAGGTTATGCTTATTGTCATCAACTTACAACCAAAGAATCGCAAACCCAGGACGGCCCACATGAAGAATTGTCACCCTAGGATAGCCCATGTGAAGAATTATCACCCTGTCAAAGTCTGGGGTGATGATTCTTCCTGTGATCCAACTTGGGTAATACCCAAGACAACCCAAGGGTTCCTTGTTCTGCCACACAGGCATGGCTTACCTTTAATCAGGCAAGTAGGGGCACATACATACATTTACCAAAGGCCTTTTCCCCCTTACAAGGGAGGTAACCAAAGTCAAAAGGCATAAAATCCACTTCCACTCATTCCATCCCCACATACTCCACTCCCATTCAGCCCACCACTCCCTCCCTCTTATCTTGGCTCCTCCTGGATGACAGGTCATCCCTGCACCTCACCCACTGCCCTGGGTCAGAAGCAATGCAACAAGACACAGCACATCCACAGCAAGACTGCTTCATTTAATCGGTAACCCCCAAGCAGAAAAAGAGAAGACAGGGAGAAATCCCTTTGGGCTGTGTCAAAATATCATTCACTCCCACTCCCTAACACCCACTCCCATCCCCAACCCACTCCCTTCCATATATCACAGCATCATCCATACACAACCATTCTCCATTCATCCCTATACTATAACAACCTATACTACAACAATAACACCCCATATACTACAATTAGGTAAATACATGCATATGCATATGCATACACACACACACACACACACACACACACAGGAAGAAATGGTGAAGGAAATACTAGTCACACTGATAAGACCAAGACTGGAATACACCGCGACACTAAGGTCACCCAGTACCAAAAAGATTATAAGGAAAATTGAGAGAATCCTGAGAGCAACTACGAAGATGGCCCCCATACTTTCAGAACTGCCATACGAAGAGAGATTGTCAAAATTAGAGTCACTGACCCTGGAACAAAGAAGAGAAAGAGGCGACTTGTTGACAACCTGTAGAATCATGAGAGGTATGGAAGCTCTTGATAGAGAAGACCTGGGATATGAGAAACACATGTGGACATGGAAAGAAACTCAAAAAGGACAGTTATAGAAGAGACCTGGAAAAGAACAGCTTTCCCCATTGAGTGGTGGATGTATGGAACATACTAGATGAAACAATAGTGTGTGCAAAAACCATACATGAATTTAAGAACAATTTAGATACTGCGAGATACACAACCCGAAAATAGATACAGCTTAGATACCACACTTTTAGAGAAAACTGAGTGCGAGAGACTTGGGAGTTCTAGTGAGTCCGGACCTTAAAACCAGGAAACGGTGCATTAGGGATAAAGCTAACAGAGCATTAGGTTTCATTGCTAGAACAGTAACGAATAGAAGTGCAGAGGTAATTATTAAACTCTATCTAGCAATAGTTAGACCCATCCTTGACTATGTGGTACAGTTTTGGTCTTTGTCCTACAGAATGAACATCAATTCACTAGAATCAGTACAGAGAAGAATGACCAAAATGTTAATGGACTCGGAAATTTGCCTTACGAAGAGAGGCTTAGGCACCTTAACTTACACTCTCTGGAAAGACCCAGAGTGCGGGGTGATCTAATAGAGGTGTTCAAGAGGATCAAAGGCTTTAACAAGGGTGATGCAAACAAGGTCATCATATTAAAACAACAGGGCAGGACTCGCAGTAATGGTTATAAACTGGACAAATTTAGATTTAAAAAGGAAATAGGCAAGACTTGGTTTACTAAGGGTGGTCGACAAATGGAATAAACTTACCAACCATGTAGCGAGTGCTGAAACTATCAGTTGTTTTAAGAAATGAATAGACAACTTTATGGATGGGGATGACAGGTGGTGATGGATACGGAGCTCCCTAGTGAAGACTTTATGGTCTCTTGCAGTCTCTTTCATTCTTATGTTCTTATGACACCATAAGCATAACTCCCCTTCCCATAAGATACAACTAGGTAACTAGGTATATACACACACACACACCCACACACAATGAGCATTAATTTGGAGATATAATGGATTAATAATAATGGAGTAAAACCCCCTTCGATTCTTTGCAGAGGAGAAACATAAACAAACCTCTTTCTCGAGCACTTTGGGCTCCTTTGTGTGTTCCGGACACATGACGCGCAGCCGCTTGCAGTACGTGTGGTTACTTGGGTTGTAATAATCACAAAACATGTTGTTGCCCTCGATGCGGGTCTTGTAGATGGAACCAAAGGATGTTTGGCTTTCCAGCTGAAGAAGAAAATAATACGAAATTATACATACGTATACCAATGTCTGTTTCTTTCAAGAGAGGTAGCCAAAATACAAGGGCATAAAATCCACTCCCACCCACAAAATTAATCACATTAAAACTGGAAATAAACTTGTTCAAACATACATACATGCATATACCAAGGCTTTTTCCCCTTTACATGGGAGGTAGACAAAAAGAAAAAGGCATAAAAAAAATTCCACCCATTCCATCCCTAAATACAATCCACTACCCTCCACCCTCCCTCCCATCGTAGCACCTCCCGGATGACGGGTCATCCCTGCACCTTGTCCACTGCCCTGGGTAAGAGGCAGTGTCGCAAGGCACAGCACATCCACAGCAAAGCCGCTTCATTAAATTGGCGACTCCCACTCTCCGTCCCTCCATACATAAAAGGAGAAGACGGGGAGAAATCCCTTCAGGCAGCATCAAATTTTCCTCACACATACTACCTCACCCCCCATCCTCCCACCTTTCCACCTCATGCATCACAACATCATCCATATACAACCATTCTCCATTCACCCGTCTTCTGTCCTCTCCCATCCTTCCTCAACAGACATTCCCCTCTTCCCCAAAGCCCCCTTCACCCCATCCATCCATCTCATCCTAGGATGTCCCCTCATGTTCACTCCCTCCACATCTGACTTCCATACCTCTTTTACTAGTCTTTCTTCATTCATTCTTTCCATGTGTCCAAACCATCCTAATACTCTTTCACCAACCCTATCTCCCAACTCCCTTTCCACCCCTGTTCTCCTCCTCACCTCCTCATTTCTCACTCTATCTAGCTTAGTAATCCCCATCATACTTCTCAGACACCTCATCTCAGACACATTCAAACTCCTTCTCTCTTCCTCTCTTATGTTCCATGTTTCTGCCCCATACAGTGCTGTTGGCACAATCACTCCATACAGTCTTCTCTTAGCATCCATTCCCAAATGTCTATTCCTCATTACATTTTTTAATCCATCAAGGCATTTACTCGTTTCTCTCAATCTACATTCCACCTCCACCTTTACTCCACCTTTTCCTGCCACATTTGCACCCAAGTATCTAAAATTATCCACTTTCTCCAGTCGCTCTCCCTTAATGCTCACTTCCAGTCTGCTGCCACTTTCACCCCTTGTACATCTCATCACCTTACTTTTACCCACATTCATCTTCAGCTTTCTTCTTTCACACACTCTCTAATGTGTGCGTGCACAAAAAGCAAGGAGAGTGTTTGTGCACTATCAATCACTTCAGTACGAGTCAAATTCTTGCACGCAGCATCGGCTACCATACGTATGATTCATCACACTAGCATTATAAAATATAAAGTCACTGCCGTATTACTCATTCTCTTTTACTCTGCGTAACAATAATTATACACAGAAAACGTGATCAAACCAGTTCACAGAATCCGTGGGTAACTCATGTACAACTACAAAAAATGTATATAATCATGATGCCGATGCCGGCATCCTCGTGTACACACTTGTGTCTCACGATGCCTATGTAGGCATCTTCGTACCGAAGCGGTTAAGCTTACCCTGTTAAAGCACGTCTCCATGTGTTTGACGGCCCTCCTGGTCTGGATTTCGTGTCCGCAAGTGACGCAGTAAATGCTGCTCCCTTCTCCTCCTTCCTCTTCTCCCTCTTCGTCCGCCTGGGGGTCAATTGTAACGTTCTTGCTCCGCTCCACCAGACGGTCCAATTCCTGTAATGATGAAGCCAGATTAGCATTAAATAATACTTTTGATTTTCTTTTCTCTCTCTCTCCCGTCAGTGATAACGACGATGATAGATTTAACGTCACAAACTCCCCCCCCCCCGTCGGAAGACTAGGACGGCACCCCTCACAGGGGACTTTGTCACACAGAATTTAACAAACTGTACCCTCAGTTAAACTTCGCCACTGGCAGGGTTCGAACCACCATCCTCTCAACCTTTGCCACAAATAACGATGCCTTAACCCGCTCAGCCAATGAGCTTCACACTTACCAGGTGCCGCTGATCAAGCTGCTGCAGGACGCTGTGAGCCTCCAACTGCTGTTTACGTATCCGGTCGAGCTCTTTCTGATCGCGCTCTTCGGCCACACACTGACTCATCTTCCACTCCTGGATCCGCTGCGGCAAGACCTACAGGTCGCGCGAAGACGGGGGAGAAAGAAGAAACTAAATATCAATCTGAGTTCATGGAGGAAAAAAAAAAAAAAAAAAAAAAAAAAAAGCAAACTGGATAAAACAATAGTGTGTGCAAAAACTATACACGAATTTAAGAGCAAACTAGACACTGCAAGATACAAAGACAGGACACCATGAGCATAGATCCACTTCCCGTAAGATACAACTAGGTAAATACTGATTGATCCTTCTGAAATTACTGACAGATGCCTGAAGGGATTTCTCCCCATCTTCTCTTTTTCTGCACGAGGGGATGGAGAGTGTGGGTCATTGATAAAATGAAGTGGCCTTGCTATGGATGTGCTGTGTCTCGCTGCGTTGCTTCTGACCCATGGCAGTAGGCATGATGCAGGGATGACCCGTCATCCAGGAGGAGCCAAGAAAAGAGGGAAGGGGGGGGGGAGAGGTGGTGAATGGGAGTGGAGTATGTGGGGGGGCGGAATGGGTGGGAGTGGATTTATGCCTCTGACTTTGGCTACCTCCCTCGTAAGGGGGGAAAGGTCCTTGGTACGCGTATGTTCGAAACTCAAGGCAACAAATAATCAACACATTACCAACCACATTTAATAGATTGGTTCTTCTGAAACTACTGTATTCAAACTTCTACTGGATGTATTACTGAAGGATCTATCTATTCATATACCAAGGGCTTCTTTCCCCTAATAAGAGAGGTAGCCAAGTCAAGGCATGAGCAAACTCCCACCCATCACCCTTTCCTCCCTCTTGTCTTAGCTCCTCTTGGATGAAGGGTCATTCTTGTCTCCTGGCCAATGCAGCAAGGCACAGCACATTTACAGCAGGGCCACTTCACTTAAACAGTGACCTCTTCCCTTCGTTTTCCCCTCGTATGTAAAATAGAGAAGACGAAGGAAACAATGAAGGGAAACACACCGCCACCAAACCTTGGACTACCTACCGAGTAGACGCGCGCTTGAGCCAGCTTTAGTCCGCAGTCCTCACTGCAGTACTTGCTTCCGCTACGGGCCGCTTGCATGCACTGCGGCCCAAAGCACTGCCTGGGGGACCACGGGTCGCCTCGTCCCAGTGTGAGCGGGGGCTCAGCCTCGGAGTCGGAGTCTGAGGACGGATGCCGCGTCTTGCGCTTCTTGGAGCTACCGACCGGGTCCTTCTTTTGCTGATGAGGGAAGAGTGAGATAAATAAGCAACTGGAAAAATACAAATACGTACATACGTACACATACCAGGGGCTTTTCACCCCCTTGCAAGGGAGGTAGCCAAAGTCACAAGGCACAATTCCACTTCCATTCACCCCACCACTCCCTCTGTCATATCTTGGCTCCTCCTGGATGACAGGTCATCCCTGCATCTTGCCCGTTGCCCTGGGTCAGAAGCAATACAGCAAGACACAGCACATACATAGCAAGGCTGATTCATTGAATCAGCGACCCCCTCTCTCCTTCCCCCATACAGAAAAAGAGAAGACAAGGAGAAATCCCATTACTGGAAAAATAAAATAAAAATAAATACATACCTACATACATATACCAAGGCTTTTTCCCCCTTACCAGGGAGGTAGCCAAAAAGGAAAAGGCATAAAATCACTCCCACCCATTCCATCCCTGAATACACTCCATACCCCTCCAATCTTAGCACCTCCTAGATAACAGGTCATCCCTGCACCCTGACCCTGGGTCAGAAGCAGTGTCGCAAGACACAGCATATCCACAGCAAGGCCGCTTCATTAAATCGGCGATCCCCCTCTCCGTCCCCCCATATAAAGGAGAGGACGGGGAGAAATCCCTTCGGGCTGCGTCAAAATTTTGCTCACACACACTACCTCACCCCACATCCCCCCGTCCATTCCACCTCATGCATCACATCTTCCATATACAACCATTCTTCATTCACCCCTGTCTTCTGTCCTCTCCTGTCCTTCCTCAACAGACATTCCCCTTTTCCCTAAAGCCCCCTTCACCCCATCCATCCATCTCATCCTAGGACGTCCCATCATGTTCACTCCCTCCACATCTGCCTTCCATACCTCTTTTACTAGTCTTTCTTCATTCATTCTTTCCATGTGTCCAAACCATCCTAATACTCTTTCATCAACCCTATCTCCCAACTCCTTTTCCACCCCTGTTCTCCTCCTCACCTCCTCATTTCTCACTCTATCTAGCCTAATAACCCCCATCATACTTCTCAGACACTTCACCTCAAACACATTCAAACTCCTTCTCTCTTCCTCTCTTATGTTCCATGTTTCTGCTCCATACAGTGCTGTTGGCACAATTACTCCTTCATACAGTCTCCTCTTAGCATCCATTCCCAAATTTCTATTCCTCATTACACTTTTTAATCCACCAAGGCATTTACTCGCTTCTCTCTATCTACATTCTACCTCCACCTTTTCCTGCCACATTTGCACCCAAGTATCTAAAACTATCCACTTCCTCCAGTTGCTCTCCCTTAATGCTCACTTCCAGATTACTGCCACTTTCACCCCTTGTACATCTCATCACCTTACTTTTACCCACATTTATCTTCAGCTTTCTTCTATCACACACTCTCCCAAACTCTGTCACCAACTTCCTCAATCCCTCCTACAATCCTGCCACAAGCGCAGTGTCGTCCGCAAACAACAGCTGGCTCACCTCCCACTTTTCTCCATTTTCTTTAACCATCTCCAATCCCTGACCCACTACCCTTGCATTTACCTCTCGCACTACCCCATCCATGTATAAGTTGAACAGCCAGGGTGACATTACGCATCCTTGACGAAGTCCCACCTTTACCTCAAACCACTCACTCTCTCCATTTCTAATCCTGACACAAGCTCTACTACTCTCATAAAAACTCTTGACAGCTCCCAGAAGCTTTCCTCCTATCCCGTATATCTGCATAACCTCCCACAGTGCCTTTCTGTCTAACCTGTCGTAAGCCTTTTCCAGATCTATAAAGGCCCAAAAAACATCCTTCCCCTTTCCTATAGCTTTCTCACATATCTGTCTTACCACAAAAATCTGATCTACACAACCTCTACCTGTCCTAAATCCACACTGTTCCTCACCAATTACTCCCTCTGTTCCTCTCCTAATCCTCTCAATCAAGATCCTCCCATAAGCCTTCCCAACTACACTAACAAGCTAATCCCTCTGAAACTACTACATTCACACTTGTCCCCCTTTCCCTTGTAAAGTGGAACTATACAAGCACTCCTCCAGTCCTCCGGCACTCTACCTTCTCTCCAGCAAACATTAAATAACCTCACCAACCAGTCCACCATCACTGTACCTCCTTTTTTAAGGCATTCTGCATGGCATCCATCCAGACCAGGTGCCTTACCTGCTTTCATCATCTTAACTGCTGCCTTCACTTCATCCTTCCTTATTTCTCCTCCATTTTCCTCACTCATCACTCTCATTTTCTTAGCATTTCCCACTGCAGCTATCTTTCCCTCCCTATCCTCCTTCATATTTAGAACTCCCTAAAATATTCTGCCCATCTTCCCCTTACTGCCTTCTCCCCCATTATCATCTCTCCATCTGCACCTTTTACCTTTTCTTCTCTACTTGATTCACCTCCTCTTCCTTTCTTAATTTCTTTTCAAAACATCTTTTTATTACTTTCAAAATTTTCTGTCATACTCTTACCCCATTTCACATCTGCTCTCCTCTTTGCCTCCTTTACCTTTTGCTTTACTTCTCTTTTCTTTTCTTTGTACCTCTCATATGACTCCCTCATCCTATTTTGTTACCAATCTGTGAAAGCTCGCTTCTTCTCTTCTACAACCTTCTTTGTTTCCTCATCCCACCATTCACTACCCTTTCTTCTATTTCCCCCTGTCCATCTTGTTCCACACACCATCCTTGCACACTTTATGACTCCCTCCTTGAACCATCCCCATTCCTCCTCCACACCCAGCTCCACTCTATCCTTTACTCCCTCCCACTCCTCCTTCAGCTTCTTTTCATACTCCTTCTCCTTTCCCTTTTCATTCAAAGAGTTCACTCTAAGAACCTCCCTACCTTTTGTCCCTTTCCTCTTTCTCCATCTATCCTCCACTCTAAACTTACCTTCCACCAAAAAAGGATCTGATATTCCCCCACCCTCTCCCCTTAGCACATGTACATCCTTAACTCTTCCCATCATAATCCTATTTACCACTACATGATCCATTAGCACTCTATCTACCACCCTTCCCTCCACCACCCTCTCCCATGTGTACTTATGTTTGACTTTCTTCCGAAACATTGTATTTGCTATCATCAACTCTCTTTCTAGACACATTTCCAACATCAATTTTCCACTACAATTCTTTCCTGGAACTCCACATTTCCCAACCACTCCATCGATTGGACCATTTCCTACCCTAGCATTAAGGTCTCCCAGTATTATTACATTTACATTTCTTCCTAAATCCTCTATGCACTCATTTAAATATATCCAAAAGGCCTCCCTTTCTTCTACACTCTTTTCACTGCCAGGTCCATATGCACTTACAAAGACCCACATCTCCTTTCCCAGTTTCACCTTCATCCACATTATCCTTGAGGAAACCTCCTTCCACTCCACTACCTGTTTACCTATCTCTTCACTTACTAGAATAGCCACCCCTTCCCTCCCTCGCCCTCTCTTTCACTCCTGATAACCTCCCATTTACACTCCCAAACTTACACTCACCCTTTCCTTTCAACTTAGTTTCACTCAAAGCCAACACATCCATCTTTCTTCTCACAAACATACTGCCTATCTCTTCCCTTTTACTCTCATCTGTACCACATCCACACACATTAAAAGACCCAAACCTTAGGATGCTGGTCCGAAAACTCCCAGACCCTCTTATGCCTTCTCTTTTTTGTTTGGGAATGTCCCCTGTGGGGCTACAAGGAGAAGGATGCCTAGTCCCAATCCCCGTCCCTTTCTTCTCGCCTCTTACGATCCAAGGCATAAAATCCACTCCCACCCATTCCATCCCCGTTCACCTTCTTCCTTCCCTCTCATCTTGGCACCTGCTGGATGACGGGTCATCCCTGCATCTCGCCCACTGCCCTGGGTCAGAAGCAATGTTGCAAGACACAGCACATCCACAGCAAGGCCACTTCATTAAATCGGCGACCACCCCCTCTCCGTCCCCTCATGCAGAAAAGGAGAAGACGGGGAGCAATCCCTTCAGGCTGCGTCAAATTTTTCTCACACATACTCCCTCAACCCCCATCCCCCACCCATTCCACCTCATGGATCACATCATCCATATACAACCATTCTCCATTCACCTCTGTCTTCTGTCCTCTCCCGTCCTTCTCAACAGACATTCCCCTCTTTCCCAGTGTCCCTTTTACCCCATCCATCCATCTCACCTTAGGTCACCCCCTTATGTTCACTCCTTCCACACCTGCCTTCTACAGATGTGGAAGGTAAATACTAGGTAAATAATACACTATAACATTTAGTCTTAAGAGTTATGACAAATATAAATCTAATCCATTGACTTGCCTTTCGTGTGTGCAGTTTACTCTCCTTCTCTTTACGCTCGTGTGTAGAGCTGTCCTGAGACGGTAGGGATCTCTTCTTTGACTCCCTGGCGTCCTCCTCCATCCGACCATTATTTCTGTCCTTCAGAACCGTAGGTGTCGTCGGAGTAGTGGTGGTGACGGAGGCAGTTGAGGTTGAGTTGGGGGTGGAGGTGGTGGCCGTAGGAGTGGCGGTGGGCAAAGCAGCAATGGGTGTGGTGAGAGCAACAGCGGAGCCAACCGTGACGGCAGACGTGGTCGTGGCGGACGTCGCCGTAGTGGACGTACCTCCTCCAACTCTGACGAGACTGCTCTTACTGCTGATTGCAGTCGACGATGAGGTGGTTGTGCTCATGTTGACGGCTGCAGTGGGGGTAGCCTTGGAGGGCGGTTCCTCTGGCTGTTTCTTGGCAGGTGTCGAGGACGAGAAGGACGAGGAAGAGGAAAAAGACGAGGAGGAAGATAAGGATGTGACCGAGTGCTTCTTGCTGTTGCTGCTCGTAGATGTAGTGATGGAGGTTGTGGCTGTAGACGTGACGGTGGCGCTGGATGACTTCTTGGAGAGATGAACCTGTGGCAAATATTTTCCGTCACCGTTAAAAATTCGTAAAGAGTGAAGGTAAAGGGAGCTGATGGCCAGTGAAGGACGTGAGAGGCAGAAATGTTGAGTACAGGAATACCTCACTATACAACCGAGTTGTGTTCCCAGCTGACTGGTCGCAATGCGAAAATTCGTATATCGAGGTGGGGTTTTACACATAAATAGGAGGGGGGTTGTGTTCATGGACCCTGTCAACCCCCTCCCCCCCCTCAATTCTTTTTTTGCCTCCTGGGGCTCTCACATACAACACCCAACATTTGTTTACATCACAAGGGTGATGAAAACAAGGTCATCATATTAAAACAACAGGGCAGGACTCGCAGTAATGGTTATAAACTGGACAAATTTAGATTTAACCCATTCAACTCCGATGACAAGATGTCTTGTCATTTGGTCAAATAAAACAAAAAATCATAAAACACCAAAATGTTTGATCAAACACCAGAAAAATATGACGTCAGTCCTCGCTTCGCTCGCGAGCGAAGCGAGGATTGACGTCATATTTTTCTGGTGTTTGATCAAACATTTTGGTGTTTTATGATTTTTTGTTTTATTTGACCAAATGACAAGACATCTTGTCATCGGAGTTGAATGGGTTAAAAAGGAAATAGGCAAGAATTGGTTTACTAATAGGGTGGTCGACGAATGGAATAAATTTAGTAACCATGTAGTAAGCACTGAAACTATCAGTTGTTTTAAGAAATGATTAGACAACTTTATGGATGGGGATGACAGGTGGTGATGGATATGGAGCTGCCTAGTGTAGGCCTTATGGTCTCATGCAGTCTCCTTCATTCTTATGTTCTTATGTACTTTATAGCATTTGGTCGTATAGTGAGGTATTCCTGTATATTAAAGAGCTGTTGAATATACGGGACAACTGGGAGGCACTGACTGAGGCTACGGGTGGTGACACGAGAACGACAAGGCTCTAGTAAAACAGGAGGTACACACCGTGTTTAATGATATCAATGCTGGAAAGGCACCTAGACTGGTTACATGTCATTAGGAATATTATCTGACAAATAGTGGAGCAATAATAGTGGAGTGACTGATGGGACTGTTCAATGTGTGTCTATGAGTCTACAGACAGGAAGTGTCCCACAGGAGCGGAGAAGGGAGATCCGTATGGATCTAGGCATTTTACGGGAACCAGTCTGTTACGTGCAGCCAGTAAGGTGTACGGGTGTGCAAGTTTTGGGAGCAGTGATTTGAACCAAGGGGTATGAAACCTTAACCCCTTCCATACGGTGCCGCACACGTAGGCGTCATGGACTTAGATCTCAGTGGCAGCAGCCAATGCCAGCCGTACGACGTGTCGTAATAATACTCGCATCATAAAATATAGTCACCGCTTATATCGATCGTTCTCTCTTTCACCCGCGAATTTTGAATACCACAGAGAATGGGATTCAGGGCACATTTTAGAGAATGTAAAAACACAGGGGCGACTACAATAAATATAATCAAGACGCCGATATGGCAGCCTCGCGAATACACTCGCTCCCCATGACGCCTTCGTGTGCGGCACCGTATGGAAGGGGTTAAACATGACAGCCAGTGCAATGGTAATGTATATTTATCACAAGAAAACAAATGTGCATTTATTGTATCCTACAAATTGACATTTGAAATAAAAAAAAGTACCTTTTGTTCAGTAATTGAATAGATCTAATCCTTTCTCAGCAAGGTTTGTATCGCTAATCCTTTTCACATGTTTGCATTGTATCTATATTGGATGGGGGTACATTTTTTTTTTTTTTTTTTTGAGATATCAAGGGGTACTAAGGGCACTGAAAAAGGTTAAGAACCACTGTAATTATGGGTAATCAAAGGGAGTATCCAATACTCAGACAATTCAGACAACAATGCAAAGTTTCTTCTCTGAATGACCTATGAGCCAACTTGGCGGTTGTAGCCATTTACGCTGCAGGTCTTCTACAAGAGAAAGCAAAGGCCAAAAGGTGACTGACTGACCATATTAAAAAAAATAAAAAAAAAATAAAAAAAATCCCACCCGTTCCATCCCTAACATACTCCCCTCCCTTCCACCCTCTTATCCCTCTTGTTTTACAACTCCTGCACATAAAGAGAAAATATGCACACACACAAGGTTTTCAAATGATATTAAAATCCATTCAATAAAGAGGTTCCACCCAAACATCACCTTATAAATTCTAGAGGAAAAAAAAAAAAAAAAAAAAAAAAAAAAAAAAATCAAACCAATAATTGTCCCCCCACAACTCTTTCATTGCAAATAAAATGACTTTGGCCCCATGGGTGCGCACAGACTTTTAAACAGAGAAGGCAAAGTTTGCACATAAGTAAATTCCTGCGCACACTCACAGCAAAAAATTTAAAGGGAACATCTTTCCCAAGTAATACACTCTCCTGTATTTACTTCACACTGTAACCATCCTTTTCTTTGTAATGTTAACATTAAAGGCTTTCTCCATCCACCACCCCTTTAATAATCACTCAATGAATATAGATTAATCGGTAGAAAAAAAAAAAAAAAAAAAAAAAAAAAAAAAAAAAAAAAAACCAACTCACAAAGTTGCGGCACTGTCGCTTTTTACACTTCTGTCGGAACTTGTTCGGGCCGCCAAACTTTGTCATGTCCTTGCAGTGTTCACAACGGCCACAGTCCTCACGCAAATAGCAGGCTTCGCACTCGCCACATCGTCGGCTGCTGCTGCTACTTCCTCCACCAGGAGGACGACTGCTGCGGGAGGCTGTAAAAGGACGGCAATTATGTCCCAACTCACTTTGTTTCTTTTTTTTTTCTTTTTATCTTATTACTTTTTACTTATCATTGCTACTACATTGCACTGATAGAAGAGATCTCCTGATTAAAGATGGGAGGGCTTTAAGAGGTCATGGAAGTTAATAAAGAAAGACCACATATCAGAAGGATGTGAAGAAACACAGTTTTTTCATATATATATGTATAAATATGTGGAATACCTTGGATGGTGATTTAGCCCAAGCTCAAACAATACAAGAATTCAAATCTAAATATAATAATTGGAAATCAAGACACAGATTAAGTTGGAACTGTACATGAATTTGAGTCTAGGTATGTTAGGAAATTAGAGAAGAGGAGATGGGACCCAATGAGCATCATTCCTTTTCTGTACTGTAATTAGGTAAATACACACACACACACACTCTATATTCTTTTTGGTACTGAGTACCAAAAAGAATATAAGGAAAATTGAAAGAATCCAGAGAGCAGCCACAAAACTGGCTCCTGCACTTTCAAACTTGTCATATGAGGAGAGACTGGCTAAATTGGAGTTATTGACTTTGGAGCAAAGAAGAGAGAGGGGGTAACCTACTGACCATCTATAGAATCATGAAGGGCACAGAAATACTCGATAGAGAGGACTTATTAAATTGGGACAAGAGGACATGGAAAGAAACTCAAAAACCATATTTATAGAAGAGATCTGAAGAAGAACAGTTTTCCACATAGAGTGGTGAACACTTGGAACAAACTGGACAAAACAATAGTGTGTGCAGAAACCATTCATGAATTTAAGAGCAAATTAGACACTGGGGGATACGAAGGCGGGACACCATGAGCGTAGCTCCCCTTACTGTGAAATACAACTAGGTAAATACACACACACACACATGGGTGGACAATTTGCTCACCCATGCAACCAGGACACCTAGATTTTGTCTGGGGGCAACCACGAGTTGCTCCTAAGGATCCCACTGAGCAACGACCGTAAGACTGGAATTGTCCACCCGTCACACACACACAAAGTGAGGTGACCAGTCATGGAAGAGGAGCATGTCCCACTCCCTGACTTCCTTTCGTTCACTTGCTTCCATCCATCCCACACGTTCATCCCTTTCAATCCTTCCCACTAGAACCATACACAGAGAGTGACCACCAAAGAGAATGGGCTCCATCACACTAGAACCATGCACATAGAGTGACCACCAAAGAGAATGGACTCCTTGCCACTAGAACCATACACAGAGAGTGACCACCAAAGAGAATGGACTCCTTCCCACTAGAACCATATACAGAGAGTGACCACCAAAGAGAACGGGCTCCATCTCACTAGAACCATACACAGAGAGTGACCACCAAAGAGAATGGACTCCTTGCTACTAGAACCATACACAGAGAGTGACCACCAAAGAGAATGAACTCCATCACACTAGAACCTTACACTGTGAGTAACCACCAAAGAGAATGGACTAACTGTCTGCTCTTACACGAATGTTTGGCGTGCTTTTGAGAGCTTGCGGGCGCGCTTTCTCCCTGCTGACGGTGGTGTGGCTTCTTCTGCTTGTACTTGATCTCCAGGCCGGGGAATTTCTGGCGGCATTTCTGTAAACAGAGGCCATATATTTAGTTCATCTACTGCCAGACATTTTTATTCAGCAAACTGCTTCTTACTGCTTACGTCGTTAACCTCTTCCGCACAATGACGCCTACATAGGTGTCGTGAGGCACGAATGGGTATACGAGGATGCTGGTGTTGACGTCCTGATTATATTTTGTAGTTGAAGCGGAGTGACTCACGAATTCTGTGAACTGGCTTGATTTCGTTTTCTGTTTTTATCATTGCTCAGAGTGAAAGAGGAGTAAATCAGAAGCGACTTTATATTTTACAACACGAGTACTGTGATGCATCATCAAATCATTGTACATCAAGCCTTCCGTTGCTGTGTGTGAGAATTTGACTCGTATTGAAGAGATTAACCACTTCAGTACGAGTCAAATTCTCACATGCGGCATCGGCTGCCATGTGTACAATTCGTCACACTACTTGCATTACAAAATATAAAGTCACTGCCGTATTACTCCTTCTCTTTTACTCCGAGTAATAATAAACACAGAAAACGTGATCAAACGAGTTCACAGGATCTGTGAGTAACTCATGTACTACTACTACTACAAAAAAAAAAAAAGTAATAATAATAATAATAATCCTCATGTACCCACTCACACCTCAAGATGCCTACATAGGTGTCCTCATGCCAAAGTGGTTAAGTGGTTAAAGGTATATCATGAATTAAAATCTAAATACAATAAGTGAAAATCAAGGATATAGGCTGCATTTACACCAAGCGAATCAAATTGATTCAATTCATGAAGAATCAACATGATTCATGAATTGTGTTGATTCGCCACACTAGTTTCAATATAACCATATACACCAGACAAATCAATTGATACAATTCACCTGGTATAAACAGTTACATTGAAACTAGTGTGGCAAATCAACATGATTTATGAATAGTAATCATTCTTCATGAATCGATTCAATTCACTTGGTGTAAATGCAGCCATAGACAAACTCCGAACTACATGAGTTTGAGAGTAGGTAGGATAAATTAGAACGTAGGAAACGGGACCCAGCAAGTGTTGCCCTTTTACCAAATGCTGCATTTACGTCAATGGGCCGTAATGCCTACCATCTACCTATCTATTTCATTATCAAATTATTTATTATTATTCATCTGATTATTTTTCAATACCTATCTATTATGTACTTATTACAAATTGTTATTTATCTTCGTTTATCATCTATCATTATCTATTAATTTGATCTATTTACTTTTTATTTACTTATTATTTTTCCTGCATCAGACCTAGTTATGGAACAAAAGGTCTCCTGCTGGCAAGCACATACCTGTCCCACCTGATGTTATCTGTCTTACGTACCTCACAGTAAAACTTCCTAATACGGCCAGCTTGGTGTTCTGTGACGCGAATGCAGTCTCCGTGGTACCACTCCTCACAGCGATCGCAGCCTCTGGGTGGGGGAAACCCGTATGACATTAAAACCTGTACGACATTAAAACCCGTCTCCAGAGGCCAAAGACGGGTAGCTGCGTGTGACGGTTCTGCAAGACGTATGGGACGGCTGCCCATCTTCAAAACTCGTCAATCCCTTCACAGTGACCAAGAGGTGCAGCCTTGAGGGGCTGACACTCCATGTCCAGACCAGGCCCAAGATCCCTATAAACTTGGATGGTTTTTTGTACACTCATTCGCTCACCGAGAGCTGATGACTGGCAGCAACTGCTCCCATCCTTACCATTTCCAGTTGGTGACACAGAAGGATTGGGGGGGGGGGGGGTTTGTGTGCGAATGATATTTTGACGCAGCCTGAAGGGATTTCTCCCCCGTCTTCTCTTTTTCTGCACGAGGGGACAGAGAGTGTGGGTTGCCGATGAGGTGATGCGGCCTTGCTGTGGATGTACTGCATCTTGCTGCACTGCGTTTAACCCAGGGCAATTGGCGGATGCAGGGATGACCCGTCATCCATGAGGAGCTGAGATGGGAGGGGCGGAAGGCAGAGAAATGGTTGGGAATAGGTATAAGCCTCTGATTTGGCTACCTCCTTGAAAGGGGGGAGAAAAGCTCTTGGCATGTAGATAGATGTATAAAGAGTTCCGCACCAATACGGCCCAAAGTTTATTCCCAGAGAGATCTACGAGACGGTTCAAGGACTGTCGCCAGCCACTATGAAGATGCGGGAAAATACGCCAAAGAGGCGGTGTCACGGCGATGGTCAAGGAGAGCTTTACGGAAAACAGTAGAAAGGTGAGCTAATCAAGGTCCAAAGTGACGACCAGCATTCCTGAGTATAGACAAATCGGATCACATGAAGAATCGTCACCCCAGACTTGTACAGGTGACGATTCTTCATGGCCGTCCTGGGTTTACGATTCTTCAGTTGTATAAGTTGATGACAATAATTATAACCCTCATTCAACCTAACCTAATCTTTATTCCACTGTTGATATTTAGCATACTGGGGTGACAGTTCTTCAGATGGGATCTCATGGGGTGACGATTCTTCATGTGGGTGTTCTGGGGTGACAATTCATGTGACCCAACAAACTTCGGATAATGAGAGAATGCTCCACCACTCTAGTCCAGATGGACGTCAATAGAGTCATTGAAATATTGACGCCATTAAACTTACGCGTCTCAATCCCAACACGAGGGGAGATGAGGAGGAAAGATGGTCAAAGTTGATGGGGAGAGGTGTTGGGTCTTGTCCAATGGGTGTTGACAGAATCTGCAGACAAGTGGTAAGCCTCCCGTAGTGGGAATGTAAGTCTATCTAGTAAATCTCCCACATGACCGTAACAAGCAAGTTATCATTGACGACCATAGCTATAAGAGATGGCACAATGGGAAAACGAAATAAAAATTACACTTTTAGTTAATTATGAATGAGAAATATATATATACATATATATATATATATATATATATATATATATATATATATATATATATATAAATATAAATAAAAATAAGTAATTAAATAAAAATAATAATAAAAATAAATACCGTATTTTACGGCTTGCAAGACGCACCCTAATATTTGAAAAAAAAAGGAAAAAAAAAAGTAATTTTCATACAAGAACACTATCACCATATTCCCCACCACTGAACACAAAAACATAAGAAGCAAGGAGTCTGCAAGACACTATTGTCTCAGCACTCATTACAAATTTGCTGGAGCACTCACCACAAATTTACAACTATGTATATAAAAATACCATAGGTAAATATGTACACACCGTGAAGCAGTCCATCTCTGCTTCTTGTTTTAGTGGCGGGCGATGACACGTATTGGACATACTGTTTACTTTACGAAATCACTTGTCCAATTTTATCTGTATGGCGATGATACTAGTTGGTGATTAGTAAATATACTATACATTTTTCGTTGTCCAAGGGTGATTTTATTTTCATAAGAATAAACTAAAAATTCTAAAAATATGTATGTAGAAATATAAAACTTGAAAGAAATTTATTCATCCTCAAATCCCGAGAACTCGTCACCACTGGATTTGTGTAAAAGTTCTGAACTCTCATCTGCAGCAGAGTTATCACTACTGTACTGAGTTTACATCATATAAAAGGCTGAATTAAATAGTACTTAAGCTAACATCACAGTGTAATAACTCAACATACAAATCCAGGTTGCTATTGGTCAAGTGTCCAAGCTCACTTGAGCCTGGGTGTTGCCTTACAACATTTGTCTTGGAAGACGCACTAGTATTTTTCAGGGTAGTTTTTAGGGAAAAAGTGCGTCTTGTAAGCCATAAAATACGGTAAAAAATAATAATAAATAAATAAATGAAAAATACAATGAGAATAAATAAAATTAGATTAAAAGTAAATAAATAAAATAAGATAAAAAGTAAATGAATAAAATAGAAAATAAAAATTAAATAAATAATAATAAGAGGAAAATACTTATAAAACTTACATCATAAACCTGGTCACATCTGCCGTACGGCAAATGCAGTACACCTGTTCATCTTTCAGGCCTTCTTCTCGTAACATTGTGTTCAGTTTGCTCTGCCGCTCTGGCAGATCAAACTGCTTGGCAATCTCCGAGCGCTGAAAATACACCATCACTTAGTAAATTTGCAAGATTATCAATAATGAAGTTGTTAATTAAGAAAAAATATATATAAAGACAAATAAATACAACAATAAAAATAGTAATATATACTCATATTTACATATGAATGGGCCTTTTCACCCCTGTAAGATTGTGTGTGTGTGTGTTTTGATGGTACCCACCCAAGTACTTAAATGTGGTTTGAGTATTTAGGACTGGCCTATTATCTACACATTTCAAAAATGATCAGTCCCAGGATACTGCCTTCAGGTATTCCTTTTAGTTATTTGTCTATTTATAAGTTTGACAACTTGTATGCCATTCCGTTGCATCTTTATTAATACTCATTCATCTTGTGTCTTCCCATAACATTTTTATGTTCCACAGCATCAAATGATGTGCCAAGAAAGTGCATCATCAATATTTGGCACTATCTATAATCTACTATAATATTAATTCAATCTTTCATCACTCAATATAAAGTTAATTTGTCTCAATGACCATTCACATTGTTGTCACTAATTTCTCAAATTTAATTTTCTCTCTGTTATTGCAAAACTTATTTTTTTTTTCATCTCAATAGTCTTTCTATAATTCTTCTCTTTATATGACAGTCAGCTACATTTTCTTTTCATCCACAGAATTATCTGAAGATATCACTCATATTCACAAGTAAAAACAATTTTATCTACTTTATCAAAGTTTTCCTTATCAGTTAGTTCCACTGTTGGAGAACAGTTGTTCTCACAAGTACAGTTAACTTCTGACAAATCATTACTACTATGTATTGATATCAGTCTTAATTTGGGCAATTGGTATTCTGGCCTCTATGTTGCATAAGTGTGTATATATATATATATATATATATATATATATATATATATATATATATATATATATATATATATATATATATATATATATATATATATATATATATATACTATTTATACTCACACACACACACATCATGTGTATATATATATATATATATATATATATATATATATATATATATACATACACATATATATTGAAATTTCAACTTATCTTAATAAATATATATTTTTTCAGTAATGTCAATCATTTACGATCTTTATTATGGTTTAGAGGATTATCATTATGATCAACAAAATTTCCTTATCGGATGATTGTAGTCTTTTCCCATTTTCCTGTATATTATTCAGTTAATCTCCTTCACTTTTAATTTTTTTTCCTATTAATTATTTTCTTTTAATTACTGCATCATCAAACCATGCATTTTTTTTTTACTTTCCCTTTTTAAATAGGAGACATTGTGCAGCTACTATTTATCAACTCCCTTAATTCCCTTCAATTTTTTACGTGAGAATTGGAGAAAATATGTTTATAATTATAAACACTAACACAGCATGGACAAATCAGTTTCTCAAAGAATTTTATAGGAGGGCCGAACACCGCTGCCGGCTACTGTGGGGACACGGGTTTTTAGTCGGGGAAACCGGAAGCAACATATATTACTAGTTTAAATAAAATATTACCAAACTTAAACTACTTTCCAATCTACTGTCATTAGCTACTACAAATTCGTTTGATTTCCTTACATATTCCCATGAGAAATAAAATTGTATTTCATATCATTCATTAATACATTGAAGATTGTACTTTGAACTTACAAAACTCATTTTGACTTTTTATACAGAAGAAAAACGTAATTATCCTCATAAACAAGTATCACAGTACTATTTGTGTTTACATCCACCAATCAGTAAGTATTAGACAAAAAGAAATGTACTAAATTGTTATTATTGTAAATAAACTGCATGGAGTATAATGTGATTTTTTCGGTAAATTTTCAAATTGATTATTTGTATGCATATTTGTTTGTTTTAAACTACAACAATGATATGATTGACAATTATCATGCGAAAATTGAATATCTCACATCTTTACATAAATATGCAATAGTTAAATAAAAGAAAAAATAATAATAATTTCTGTTAGTATTATGCCTCCTAACAATATCTATAGACAATGAACTATTCTAATCGTAAAGTATTAGACAGCAATTAACACTAGGCTACGCGGCGCCATATTTCTGATCATCTTATAGCAAACAAGTTGTAAGCTATTCGTAATTCAAGACACAACAGATTTTTTATATGGAAACCTATTGAACCATCTAGAGGACTACTTTAAATATTTGTTTTGTGAGGTACATGAAGCAGAGCTTGCTTTACAGGAAGGAAGGAGACGGAGGCAATCGGCGTCCGTGAAGGAGACGCCATCATGGCTGACATTGATATTGATTTGTACGGCGACGTCGAACAGGACTTCACACAGGTTAGAAAGAGCCTGTGTTTTAGTATTCACTATAAATTATTGGCTGATATAAAGTGTTATAGATTTTATGTAAAGGAGATGGAGGTCGTAAGGAGACGTAGGGCCAAAGCAGAATGTAGTGGAGTGGGGTAGGGTACTGCAGACGTGGGAGTAGGGGTGGGGGTGTGGAATGGGCCGAGCCAGCCAGGATCAATTAATAATTTAGCACAGGGCATATTTCTTCGTTCCATTGGGATGGTAAGGGACTTGGTGTGTTATTGTGAATGCTGAGTAATATTCTTTGACTTCTTTAGGACCTTTTCTTGAGGCAGATAGGGGTAAATAGGGCCAGTCTTATGCCACTGTTTTCTATATAACATTTTATCTCATGTCAGTAGAATTGGAAAGCATTGCCTGTAATGACATCCCTATAAAATTCACTAATGTCTTCAGTGCTCTTGTTAGGAGGGTGGAAAGTTACCAATAGTTAAAGTAAAAGTATAAAATCATTGGTCCCAGAGAGATTTATTCATTTATGATTTCTATAAATCTTCCCTGAAACAAGGGATAGCCTTTACCTGACTGCAGTAGGCATGGTATTTAATTTGATTAGAATGTTCATAACCTTGTTTGATACTGAGCTGTTGCACTCTGAAATGACGATGGGTACTCGAAACGGGTATGGCCAAGTTGTCCCTCTGTTGTGGTTTTCTGGGGATTGTATTAATATTCCTATGGGGCACCCAGTGCCTGTGGAATATTTGTTCTTTCTTTATCCCTCTTTTTTCTGTAAGGCATGGTTTTCAATGGAGCAAACGGCATGATGGCATCTAAATTTGGAGCCTTTTGGAGGAAGCCCTGACTGGTAACCTGGGCAGAATTAAATATTGTGTCGGGTTGGCCTGGCCGTGAGAGAGGACTTGACATGAACTGTGTGGTTTTTGTCTGTCGTCAAGAGCCACAAATATGGGATGTCCTCAGTGTAGGAGAGATAACCAGGGTTGTTACTGGAATAAGTTGCGGTTGTGTAATAGTCGTCCTTAAATCTCGTCCAAATTACTTGGATTGCCAGTGTGAACCACACCTGCTCAAGTGCAGTTGTACTCGTAGTGACAGTTGGCATAGTGCCAAAGGCCTATTCACTAATTGTATTTGTTCGTGTTTGGCACTCATTGCCGTTGTTACATAGCAGGACGTGAACATTTATCTCCTCGCTCAGTTTTGATGTAACTATGCTGCAAATTTTGCTGGGATGGGGTTACTAGTTGACAGGTTGTCCAAAGATGAAGCATGGCAAATTGATAGTGGGTCTAAATGGCCAGTTGCATTATATTTTAAGTATTGGGTTCGACAAATTGTATCTTCATGCTTGGGTTCGGATTGGTAGTTCACATGTGGGCATTTCGGGAGAAAGACCATGTGGGTTCGGTTGATTCTGGATGAATTCATGCGCGGTTTGTTTGATCCCGCATTCTCCGATCTGTCGGGTCTTGACTGCTTAAAAAAAATGATTAATTGTAACCTCTTCTGTCTTGGCGTTTATAGGGCCGTCCAATATGCAGGCCAGTCCGATGGTTGGCAGGAACTGTAGGTCTCTTACAAGAGATCTGAGGCAGGACATTGAATGTTCGAAGTCTTAGGCCTCCCAGTTCTATATCCAAGTTCAAATAGTTCTTTATTCAGAATCTAGAAAATGTTCCCTTTCTGGATCGTTAGCACACCTGCCAACTGCCATGATTTAGTTGCTTCGTGGCGGACCTGAAGACGTGACAATGGTCACGAAACCATTTCTTTGGTAGATATGATGTGATATTAAAGTTTTCGTGCTGTCGAAAGTAGATCTCAGAACTTGGGATTTCTAAATGAAGGGAACATTGTGACGGAGATTTTTAGCACCAAAATGCAACGGCGATTTTGGATTGACGTGGTTCTGGAGACCAAATGCCGAGCCCGATGGCGTCAGTTGTGATCTACGTTGTTCTCGTTCTCTCTGCACTGCAGGTCCTTGTTTGAGAGCCGTTCCCTTCTACGTTTTCTTCAAGAGAGATTAAGGTATATTTACCTTGTATAGTACGGAAAGGGGAGGTACACTTATGGTGTCCTGTCTGTATCTCACAGTATCTAAATTGTGGATTGATTTGTTCCTGTTAGTTTGATTTGGTGACAATTGTGGCCTAGTTGCGGATAGTAGGGCAGGGGGTTGGTTACCTGTTGGAAGAAGTTTTTGTTGATCGTAACCCCCAACAGGTGCAAGTTGTTCCCTTAGATACCAAGAATTGCATGCACAGCTGGAGCGAGATATTGGCCGTATGGAACGGGTTCTTTGGGTACAGTTTAGAAAATTGGGGGGCATGTCTTATGTATCCTCAAGCAGAGCATATTTGTGAACCAGTCGTAGGTAAGGACTATTTCGTATTGTCAGCAACCCAACCACAGGCGGGCTTATGCAATGAAATAGACGGGTAGGTAGCAGGAAGAATGTAGAACTACATAGATAATCACAGTCCAGGGGTCAATACAGAAATAAGACATAACACTGCACAGGAGTTGCCAGGAAGAAATGGTGTACATGTGTGTAGTATGTGTGCATATGTGCGTATGTCAGATGTTGTTGACAGGGCTAGAGAAAGGGATAGCTACGCAACGTAGGAGAAATGGGGTCAGAGAACCTGTTGCAGAAGGTAGAGTTGGTGAACCTGCCATACGAGACTAGGAACCGAAGATTCTTCTGTCGAAGAGGGTTTGAAGAACTTTGTAGGAGAAGGGGACCGGAGGTCTTGGCAACAGATATATCTTAACGTCTTTGTCTTGCAGGTGCCGAGGTTGCAGTGATCTCAGGGCGGGGTAGGGAATCAAATTCTCTCACCCTTGAATGCATTCTTTATTGTGCTCGTGTACTTGTACCATTTTTAACGGAATGCCAAGGTTCTCTTAGACATTAGACATTTCCTAGGTTCTGGCTGGCTCAGTTTTCGTTGAAGTTTGATTTCTTTTGTTTATGCGTCTATTTACATGTTAATTTATGCATTTATTTATTTATTACGGGTGTGGATGGGTGGGAGATTAATACGTGTGGAGAACGCTGGGCTTCAGGCCCCTTTACTGATGGCACTTTGTGCCGTCGGCGCTGCTGCTGATATGACTACTATGACTACTGCTGCTGCAGCTAACAACCCTCTCCTGTGCTACCTTTCTCTCTGACACTTGTCTTTTAGCTGTGGAGACATAGGCGGGGGATGTTCCTCAGCAGACGAGAACTACCCTGTGGCGTCTACGAGTTCTTGAAAGATTTACATTAAAGGACCAAGACCTCTGTGCAGGTGCTGAAGAAGGATGCTTGCTGGCCAATCGGGTTAGGGCGTCGTTACTTGCGGCGAAGGTCGAGATGATGGCGATTCAAACCCTGCCACCAGCGAGTTGAACCAAGGTCACGGTTCATTAAAGACCACTACAAGGGGCATCGTCCTAGCCTCCTGATAAGGGGAGTTTGGGAAGTTAAACCAAATCGTCAGTGCTGAGGAACGTGAGTATGAAGAGGTTCCATTGAGAGAATGGCACTTGATCCTTGCCCATGTCATCTTCCAATTCTAACCTTCAGTTGGCATCCTTTGGCTGAATCAGAATGGCAGTGGCTGAGAAAAATAACTACTTGGTAAAAGTTCAGAGTTTGTGGGAGGTCACGGTCATCGGTGCGATTCTGAAGCCTGGGCATTACTTACGAGGTGGTGTGTAGGGTGGTTATCTTACCCTTTCACGGAGTGATTAATGCGATGAGGTTTCTCGTAACTGAACGTGAGTTTGATGGCCGAAAGTAGTCTCGTAAAGATGCCAAAACATTAAAGAGGCTAGTGGAACAGTATTGATTTCTCTTACCCAAGAACATGTGCCGACAGAAAAAAATTGTGGCGTGTCTTTCAAAGGGTTGGAGAAAATGTGGCCGAACGAAAGTGCAGAGGGAAGAACCCCAAGAACTTCCAGAAAATGGCCAAAGTTCTGTGCTTTGATCAGATCTGCTTGCCCAAGAAAATGACAAGAACTTCCAGAAAAGGGCCAAAGTTCTGTGCTTTGATCAGATCTGCTTGCCCAAGAAAATGACAAGAACTTGTTGAAGCATCTGGCTGTGGTGCCAAGTCATCTGTATGTTTTTCTCAACTTGTACGTTGATTGTTAGTTTGCAAGCTTGAATTCGACTGAAGATCACGTGCCATTGAGCTGCCATGAGGCATTGGTTATGTGTGAAGGATATGCCTCTACTACCAAGAGGGTTGCCGCAGGGCCGAGTGAAATGAATACATGGCCCCCAGAACGAAAGTGGTGGCGTACATATATATATATATATATATATATATTAATTTACATATATATGTATATGAATGTATGTATATGTACGTATACATATATATATATGTATGTAAATGTATGTATGTATATATATGTATATATATATATATATATATATATATATATATACGTATATATATACACACCAACGGCTCTCCTCCCATTTACAAGGGAGGTAGCTGAAAAAAAAAACATAAAATCCACTCACCCATTCCATCCCCCCCCTCATCTGGGGTTTGGCTGCATGTTATTGTGGAGTTAAAGCTGCTCAGTAGCAGGCTGCTGATACTGTAGGGTCTATATGGACCAGAGCCACACATAATTTTGTCCGTGGTAGAGGAAATATCTATACATAGAGAAATTGTGATACTTTATTATATTGCTATGCTGTCCCCCACTCTTGGCACTGTCCTGAATATTAATTTTCATTTTTGCTGAACCATGTGATGGAGGAAAAAAATACTGCCACCAAGTATTCCCATTTGAGTCGTAAAAGGTGACAAAAAATGGGACGTGTATAAAACTGGGCATCCTTCGCCCTGTAGCCCCAAAGGGGACATTCCCTAAAACAGGCCAAGAAATGGTGGCAGTGCAGATATTTATGAAAGATTGCCTGGTTGTAGCCTGAATGAAGAAAGAGGCACCGCCACGTACTGAAGGAGGTTAAGCTTGCCTTGTTGACTTTAGCTGCAGGAAAATTGCCCTTTGGGTACTCGAAATGGCAGCTGTTGGATGGATGAAAAGGATCTTTCTGGGACATTTTGTTCTACAGAATGTACAAGCATATGTCTGCACCTACACACACACACACATTTGCATGCTTATTACACATTTTCAATCTTCAAGTTTCCTTTACTGCTGTCCCCCCCCCCCCCCCCCACACACACACACACACCAACCACTATCAGTGACTGTTACCAGAGCTGGGTGTGTTACCACCAGACAGGTAGTATATTATTACCAAAAAATCTGGGGTGCATTTCCTTCAATGTGTGTATGTATATATATATATATATATATATATATATATATATATATATGTGTGTGTGTATATACAATGTGTATATGTATACATATAGATTTTTCAGTAATGCACTACCTGTCGGGTGGTATCATGCCAGCTCCAACCATCACCACCACTTTCGCTGCTGCTGCTGCTGTTGCCGTTGTTTATGGGAGGACTGCTATTATGTGGTACTTCAAATTTGTTTTTTGTGTAACCCCGCAACCCTAGTTGACTGAGTTCCGTATGGTGAAGAAAGCAGTCGTGATGGTACGGTGCCCTTGTGTCGCAGTACCGAGAGAGATTTCCGAGGGGAAGATAGATCCCACCTGCATTAGGCAGGTGCCGTCTCAATGCAAGTGTGTGTCCAAGCATGCAAGCGAGCTAGCAGGAAACATAATTACTGACCTATGCGGAGAATTACTTGTGTATGTATGTATACATATATATATATATATTCATATGTATACATACATGGTGTACATGAATGCACGTGTGAGTGTCTGTATATTATGTGTGTATATGTATTATTTGTACACTTTTGTACACGTGTTGATGTTGCATAGGTACATTGTTTGCAATGAATACATATATACAGTTTTGTGTGGACGTGTTGATGTGAGCGTGGGTGTGTGGGTATGCAAGCGTGTGTGACGAGAAGATTTTGAGAGGGGCAGTGCCCACGTCTTCTTCCGCCAAGACCCATTGACAGTGTGGATATTATTCATTGCAGGAACGGGATATGACCTGGTATGAACAGAGCAGCGTGAAGCAAGCATCCCTTCCTCCAATCAGCCATTATTTCATTATATACTGTGTTTTCTCTACCGATTGACATAACATTATATATATGTATATGTATGTGTTTGTGTACATGTGTATATATTTTATATAGTGGTTTAGAAATGATGTACTTTTGTGCGTGCGTGTGTGTGTGTGTGTGTCTGTGTGTGTGTATGCTTGTATGGGTATGCTTACATTTGCTTTTATATTTTTCTTATTTCCATTCTTCTACTACTATTACTACTTCCTCTTCCTCTTCACCATTTATGGTCTCCACTATAACGAGGATGGTAGTCACAGCTACAGGATAAGAAGGTTAAGATAAAATCTCTTGAATCGGTAGTCTCTGCTGCTGGAACACGTGCTACTTGCATGGCGAGTCTTCACGAGGGGAAAGTTTCTCGGCATACTTGAAGTGCTAAGTCTAGGGTTGTTTGTGCAACACCTACATCTATTGATGAACAGCCACCAGATTGGCTCGGAGGTCGCTCATGGAAGATATTGTGTTGTTTGGGTAAGACTTGAGTAGGTTAGCATGAGCTAAAGTGTTTGACGGCTTCTGTATGTCGATACATCCACGGGTTGGCCTTTGCAGTGTTAGTGCCGTTTTTTAACCACTTCGGTACAATGACGCCTGCGTAGGTGTCATGAGGCGCAATTGAGTACACGAGGATGCTGGCATCAGCATCTTGATTATATATTTTTTGTAGTTGTACATGAGTTAACCCTGGATTCTGTGGACTGGTTTGATCACATTTTCAGTGCTTATTGAATGGGTGGAAGTGGATCTTATGCCTTTGTTTTTAGGCTATCTCCCTTGTTAGGGGGGAAATAGCCATTGGTATATGTATGTATTGTTATTGTAATCATTATTATTATTTTATTTTTTTCTTTGTATCACTCGTATGTTTCTCACTCAGAGTAAATGAGAAGTAATACAGCAGCAGTGCCCTTACATTTTATAATGCGAGTAGTGTCATGCATTGAACATATGGCAGCTGATGCTGGATGCAAAAACTTGATTTGTACAGAAGTGGTTAAGGCGGGTAACAGAGTGTAGGAAAAGCTTAAAAGATTTCTTTTTTTGAGTGGCAGTTGCTTTCCTGTGACCAGCCGCAATCCATTTGGGATAGGGGGATAGATCACTCCGTAGGAGCTCCATGTATTATGCATAGTTGTTGGGGCATTAGTAGTGCAGACGACCCATGCGAGTAGCGAGTTACCTTCCGATCCTCCAGAAGCTGTGACCGACCACCCTCATGACTATGAGGTGCCGTTAAGGATGAAGAAAACGTGTTGATGGGAAAAAAATTGTGTGTACGTGCATGGGGTATATGTGTGTATATATATGGAAATGTGCATCAGGTACTCCATTGTGCTTAGTTTGAAAAACTCTTAAAACAAATGTCCCAAGTGAAAGCTTGCATGTGACTAGGATTATAGTGTGCAACCATCTCCAACTTTTTCTGAGTAATTGTTCTCAAAAATATGTGTGAGCCTTTGGGTTTGACTTTTCAAAGTATTGATATTCTTAACTATGCATTTATGAGGGCCATTCTTCACCTGTGTTCTGTGTCAGTGAATCCAGCTGTGTTATGATTTTGTTGCACAGAAACGAGCAAATTTTTGGGGGAAGATGTCAATGATAGATGTAATAATGATAGATGTAATATGAATTGTTCTGCCCTGTGAAAACAATAGCTACAAGTCTCCGTGTTTAGCAGTTCTAGGAATACTTTGAAACTTTGTCTTGCTCGAGAAGAACAAGTGTCGCAACTTTAAGGGAGATGAATTATTGGGTTGTGCTCCTCCTCTTCCTTTGTTGGGTTTTATGTTTGCTGTTTTAGCCGGGACCAAAAGTCTGAAAATGAGGAATTTTTATTGTAAAAATTGTAAGCTAAAATACATTTTGAAAATGGAGTACCTATCATGTGGTAGTTGTGTGCATGTGTGTGAAAGATAATGTATCCACACTTTAATTGTGCGTGTATACACAAACTGCGTGTGCACATGCGTACACATGATTGCATTATGTGGATGAACGTTTGAGTAAAAGTTCATATACATGTGTATATATAGTAAAACCTCTTTAAGTTGGACTGAAATACAAAAAGGGTGACACCATATCAAAGGCAGTAGCTTTTACTTGATACTGTAATACTAATGACTAGTACATAACACGTGGAGGGGGAGATGGGTGTTGATGGCTATCATGTAATTGTTATAATGTGCCTAAACCTGTGCATTTCTCAGCCTGCCATGGGTTCTTGCTGTATTAAAGAAGTATTGATAACATTTTCTCAGTGTAGTTACCCCTTAACTCTAGTGGTTTTGGTGATTTGCAAAGGTAGTGGTGTTGAAAAATCACAAGGTTATTTGCGGTGTTTAGTCAACATGTTTTCTGCTGGCCAAGGCACCTTGCTCTTTGTTCTCGAGTAATGCCACGTCTGCTTCCTGCTGTTATTGAAAGCGGTAGTGGCTATAGTTAACCCTCTGTCCATTGCCGGAGGGAGCAGAGTCTATGCACCAATAGAGTACTTGGTGGTTACGGGCAACCTGGTACACGCAAGGCTGGCGAGGTGGCTGGACCATGACCGTCCTTGCCCCTTCTGCTCCCAGGGCACTTGTGTCCCGGTCGCTCTTTTTCCTCTTTAGTCCGTGTGAAGATTGCACCTGTTGTTGGGTCGCGGGAGCTGGTTAAGAGATGAACCTCTGTTATGATATAGGCTCACCAGAGATTTCCTCTTCAACACAGGGAAAATCTCTCCAACCCGTCAGTTGTTGTGGACCGTCCAGGAATGAGCCAATTCTTGTGGTGGTGCCCACTCGTGATCGAAGAGGTCCTCCTTGCCACTTTTGGTATTCATGGAATTATGCCGATTATAACGTAACTCACCACAGGACCCACATTGGTCAAACCACCCACCAAGCTGCTCCGGCTTCCTCACAGCCTTGGTGCCTCCTCGTGTTCTCCCGCAACGTGCAGGCCTTGCTGGAAGTTCGACCACCCAATGTTTCTGGTCTTCAGTTCTCAGTTCAACCTGATAACGGTGCACTTGGGTTTTCTGGTTCCTCTCCTTCCAATGTGCGGTTTAAGAGGATGAGAAGTGTGTATTGTGTAAAAGTTTTTGTTGTGAAATGAACGAGTGCTGCATGGGAAAATATAAGAAAAAACAAATGAGAGTTAATTTTTAACCTTAGTCCAGCCGTGGTGTAGTAATGAAGTTGCGCATCTTGGCCCTCGCAGGCGGCAGGCGGCGAGCAGTGGTCGCGACGGAGGGACAGAGAGCAAGAGTTTGAACGAGTTGGAGGAGGCATTATAGCTGTGGAGGTGAGGAGGATCGCAGTAAACACAGTAACGAACCATCCACTTACCGTACCCTATTTTTACATAAAGTAATGAGGCGTTTTGGGACAGATGGGAGTCGTGTGTAGTGTGCCTGAATCGGGAAAGTTTTCCCGTCGTGTGATGTACGTTGCATGTATGTGCTCTTCATTGTGTGATGTATGTCGCAGTTGTAAGGTTAAGGATTCTTTCTGTTTCCCAGGGCTTGAGATATTGTGTTTGCCTCCTCACTGTTAAGGATGAGGTCTTGTTTGATTATATTACGATAGGGAAATGGGAAGGTCTGGAAGTATGAAAGGGAATAGGCTTTTTTTTATTATTATTATTATCTTTTTTTTTTTTTTTTTTTTTTTTTTTTCCATGCAAGTGTACCGTCATGAGGAGTAATTTTGACCATTGGTGTAAAGTTGACCCCATCAATAATTTTTTAACATGGATGCCTAAAAGTTTTGGTCAACTTTGTACTACCTGTCAAAAATACCCTGCGTGATGGTAGCTGTTACCTAACCACTAAAGTTAAGGGACTTAAGTATGTTGTTCTTGACACAGGCTAGTGTTAGGTAACAAACTATGTCAATTAAATGACTTTAAGGTAATATACATTCAATTAACATACTCTCCAGAAGTAGACATATTGAGTAATGGACTTGGTCTGTTAGTTCAAAACGTACCTGTCAGGTGGTTTGCTATTAGAGTGTAGCAAGCACTCCATCTTGTACAGAACACATGTAACAGTAGTTTATCAAATGTGCATCCTAAATCTGAAAAGGCATTTCAGAGAAACCAGTGCAGTGATAACGTGGACTGTATACACACAAATGATGTTAACTTTTGTGGGCCCAGCAGGGTGTGCATATGCCTCGCGCCCATTCGGAGGCGTAGGTAGCCTGATGGTGTTGACATGGGAGTGTGACCTAAATAGCTCTCCGTTAACTTTGACTATGCCTCCCGCCTTTTCTCCCACAAACACAACACAGGCCATAGTCCAAAGTGTCTTTGTTGGGTCCCAGGTCTACGGAAGGACCCGTGGGCAGTTGCCGACCATTGTTGGCAACATTTTTACATTTAAAGTTGCACTAAGATGACACTGTTGATTGAATTGTGTTGTTCCCACATCTCTGGTCGGGTCATACCCCACTTTCCAATGGTTATCCATCTACCATCAGTAATTCAGTTTATCTAGTGTAAATGTAAAAGGTACTGCCTATGATATAATGCAATAAATAGAAGTAGTTTTCAGAGAAAAATGCGTTGAAGTTGCACAGTACAAATTCAACAGTCCATATGATACATTATTGTGAATGGTGTAAAAGATGTACATTTTAAAGAAGAATTTTTATTAGTCATTGTTGAGGGGTTTTACATCAGATTGTATTTGGTCACTGATGGAATAAATCGCAATTGCTTTACTCCTGAGGGTCTAGATCGTGGCTGAACGTTTCGAGCTTTTTCTTGTTGAGAATAAGTTCAGATTTATTTTAGAGTATATGGAGTAATTGAAATATTTACATAACTCGTTATTCCATAGATTTAATTAGGTTTAACTGTAATGGAGATATACAATTTGATCATGTATATGTAATGTTGATGAGAAATCTTGATGCAGTATGTACTTGGAACCAAAAATAATTTGGTCTTGTAATTTGGTCTGGACTACTACTACCGTTGCAACTAATCCTACTACTACTACTACCTCATTTTTCATGTCTGAAGTAGAACTTATCTATAATGTAGACCATTAGTAATGAAACGAGGTTTTACCGTATGTGATGTATATGTAATTTGTATGCGTGTGTACAGATGTGATACATATATGTGTATAGTATATGTATAATGAATTATATGTATATATACATGTATATTTGATTTATATGTAATATATATACACATGCACTTGCACATGCATATATCTATTGCTATTCTGCCCATCCTTGCTGGCCAGTTTTGTAGACTTACTTTTTTTTTATTTTTTTTTTATACTTTTTTCATTTAAGCTAAACAGATAAATCAGGTTTCTTTACATTAATAATGAAAATCAGGTTTATTAGGACACTATGCTTTTCTAGGCGTTTTTAGGCTTTTGGCCAAAAGTGCTGCTGTGTTTTATAATAACATTAAATTGTTCTGGATGTATTAAACATGTAAATCCTTGCCAACATGTTATGTGCACTTTTGTATACAAGTTAGTAGGCTCTCCATTATATATTTTTGTATAAGGAGGACATGTGTTTGGCTTGAATTGGGCACAAATCCAGTTGACATTCATGTTTTACATACAAACGTATATATATAGTCAAGCAAGTTCGTGTGTGTACGCATGGGGTGGTGGTTGTGTGTACTTTTCAGGGAGGAGGTTTTTCTGAGGGAAATGGCGGAGGCTGGGTTACTTCCTCACCGTGGACGGGATCATCTAGGTCCTGGGCGGGTGGCCGGCGTGGAGAACGTCCTAGATTTTTATCAAGAACCACATTTGTAATTTAACAGTATTTGTACCTTTTTAAACTTGTTGGAAGAAATATGATACGGGGATGGAGTGTTTGTTAGTACGTCATTTCACAGGTTACAGCTTGATCAACTACGTGTACTTTATCAAGTATCTTGTGCTCGATAAAGCTGCAACAAATGACATGTCATACCAATAAAGATTACGTCCTCAGGTGGTGTTCCTTTTGATAGACTTATCGGGAACGGCCAATTACGTACGACCTTGTGGAGTGCTTGAATTAATTATTCTTGCAATTATGTAGAAGTCAAGGTTCCCTAGAGTGTGACCCGTACGTACGGCGACTCTCAAATATGCAAGGGATTTGTTGCATGGAGTGAGCAGTGCAAGTTAAATGGGGTGAAAATACTATTCGGGAATGTCTGAAAAGGATGCATTCGTATATTCTTGTACAATAATATCAGGCATCACAATTCGTGGTAGTATATGAAGTACCACACACAACTTGTGTAACTGAAATTGTTGTGGTAGGGGGCCAAAGAATCGAGACTTGTTATATGGGACTGATTTCTGTGCTTCTGTATACAAACATAATTTATTCCGATTTTTAAATACATCAATTATACAAAGTAACCTGAAGATGGAAGGACAATGTGTGGACCAGGTGCTCTGAATGAAATATGCACAAGTTACTAGGAGGAGGTTGAAGTTACGAGAATCTAAGGAGATGGTTGTATAGGGGTGAGATGCGTCCATTTTAAGTTTGGACGGACCAGAATGACATGTCACCTTGGTCACGGGAATTGATTACGTTAGAAAAAGAATCGTATTTGTTGCCGGTAGAAGAATAGAACGAGGAACAGAATGGCAAAGGTGATTGAAGATGGAAGTGGGGGGGGAGGATGGGCATGGGGGATGCAAAATCCGTGTTAGGACAAAAGCAGACTAGGCGGAGAGAAGGTACGGCAGAAGTAGGTGGGGGCACGAACTGAAGATAGAGGACTCGAATAAGGATGGTTCTTGGTACAGAAGACATAAAAATAACGGTGAGGAATGTAACCTTCTCCTGCCCATATTACATTTTTCTTGTGGCTGGCAATTTCAGCATGGAGAGGTACTGAAGTTGAAAAATACGAACAAAGATGTTCGTCATTTAGTACGCACATGAACGAGAAATGTCTATATATAATAGAATGTATGTAATCGTACAGATTTTTCATGCACTCTTTAAAGACATCTTTCGCCACCTAGGCATTATTATTATTATTATCATTATTTATTTATTTATAATATTTTTCACATATTTCTCAGCTACAAACGTAAATTGATGCTTTTTTGCACTTAGTTCAATTATTGGTCCACTGTTGAACCACAGATGCACTGTTTACAATATGTGTGTTCAATACTGTTACGTACGGGTTTGCCCGTCATTGTTTTGATGATTATAGAGCCCAACCAGGTGGGAGCCAGTTTTCCGAATGATAGAATAATAATAATACATCATAGTTGTGAATTTCCCTGTTCATTTCAGATTATAACTATACTTTTACTTAATGCGCTGTGTAATGACCCATGGCCAGTTTTTTAAATAAGTTTGAGTTTGAAATGTAGAATTATATGCGTGATTTTCTTTTGCCGTCGTTGGCAGTCCTTTTCATTTCACTACATCAGGCATCAATAGATTTATAGCGGCAGCAGTTGCCCATCACCTCTGCCGCCGCTGTCTTTTTGGACATTGTGATTGGTGCAATGGTAGTGTTTTGGCTCGTGATTGTTTTGTCGCAGACCACATGCGACACACTCCATGGTAAATGCGACAACTTGCCACCAATTGCCGAGTAGCCGTCCACTTATCCACGGGAATTCTCCCTCCTGGGAATGGAGGAGACCAAGTGTTCCTCGACATTTTTGCGTCGTTGCTTGGTTTCTTTTCCCGCAGTTGTTGGGAGGGGAGTTTCTTCGTCTCTCAAGGGGATGGCCGACTGGTGCTTGGCGGCGAATTGGTGCACATACCAGAGCCTTGCTTCCATTGATCAAGTGGTCGGTGGGTTTGTTGAGGCCACGGCCCCATGACGGTGGCAGGCAGGTGGAATAAAAGACGAAAAAAAAAATCAGTTGCCAGCAAGTGAGCCACGGTTGTGTCCTATTGTGATAACGAGGCAGTTGTGACAACCTGACGACTTTTGTACATGCATAGTTGTTGCATAAGCTGTGAGGCTGGTTTGCTAGATGGGTGTTAAGCTGTGAAGCCTCCCTTATTAGATTTTCCCCCCTCTCGTTTTATTTTTCCGATAAATGGAATTGGATGCTATCTCTATGTGAATGCCTTCGGTTCGCCAAAATTAGGTGACCACAGGCAGACGGCAAGGCACTGCCAATAGGCACAAACGGCAGAACACACTTATTAGTACATTTTTTATATGTAGGAGTGTTATGTAGTTCATCAAAACACACCTAGAGTTTTAATATGGATTTGCCAGCAAGGATGGATGTTCCCTTCTTGTACGATTATAGGCATCACTTGTTGCACATGCTGAACCTGTGCCATTCGTGTTAATATCTTTGGGGGAGGGGGAAAGGTCGGAGGAGATTTACTCTAATCACTGGCGTGTGTGTGTGTGTGTGCTTGCGCAAAGTGCCCAGGTCCCTCTAAGCCAAGGGAGGTGGAGGTCCTACCCGCCACTGGACCATAAATATAATGACTTGTTAAGGATACCATTGTTATTGCTGCTGCCATGACGGCCAAAACAAAAGTTATACATATTAAATTGGCACCTCCATATTGTGGTTTCGTGTTTAATGCACAAAATGGGGTAGTTGACGTTACGTCAAGGTTGTTGTTTTTGTTGCATTCTCAACCTTGTTTGAAATATGCATCATACTTTGTGTATATGCATTGGTTAATTTCCTCTGCCAGGGTGACAATCATCAGTAATTTGATTGGTGGGCAGCGATGACTGGCTTGATTCCCTGCCCTGCCCTACATCCTAAAGAGTTGCTATTGTAGTCTTCACGAATGATGGGACTGATAGAGGCCATTTCTCTTGCAAGAAGTAATGATGTGATGGAAGTAACACACTATGTTTAATTGTTGCCTTATATCTATTATGTTAACTATGTTGTTCCCCTTAATTAACGAAATGGAAATGCATGGCAGCAGTAATCTGGGGAAAAAATTATTGAGTGTTGGTATTGCAAATGGACCGACCATGTAATGATGATGGACTACAGGGTCGGAATGACCTGGATGCACCGTGCACGCACATACACACACGTGGAGGTGGCTGCGGAGAGCAGCTGCTCTCGGCAGGGTTTCCTGAGTGGCCACTGGTCGCCAGGTGCCGAAGAACCTTATGACTTTTTTTGTTTTTCTTTTTTCTGATTTTGTTAAGAACATAGTTCTCCTCCTGTGACTGCCTCTGTAGTGCGTTATTCCCAGGGGCTCTTAATCGTAAGAGAGAGACGGTGAACGACTGTTTGGGGGCGGGGGGGGCAGGCAGTCCCTTTAAACTGGCTCCACTTGGTCCTCTTGGAGGACCATGTCAGGCCTAATGTCTGATTTCTTGCAGAGCTGGTGAATCGCAGAAGTCAAAATCATGTTGTCTGCTTGTTTATTTTCTCCTTTTTTTTCCACAATGTAAATAGCGTATGTACAAGTCGCCATCCCACGGACTTGCAAACCTCGGGTCTCTCCCCCAATTACGGGTATTTGTCAATTTTGTCTAACACGACATGGTGCCTCGTATATTTCCCCCTCCTTGGGGATCCTTGTATCTGTTAGTCAGACATCACACTGGAACTAATGTGCCTTAGACTGGAGAGAGAGACGTGCGGCTTGTAAGTTAAGGGGAAGGTCGGCAGGTGGCAGAAGCAACCGACCAGCAACAGCAGCGGTTGACAATATCATTTGGTTACAGACGGTAGAATTGGTCGTTTTTGCCACGTGGCTGCTGCTGCTGCTGTCGCTGCTTCTGCTCCACGAAGAAGTGTTGGAACTAGGTTTACAGATATATTATCTATATGAATATATTCTATATCTATATGCAGTTACCACTTTATGACTATTATTGTATGATCATGCCACGAACATCTGAGTTCTTGCTTCCAAATACCACGAAGATGGTCTAGTTGTATTATTGATGCATTAGTTGTATTACCACGGGAATGTACTCAGGAATTGTATCATCACTTCTGTGGTTGTATTGATAATTGTGGTTAGTTATTTTAATGTTAGATTATTTTTCTCTCCATTTAACTCTTTAATTGATGTCTTGCATGTGTCGGGGCCCTCCCTCGCTGCATTTGTGTCATGGTTGTCCTTATGTATCTGCAGCAGGAAGAACACACGGCCCTTTAGTTGTGCTGCTTGGACTTTTGTTAGTGTTAAGTGATGATGAAAAAACCTCCAATTGGAGGGGTAGAGGGAGGGGTATGCTGTTGTTGTTATTATCTGTCCTGTTTTAATGAGAAATGTCCTGTGTTGTTCTTGGTGACCTCTGTCTGTCTGCAGTATCTATCACAGCTAGAGCTGTCTGGACAAATGGAAACAAACCGTCTGACTTGTTGTCTTTTGTTGTATTGGGGTGGCCACGGCAGAGTGATTCAGCTTCTCGCGGGAGATTGTTAATATTAGACGTATCTGTTTTGCCGGTGTTCAAGAGTTGTTCCAGGTGTAGCGTGTTGCCGCTGCTGCCGCAGCCCCTCTGTGGTTGGTCGTCGGTTGTGTTCGTGCTTGCCGACACTCCAGGAAGGTGTTGTCGGCCTGGCGGCACTGCCCCGCACCTGGGATTTCCCGAAGCAGGATGATGACGTGATGGGAGGCTGACTGGGCCGTTTTGAGAGATTGTCAGGGCGGGAACACCAGCAAACTTCAGGTAGGGATCGAACCACTGACCAGGCTGGCACGAAGGATCACGTGGAAATTAACGGTTGAATACGAATCGATGTAACGGTGCAGCTAGGTAAAGATGCATCAAAAGTCCAAGACACGTGCCGGCAAGAATGGATTTGCTGCAATCGAAAGAACCAGATTCGGTAGAATCCTTGAAATACCTGTGTCTTGTAGAGAAAGAATGACCCACGTACTTAGATCGTATATGGCACAGAGTCGAGGAGAAGGTTCTATACGAGGAAGATACGCTTCTGGATTCGTAGAACCGAGGAAATTCCTTCAGGTGGCAGATTGAAGGGAATTCTGAGGAAAGGGAAATATGGAAGAGATGGAGTGTAAATGTTTACAAAGTGAAAATAATGTGTACCAAGCGGGAGGCAAATCTGTAGGACTGATGCAGCAAATGTCATTAAAGAAAAAGAGAAAAATAGATCAAAAGGCAGTTGCGAGAAAACCCAGAAATGTATACACGGATGTAAGAAAGGATTTTTTTTTTTTTTTACAATGGTGAAAAGTAGAAAAATTGCTGAAGGCTCTTACGTGCAAGAAAAAACCTGGCATCTGATGGGACCTGAAATTGGGACTCAAACTTTGCTGGGGATGAAATACATGAACCAATAATGGATGAAGGGAAACTACTATCCAAAGATCTGAAATGAGCAAACATGTGCCTGAATACCCTTAGAAACGATGAGGACCCCCCAGTGTCCTTGACCAAGCTGTGCAAGACAATTGGCCACAAGTTATTAGGACAAAAGGAAGATCTAGGCAGATGACTTGGAGTCCAAGAAAAAAGGATGTTTCAAATGGAAGAAGTTTGTAGGTGAATAATCATCGGGCTAGAGCAGAGTCTTGAGGACGCTTGCGGACGACGATGGGACGTTGGCGGGAAGTAATGACGTCACAAACGGAATGATAGTTTTCCCAATCTATTTCCAGATTATGCCCAAGATTGTGACGAGTAAAAATGAGAACGACTGCAAGTTGTTTTGGGAAAGTCTGGTCAGGAGATACGTACGGAGCCAGAAAAGGAACGCAAATGCTAATGAAGATAAGTGGGTCAGACGAAGAGGGGACCACCATTAAACTGCTTAAAATTACAAGGTAGACAATGTTGATGAGCGTAAACATCGTTTTATTACCAAATGATGAAGGAAAACTTGCGAAAAAATGTGTTACGCTCCAGGTTGGAATTAAATGCTGTGGTTTGTTCTGAACATGGAAGGAAAAATGATAGAAAGCCGTGATCAGAACGGTTCACATTGTAGCTGACCGAACACACAAGCTGGAATTGCAAGAAGAAGAATGAGTGACATTGCAGCTGTCTTCGTAACTGTGAAAGGAGTGGACGTGGTTGACAAAGAAGACTTAAATGTCGCGTGCAAGAGTATCCTAAAGATGTGGTAGCTGGAAAAGACGAAGCATATCAAAGATAGTAAGATAGTTTCTGTACAGATGCACTGCTTTGTGGAACAACATAGAAATGTTAGCTGTGTGGCATGAATTGTAGAGCAATGTTTGCCTTAGAAATGGACGGAACCCCACAAGAATCTCGTATTCTGCCTATTACTAAGTGGACGCAGTTTGTTAACAAGTCATGTGTCCCAACGTGAGAGCTACATGTGCAGTGCGGCAGTAGCTTAGGAACCCAGCTAAATGGTTCTTCCCCGATCCTTACCTGTAGGATTGTTTTCATATGTACTCGATGCATTTTTACGTTTGGGCCGTACTCTCTGAAAACATCATCCTGGTTTGGACCGTAGCTATGTCCTTGTGCGATTTTGTTCTGGCCGACAAGTGCCGGAGAACTTTGTTGCGTGGACGAAGGGACGAGGGTTGCTGAGTATAGGGGCGGGGGGGGAGTCTGGACAGCTTTGACCCACCCGTCATCCACGAAGCAAAGTTGTCCTGTGCCGTCCTGAACAGAATCTAGAATTGCAAGGGTTAACGATTCATGGGTCAATTATAACCTAAGATTTGAACTTTGTTTTGCTCTGGGCACGATTGTACTATGGACAGACAACAAGGCGTGTTTCTCCGGCACGCAGACCAACAGCCGTGTGCGTAGGTGTACAGGTGTGACGGTAGTGTGGCTGCATCAGTGTCCATCCCTTTAAGGTGTGAGTGCCGCATTCTTTCGACAGATCCCTTTCCTTAACCTCCTCGACACTCCCTCTCCTACCCTTTCCCAGTTTTAAACATCATCCAGCCCAGTAGGTCCTCTATCCCCGTGTGCACGTGTGCGTGTTTGTGTGTGTGTATTTGGGTATTTGTTTATCCCAATGCAGACGTACCAGGAAAGGTGAAACTGGGCATCAAGCCTCTAGTCGTAGCCGGGAGCCAAGAGGAGAGCGGGTAAGGTAGTCTAGTGTTTGACGGTTCTGCATGACCCCAGGAACCTTCCTTGTGTTTCCTTCGCCCTCCTTCCCGTATCCTTCCCGTTCTATCAGTAGTAAGAGGAGATGCACGTGGAGGCAGAGGCGGCCGTGCAGGGTGACCCGAGCATGTGACCCATGGTGGACGGGTCGGCCACACCAGGTAAGGTTTTCATTCAAATGTGCTCTTCTGTTATGCTTTACTTCCACTCCGCACGGGAATGGTTGGTACTTGCCGAGATTCTCTAGAGAGGATCATCTATGAGGCGCTTGTTTGTAAAACCCATCCGACATAAGTTCAACACAATATCGATCTCCGTTTTATACCAAGAGAGTTGACATCTGCACTCTACGTATTCCTGCTAATTGCTTCTGTACTTGTAACGCAACACAAACGTCAAAGTAAAAAATGTAGAACTCGCCTAGGGCAACAGTGCCTGTCTTAAAGTCTGCATATGCCCCCTTCACTTTTCAAAACAATTCCCAAGGTGTGAACTCCCTTCATTGGTGGTTTTAGAGGGAAGGTCTGCACGGAGCCAATTATGGACTGTAGGAATGCTGAGAGAGCTGGTTGACGGAAAGACGTGAAACACTAAGTTGCCACTTGCCCACAGCTCCAGCCATTTTCATTTTACCACATCCCTCAGTCAGCAAAGAACTTACGATGGTATTTATTAAAAAAAGAAAATTCTTTCCTTGTATAAATCTTGTATAAATCCTTGGAAGGGAAAGGTTTATATAAAGAAAGAATTTTTAAGAATACCACTGTAAGATTCTTATGGTGGTATTCTTGAAAAAAAATTCTTTCCTTATATAAACTTTTTCCTTCCAGGGATTTATATAAGGAAATATATATATATATAATATATATATATATATATATATGTGTGTGTGTGTGTATCTTCTTTAGCCTTCAACCTTGTTTGTTTACAAGAGAATATATATATATATACAGTATGTGTGTATATATATATATATATATGTATATATAATATGTATGTGTATATATATATATATAATATATATGTGTGTATATATATATATATATATATATATATATATGTATATATATATATATGTGTATATATATATATATATATATATATATATATATATATATATATGTAATGTATATATTACATTACATGCAAATTAAATGTCATCCGGCTCGTCCTCGTTGTCGTCGTCGTGAGAGACGTTGGCGGGCTTTTCAACCACTCTCTCAGCTTTCGGGGTATACAAAGTTTATGCAGCTTGAAGGAATGCATGTATCTTCGCTCCATACCATTCCTTCAAGAAAATGTACCTGGCGAGGTACTATCGGAAGTACCGAGTCTGTCAATTGACAAAGGACAAGATGGCGTCCCGATTCTATGCTACCGACTTTGTTCATTAGCATATTTGCTTGTAGCAAGGTATTTTTTATTTTCATTTCCACCCATAAAATTGCATATTTCGTTGATACATTTTAATTTACAAAATTAATAATTAATTTTCTATTGCTATGTTGCGCCTATGGTCGAAACTAAAAAAAATACCCCGGTATTAATATGGAATGTCAGCATACGCGGATTTGGTCATACACGGTAATTTCAGGAACCTAACCACCGCATTATTTGAGGGCTTTCTGTACTATCAAAACAGTAAATAAAGCTTTAATGTACTGTATAAAAGAGGGAAAATACATGAAAATAAAGATACAGTAGAAGCCCGATTTAACGAATCTCAATTTAGCGGAAGTTCAAATTAGCAAACTGCAAATAGCAATAACGAAAATGCTCAACTTAGCGGAAATGGTCTGCTAAGTTGACCATTTTCCGCTAGCTGGCCAGACGCGCGTCTACGGAAATAGCTCAATTTAGCGGGAATGGTAAGCTAAGTTGAGCATTTTCCGTCAACTGGCCACATGTGTGTCTCAGAGTCCAATGTTACCAGATTGTGGTGGTGGAGTCAAGGAAAAATTTATGAGGACGGAGCCTTTATTTGTGCGACGTTTCGCTTATTACAGCTTTTTCAAGTACAAGTTGAGATACAAATGCTTGAGATTAAATAAGCATTTGTGTCTCAACTTGTACTTGAAAAAGCTGTAATAAGCGACACGTCGTACAAATAAAGGCTCCGTCCTCGTATGGTGTTTATCTCGTCAATCTTGTCGGCAAACTGCCACTTTTAAGGATATATATATACGTACTACAATATATATACAATAATATATAATTCAGTATATGTATAAAGTATAATTGTAGCAGAAATATATTAAAGTAGAAATAGACAGTATAATAGGAAAACAAAATAATGAAACAGTAAGTTGATGGAAAAATTCAAAATCAGTATGCGAGAGTAATCACCACGAAAAACACTTCTATAACAATGAACTACGTTTTCTGCAACAACACAACAATAACGCTCACTATCCAAAAACCAACTGCCCAGTCCTATTAATTGCTAGAATTATGTATATCGAACTGAACACGAAGCTATGACTAATATTCCGCGAAATTCACAGACAGCTCATATCATTGTTACACGACACCCACACGTTGCAACAAATTACTGCACGTTGCTGTTCGTTTGCATTTCACGATTGTGCTGCCTATAATTCACTTACAATAATATATATACTGTATGTGTGTGTGTGTACAGTAGAGAATTTTTAGGTACGTATAATTTTTATAATCTGCTCTGGCAACACTGTTACACCAACACTCACTTGCTCAATTTAGCGGACTGGACCTTGGCTGAATTAGTTCGTTAAATTGGGCTTCTACTGTACATGTATTGCTGGACATTGTACATACAATACATGTACGTATATGTATACACTTTCACTTAATGACCCATTCGGTTAACAACGGTGATGCTGGTCCCAATTGTCGTCGTTAAACAAGGAGTGGTTGTATATATATATATATATATATATATATATATATATATTATATATATTTATATTTTAAAGAATACCACCGTTACATTTAGTACTCGTTAATTGGCCCAGAGGAGGAGGGCACTCATCATGAATGGCAGCATGTGGTGACTTTTATTGAATTGACCAGGAAAGCCCAGGATATCTCGGTACTTGATTGATTGGTTGCTTGATCGGATAGCCGACACCAACTGTATTCCTTGGTTGCCAGAAAGAGGAATCTGCCACTTTATCTCAATGTGCCTGGACAAGTCTGCCTGTAGTGTTCTGTTTATGATCAATACACTAATGGTTTTGGCTGAACTCTCAAAATCTGCAGATATGATGATGATTTTTTTTTTTTTTTTTTTCTCCCTCTCATTTCTTATTAGAGGTAGATGAAGAATGATAACGATATATGTATATAACCATGCCCATACTCCCCCTCATCTTCTCGTATAAGGGGATTGGTAAAGTGAAAGCACACACCCATTTACAAAATGGTTACAAACTAGAATTATATTATACCAATCCTTAAACACGGGATATTTATCTCTACATTTAGAACCGACTGATGGAAACCAAAGTATGGGGAGAGGGTAGGTTGCTATCGCTGTCTGCAGGCCAGTGAGGATCGGTTTTAACCCACAAACAGGACCTCGCATAATAAAATTGCCTTGCAGTGAAAGTCTTTGGTCACCATTGTGTGTACGATTAAAGGGAAGACCTTTACCCTTTAACCGAGGCAGAGTGCAGGGGTTGTCGGAAACCATGAAATGTCGTCTGCAGTCGGGAAGTTTGCAAATTGCTGCTCTCTCTGAATAGAATGGCCATTGACAGTGTACGTCAAATAATTGTCATGGCCCTGAGGTTTGAATCGGGGCCTTGCGTGACGCTAGGCCAAAGCTCTACAGCTGAGCTAAAGGAGCTCTAAAATTCTCTAACTTGGAAGTTGATCTAACTCCCATGGAACTAAGTCGATTGCTAACTGCCATCCTAAATTAATTTTACGGAGAATTAATTCCAACTTGTAGCTAGTGGTGAAGGTGGTACGAAGCCTCGACGGACTTTTGTCATTGTAATACCTGAATAGAATTGCCATTGATGACATATGTCAATCTAATTCAGAGTTGCCCCGAGCAAAATGGAACAAGAGATGATGATGCTGATGGTGGATCAGCGCTAAGTAGTAACTAGTTTTGAGGAACTAGATACAATTCATTCATCCCAGTGATGCCGCCTGGGTTTTCTTTTGGCGAACGCTGATGACGATACTGTACTTGGCCAACTGGAGCCAGTCCAGGAGCAAGATTGGCTGCCAAGAGCCTTGTGGGCTCAAAATGGGCTTTAGCCAAGGAGAATAATATTATCTTTGGGTGCGGCAGTTCTTTACCAGGCACTGGTCTGGCTTACTGGTTTGTTAAGGTTCCTTATAATATTATTTGCTTACATACACACACATGCATACATATATGTACTTGTGAGTCATTTATAGAAGTTAAAAACATGTTTGGTGACTTGCTTTGTACAACGTTTAACATTGTCAAGCCACATTTGTATGAAAACCGTTGACTGGTCGTCGTCCTCTTCACGTCCGTCCTTTGCCTCTGGCAGCTGCATTGGAGGAGCTGCCCACGTGAATCCTTCCTCATTCATAGTCGTACATTCCATCCCACCCTCCCTCCCTCCCTCATCTCCTTTGTCCCATCATCTATAACTTTGTGTGTTCTTGTTTGTGTGTGTGCGTGTGCGTGCGGACGTATTCACGTGTGTGGACGCACAAGACGCGTTGGCCTGGGTAATGGCAGACGCGAGTCCCCCCTGCTCGGATGCAGAAACTTTCCCGGTAAGGCTCCTGTCTTGACGTCGTCAGTCTTAGGCTCGGCTCACCATTCGGTCAAATAGACATCTTGAAATCTCGGGCTGGTACAAAAGTTTCTTGGTTCTCCTGAAATGTCTTAATAACAAGTTGAAAATTTGTTTTGTCACACAAAACTGTGCATATGCATATATGTACATGTATATACCATGTGTATCTATGTGTGTGTATATATATGATATATTACATATGTACTTGTGTACAAGAAATTCACAACAAAAATGGCCATTGATTTTTTGATCAAGTTATAGCTTAACAAATTGCAAGCCAGAAAGCATAAAATTTGTCGGCCCGAGACATTATGTGAGCCCGTTTTAAAGTTCGATAATATACATTTTTATTATATATATTTTCTTTGTCAAAGCAGCACTGGTAGGCAAAATTAGGTTAGGTTAGGTTAGGTGCAGAGACTGAAGCTGGTAGCTTACAGACATCCCATGCTTAATTACTTAGGACGACTTTGGAGAGGGCGACCTGTACGACGACGTTCTCACGGGCGGAGGTGGAGGCGGTGACCGGGATCGAGAAGGACACTCCCCAGCACCCACGGGGTCAGACCGCAACGGCGGGGCTCCCTCGGGACGTTCTTCGTCCAAGGGAGGCCGCGGCAGAGCATCAAGTTCCGAGGAGAGGGTGGTGTTTAACGGACCTGTCCCACACTCTGGAAGAAAGTACCAGTTGTATGTGGGCAACTTGACCTGGGTGAGTAGCCGTCTCAGAGTTTTGTGCATGGAGCCACTGTCTGTACGTGGGCAACTTGACTTGGGTGAGTAGCTGTCATGGGGTTTTGTGCATGGAGCCACTGTCTGCCCCAAGTGAGTCAAAGTTGCACATGGTAACTAGGTTAGTGGGTGAGTGCATTGAGGGGGAGAGATGCCTCGGTGAGTCGGTGCATCTCGTCTTTTAAGGCAGGCAGCATTTTTGCACCATAACGTGCCTAAATTTGAAAGGAGGAGTGCTAAAATGCATGCACCTACAAAAATTCAAAGTTCAAATTTTGTGCAGCACCTCAATGACGATGTTTGCCGCAGAATGAAGCTGAGCATCTTGGTATATTCATCGAGTAAGCCTACCTCCTTCTAGGGCTTTACTGCTGCTTGGGCTCTAGTAAGACACAGCTAGAGATAAAGATAAAAGATGTCTCTTTTTAGTGCATTCTGATTCAATTCCAACATTACAAAAAAAATGCTCGTCTGAAAATTTAGGCACTTTTTTTTGCCCGCCTACGTTTTTCGAGGACGAGGACTGATGAGGTGTTGGGGGTACTGTTCAGTATCAATCTCATTGATTTGATGAAGCCTACGTAGGTGTCATGAGGCTCAAGTGGGTTTACAGGGATGTCAGCATCTTGATCGTATTTATTTTGTAGTTGTAGCTGAGTGATCTCCGCGTACCCTTGTACACCCACACATGCCTCATGATGCCCATGTAGTTTTTGTATGATTGAGGTTAATGTAGTACTCGATTGGAAGCCACCAGTTGCATAGAGGGCAGCACGAAACTGGGTCTCTGTATGCTGTTGAACATATGCATAAAAATTTGCACTTTTGAATTGTAGAGTTTGACAGTGTTGTTCTCGTTTCTACAGTGGACAACTGACAATGATATAGCCAGTGCAGTACAAGCATTGGGTGTCAATGATTTCCTAGATGTCAAGTTCTTCGAGAACCGTGCCAACGGACAAAGCAAGGGGTACTGCGCCATATCCCTGGGATCTGAGCAGAGTAGCCGCCTCATCGTGGAAAAATTGCCTAGGAAGGAGATCCATGGAATGAACCCAGTCGTCACATATCCCAGCAAGCAGGCACTCAACCAGGTAATTTCAAATGCTGCTTGATGCTCCTAGATGGAAGAGGGAGCATGTCTTGTTATGTTTACGAGGGAAATAGTGTCCTGTGCGTTGCTCATCCAGCTTTACGCTTTTACACTTGCTTAGTTGGTCCGTTGGTGTATTGCACTGGATCACTTTTGTGCCCTCGTAAAAAATCTGCCATCCTTTCGAGGGTAAACAAAGTTTTGCCAGAGATAGTATGCATGTGCTGTGATGCATGTAAGGGAGTGGGCGGAGGGGTGGGGGTGAGGGAGTGAATATTTTCATGTAGCCTGAAGGGATTTCTCCTCGTCTTCTCTTTTTCTACATGAGGAAACAGAGAGGGGGTCGTCAATTAAATGAAGCAGCCTTGTTGTGTCTTACGACATTGCTTCTGACCCAGGGCAGTGGGCCAGATGCAGGGATGATCCGTCATCCAGGAGGAGCCAAGATAAGAGGGAGGGAGGGGGTGAGTGGGAGTGGAGTATGTTGGGGATGGAATGGGTGGGAGTGGATTTTATGCCTTTGTATGTAGTATGCACGCATCTCAACCACCTCTGACCACGTTCTTGTTTATACGTAGTTCCTACTTAACTGGTAATGGGGAGGGAAAGCCTAGGAAGGAGATCCATTGAAAGTTTTGCCTCCCCCATTGTTAAGAGGATGGAGTGAATGAAATTAACATGTTTAACCAGTGGAAATGATAGTGGGGTGGTAAAGTATGTGTAGAAGTGCGTAAGACAGAATGAGTGGAAGGGTGGTGAGGTAAACACCAGGAACCTTTGGAGTTTTATTGCTACTGTTTCGTCCTGAAAGGACACTCTGAGGAAGTCCTTTCAGGATGAAAAATTAGCAATAAAACTTCAAAGGCTCCTGGTGTTTACCTCACCACCCTTCCACTCAAAGTATGTGTAGATGAAAGCATTGGCGTTTTCTACGAGAGAGGTGTAGTGTGGACGAACATAGAGAAGTAGGGTGCAACTTTCACGTGGTTTAACGAAGGAATTTAACCACATCTGTATGATTATGCCCATGTAGGTGTCATGAGATGAGGCACGAGTGGGTACACGAGGATGCTGTCGTCGGTATCTTGATTATATATATTTTTTGCAGTCGTACACAAGTCACCCCCAGATTCTGTGAGCTGGTTTGATCATGTTTTGTGAGTTAATTATTATTCAGTGTAAAAGAGAATAACAGAGCTCTGACTTTATATTTGATAATGCGAGTAGTGTTGTGCAAATTAAATATGGCAGCTGATACCGAGCATGAAATTTGAGTCGTACTGAAGTGGTTAAGAGCCCTGTTTGGTTTGAATTGTGCCCTGGGGCAGAGTAAGACCATCAGACGGCCACCTGAACGGAATTGGCACAAACGGGTTGTTCAACAAAGGGACGTGGATGGAAGACTTGTATGGTTGTGAGAACTGGTTGGACATGTAGACAGGGAATGGGCAAAGGCTCGCCTGGTTCAGGAGTAAGGCGACGGAGAGGGAGAATAGTTCGTGTCCCAAATTGCCCCTGACGACCCCTTCCTTTGCAGTTTGAGGCTCAGTGCAAGACGCGAGCGAGCCCCCAGCACCAACAGCGAGGTGGCCAAGGGGGACCTGGAGGGAACCAGAGTTCCCAGGGGCAGGGGGGACCCCGCATGCCGCCACCAGGACGGGGCATGCCACCGCCTGGCATGGACCACCGACCTCCAGGACCCCATGGACCACATGGTCCTCATGGCCCACACGGACCCCACGGCCCTCATGGCGGAGGTCCGCACGGGCCACACGGTCCTCCTGGGCCTCATGGCCCGCACCATGGCCCCCCGGGGCCTCATGGCCCTCATGGACCCCACGGACCCCATGGACCACACCACGGACCTCACGGACCACATCACGGGCCGCACGGACCACCGTCCATGCCGCCACACGGACCCCATCAGGGCCCACCCAGAGGTCCCCCACCACACGCCATACCGCCAGGTAAGTGTGTGAGAATTTGTCACTGTAGGAGGAGTGAAGAAGAGGTGATAGAGGCCGAGGCAAAGCTGGAGGGGATAATGGTGGAATGTGGAAGCGAAGAAGACGACCTGGGGGTGGGGGGTGGGGTGGTGGTTTAGGAATGGTGTGGGGATGCAGCGAACGTACGTCCAGAAGAAGGAAGGCTCTATGGTTTCTTGCAGTCTCCTTCATTCTTACGAAAGTCAGGTACAGGGAAGAGGAGCTGCCAGCAGCTGTAGGAAGGACCTCCTCCCCTCAACTTCCCTCTTCCTCAACTTCCCTCTTCCTCTACCTCTACTTCATCCAACATCTTGCTTTTCTCTCCTCCTCCTCCTCCTCCTCCATTTCCTTCTCCCTATCCCCTTCTCTCTTGCATCCTCTCCACTCACAAATCCCCCCTCCCCTCTCCCTTTCCCCTCTCTTGCACAGTCCCCTCCTTTCCCATCCCTTCCTCCCCTGACTTGTTCCTACCCATCATCCTTCCCACTTCTCTTCCAACCATCATCCACATCTTCCCTCTGGTGTAAAATGTAAAATGCCCGCAGAAATCGGTACCGTGTAATTCTTCCCAACTTGTTTTATGGTTCAAATTTGGTTGACTGTCGATCATTGGCCCTGCGTTGGCTGGCAGCAGACTTCAGACCCTCCTATGGATCTGTGTAGTATTCGAGTAGGGGGCTTTGTATGTCACGTGCGTGTAGTAGTAGGCGATGCAGAGCATTGCCAGTTGTCGGCCCTTCAAGATGAAAAAAATGCAACTGAAGTTGACCTCTTCCATACGATGATGCCTACGTAGACATCGTGAGGGACGAGTAGGTATACAAGGATGCTGGTGTTGGTGCCTTGATTATATTTATTTTGCTACCGTAGCCAAGTGACTTCTGAATTCTGTGAACTGGCTTGATTCCGTAGTCTGCAGTGACTTTTGTTTTATAATCCATCCAAAACGAACCCTGCCAATGTTGAAGTTGAACCAAGGGCATGGTTCGTTAAATTCCACGCTACAAAATCCTCTGTGAGGGGCACCGCCCTAGCCTCCTGATAGGGGAGAGTTACGTTAAACTGTAAAAAAGAAAATAAATAAATAAAGTAAATAAATAAATAATAATGGTACATCATTGTACATCAGGATGCCGCGCACGATGATTTCAGTCATATTGAAGAGGTTAACAAGATATTTTGGGTATGGTCCGTAGCCTAAGCATCGGCCCCCACAGGGCTAAACTCCATGTGGCTGTAAGAGCATTGATGGGCTTTGAGGAGAAGATGGGGCAGGACCATGTCCGTGCTGTCATTCCCTATTCCTTGTCTTTCTTCGGTAGTGGAGAGTGTGTGGGGATGGAGTGGGTTTTGTGCCTTTGTGAGGATGTGAGGAGGAGAACAGGGATGGAAAAGGAGCTGGGAGATAGGATTGATGAAAAATATTAGAATGGTTTGGACACATGGAAAGAATGAATGAAGAAGGACTAGTAAAAGAGGTGTGGAAGGAGTGAACATGAGGGGACGTCCGAGGATGAGGTGGATGGATGGGGTGAAGGGGGCTTTGGGGAAGAGGGAATGTCTGTTGAGGAAGGACGGGAGAGGACAGAAGACAGGGTGAATGGAGAATGGTAGTATATGGATGATGTGATTGCATGAGGTGGAATGGGCGGGGGGGATGGGGGAGTGAGGTAGTATGTGTGAGCAAAATTTGACGTAGCCCGAAGGGATTTCTCCCCGTCCTCTCATTTTATGCAATGGGGGGACGGAGAGGGGGGGTCGCTGATTTAATGAAGTGGCCTTGCTGTGGATGTGCTGTGTCTTGCGACACTGCTTCTGACCCAGGGCAGTGGACAAGGTGCAGGGATGACCTGTCATTCAGGAGGTGCTAAGATATGAGGGAGGGTGGAGGGGTGTGGAGTGTATTCAGGGATGAAATGGGTGGGAATGATTTTATGCCTTTTTCTTTTTGGCTACCCCCCCTTGTAAGGGGGAAAAAGCCTTGGTATATGTATGTATGTGTTTTGGCTACCTCCCTTGTAACAAAGGGGGCCTTTGATATATGAATGTAACTAGGTCTTTGCACTGCAGAAGTCTCACCTAGCAGGTAATGGTGAGAGTTGTCTGCTGCTGGTGCTGCGAGTTTCACGGATTAGAATCCAGCAGTCAAAGAGCAGTTGGCCCAGCTGTAAATCTTTTGGGGAAGAAATGTTAGTGTAATATGCTCTCTGTCGGCTCTCCTTGCATGAATGAAGCTAGCTGGGCTACCCCCCATGTAAAGGGGGGAAAAAGCCCTCGATATAGATAGATCTTTATGTGAAAAGATGGAGAAGGTAATGAAATTGATAAGATATATTGGGCCCAGTGTAGAGACATTGTCTGGTAATGGACATGGAACTGCCAAGTGTAGGCCTTACGGTCTCTTGCAGTCTCCCTCAATCTTATGTTCTTGATGTCGTCCCCATAGAGGTGAGGTTTTGCCATCCTCCGTGTAAGGGGAACGAGTCATAACTCAGGTTTCGAGACCTCAAATTGCCCAGAGTCCTTCCACTCGGCAAAAAAGTTGAGCATTAACCAGAATAAATTCTTTATAGGGTGTCACTGTGGCAACGATGTGCTTGGCAAATTACTGCAAAGTATTTACAGTGTACGCAAAGAGTAGGGCATGTTTCAATTCGTTTGTAGATTCTTGGTAGAAGACAAGGGCTTTTGAGTTACATTGGTGGGATGATAGGATACCATATTCTTCCCTGTGTCTCCTCATAAGAACATAAGAATGAAGGAGACTGCAAGAGAACATAAGGCCTACACTAGGCAGTTCTGTATCCATCACCACCTGTCATCCCCATCCATAAAGTTGTCTAACCGTTTCTTAAAAGAACTGATAGTTTCAGCGCTCACTACTACATGGCATGGATACGAAGTTTAAATGTTCCATTCGTCGACCACCCAATTAGTAAACCAATTCTTGCCTATTTCCTTCTTAAATCTAAATTTGTTTGCATCACCCTTGTTAAAGCCTTTGATCCACTTGAACCCCTCTTCCACCGTATTCCCGTAAATCTTCTGTACCATAGTTGGCTAGACAGACAGACGGTCCCTCAACTCCCAGTCTCCCCTCCCCCCCCCCATTAACCACTTTGCTTCAATGAACAATGATGCATATGTAGACATCACGAGGTGAGAGTGGGGACACAAGGATGCCAGTGTCGGCATCTTGATTATGTATATTTTTTGTAATTGTACGTGAAATACTCCCAGATTCTGTGAACTGGTTTGATCACATTTTGAGTGTGTTGTTACTCCGAGTAAAAGAGAACAAGTAGTACATCCGTGACTTTATATTTTGTGATGCAATTTACACATGACAGCCAGTGCTGCATGCGAGAATTTCACTCATACTGAAGTGGTTAAGTGCTGAAAATTGTTTTATCCCTCCAGGCCCAGGAGGACCCGGTGGCCCACGCGGTCCACCGCCTGGATCACTTCAACGCCCCATGCACCCAGGGCCGGCACCTCCTCCACCGGGGCCGGGAGGTCCTCCACCTCCGAGAGGTCCTCCTCCACCCCCGAACATGGGGCCCCCGCCGCCAGGAGGACCGCCCCGAGGGCCACCGCCTCCTATAGACCCACGAGCACCACCCCCCAGGCCAGACTTCATTCAAGGTACAAACTCGGACTGCCTTTCTCCGTGCCCTTTCTCTTTAGCCTTGGCCACTTTCCTGCCACCCTTGCCTGCACTGTCATTCCCTTCCCTTGTCGTTGTTTTACATTGCCTCACCCAAGAGCTCCAAAGTCCCGCTGTTTTGTTGACACTCGGTCCTCCTGCATCTCCTGTATGTAGATAGGAGAGCAAGTGGAAGGATTTGGTACCTATGGGTTCGGGGGACAACTAACCCTGTGGTCATTATTAATTAGTATGTAAAGGACAGGATGCAGGGATGACCCGTCATCCAGGAGGTGCCAAGATAAGAGGGAGGGGAGTGGAATATATAGGAAATGGAATGGGTGGAAGTGGTTTCTATGCCTTTTTCTTTGTGGCTACCCCCCATGTAGGGGGAAAAAGCCTTTGGTATATGTATGTATGTAAAGGAAAAAAAAAATTGTGATTGCAGTGTTGTACACAGCTAGGTAGTCCTCAAGGAGCCAGGAGAGGTGTGGCAAGAGGCAGGAATGGGGAGATCAGATAGGAATAGGTCACCACACATTTTGATTAACATTTGGGTGGTTTTAGGAACTGAAAGATACCTAAGGAACAGGTAGTTTTAGATACTTGGGTGCAAATGTGGCAGGTAAAGGTGGAGTGAAAGTGGAGGTAGAATGTAGATTGAGAGAAGCAAGTAAATGCCTTGGTGGATTGAAGAGTGTAATGAGGAATAGACATTTGGGAATGGATTCTAAGAGGAGACTATAAGAAGGAGTGATTGTGCTAACAGCACTGTATGGGGCAGAAACATGGAACATAAGAGAGGAAGAGAGAAGGAGTTTGAATGTGTTTGAGATGAGGTGTCTGGGAAGTATGATGGGGGTTACTAGGCTAGATAGTGAGAAATGAGGAGGTGAGGAGGAGAACAGGTGGAAAGGTACTCCCCCAGGTAGGCGTAGCTCCTCCTTGGGGATCGGTGCCATCTGCGTAGAGCTGATGGCCAGGGGTAGTTGCTGCTGTTTGGCCCCCAACTCTTGGGGTTGGGGGGTGGTCCCACGACGTAGACGTTGCAGCTCCAGGATTCATAATCATATCACTCACCGCTCCATTAACACACTGAAAGACAACACACTGCTGCATGCCAGACCCCCTGATATCCACCCTTCTGAATCCTCTCTCCCACGTAAGGACAGAGTCCACTTGGCCAGACTGCGATGCGGTCACCACCCAGCACTTCTAAGCTACCAGAAGAGGCTGGACGACCGTGTTGTGAACAGCTGCCCAGGATGTAACACTTCACCCCATACCATACAACACATAATGGAAGACTGCACTATACACAATCATGCACGCAAACAACACAACATACACTCTATAAAGGATTTGTGGGAAAACCCAGTTTCGGTTGTGGCCTTCCTTGGGGAGACGGGACTGCTCGGACAGACAGTCTAGGGAACGACAACAACAACAACAGGTGGAAAGGAAGTTGAGAGATAGGGTTGATGAAAGAGTATTAGGATGGTTTGGACACATGGAAAGAATGAGTGAAGAAAGACTAGTAAAAGAGGTATGGAAGTCAAATGTGGGGTGAGTGAACATGAAGGGACATCCTAGGATGAGGTGGATGGATGGGGTGAAGGGGGCTTTGGGGAAGAGGGGAATGTCTGTTGAGGAAGAATAGGAGAGGACAGAAGACGGGTGAATGGTTGTATATGGAAAATGTTGTGATGCATGAGGTGGAATGGGCGGGGGGGATGGGGGATGAGGTAGTATGTGTGAGCAAAATTTGACGCAGCCCAAAGGGATTTCTCCCCGTCTTCTCCTTTTATGTATAGGGGGAAGGAGAGGGGGGGTCGCCGATTTAATGAAGCGGCCTTGCTGTGGATGTGCTGTGTCTTGCGACACTGCTTCTGACCCAGGGCAGTGGACAAGGTGCAGGGATGACCTGTCATCCAGGAGGTGCTAAGATAAGAGGGAGGGTGGAGGGGGTGTGGAGTGTATTTAGGGATGGAATAGGTGGGAATGATTTTATGCCTTTTCCTCTTTGGCTACCTCCCTTGTAAGGGGGGAAAAGCCTTGGTATATGTATGTATATGTGTGGTTTGACTTGGCCAGCCCTCTTATAAGGTGCAGAAGGATTATTGCTCCTTAGGCAAAGGGGCCATGGTTGCGCTACTCAGGAAATTGACAGTTTGGGTGCACTGGCAGAAAGTTAAGGGTTTTGTGTACGATGTTCCTGTGTGACCAACACCTGACGATATCTGGCTGAAGCCCCTGAAAAGTGAGTTGAACTCCACTGCCCCCAGACAATGTTGTCCCCTTTCCTACGGGAGTGTTGCGAAGGTCAGTATGACACATACATACATACACATATACCAAGGCTTTTTCCCCCTTCCAAGGGAGGTAGCCAAAAAGGGAAAGGCATAAAAACACTCCCACCCATTTCATCCCTAAATACACTCCACACCCCTCCCACCCTTCCTCTCATCTGAGCACCTCCTGGATGACGGGCCATCCCTGCACCCTGCCCACCGCCCTGGGTCAGAAGCAGTGTCGCAAGACACAGCACATCCACAGCAAGGCCGCTTCACTTAATCGGCGACCCCCCCCTCTCCGTCCCCCTTTGCATATAAGGAGAGGACGGGGAGAAATCCCTTCGGGCTGCGTCAAAATTTACTCACACATACTACCCCACCCCCCACCCCCCCGCCCATTCCTCCTCATGCAGTCACAACATCATCCATATACAACCATTCTCCACTCACCTCTGTCTTCCGTCCTCTCCCTTCCTCAACAGACATTCCCCTCTTCCCCAAAGCCCCCTTCACCCCATCCATCCACCTCATCCTAGGACGTCCCCTCATGTTCACTCCCTCCACATCTGCCTTCCATACCTCTTTTACTAGTCTTTCTTCACTCATTCTTTCCATGTGTGACACGGAAGATAATAAAACGGCCTGGGAGCAGCCAGAAGTGACGTTGAGAACAGATCTTGATTCTTGGGTGACGTAAAGTGTCTTCCTATGGATGTACTGTGTCTTGGTACTTTCCTTCTGACCCAGGGCAGTGGGTGGGATACATGGATGATCTGTCATCCATGAGGAGCTAAGATGGGAGGGAGGAAAGGGTGGTGGTGGTGGATGTATGGGGGTGGAATGGGTGGGAGGGAGCCAAGTGGAAGCTCTTGGTATGTAGATGAATTGTTGTTGTTTTATATTGCCTTTTACTAATGTCATTGCTGTAGAGATATATTATTTATAGCATAGTGTGGTAAGACTTGTGCTAGTTGACTGAACACTTGAATGCTGAAATAGGTACAATTGGTTCACAGTAAGCAACATAATTTTCATATTGTTCTCGGTTTGTTTACAACTTTGCATATTTCTTCCTTTTATTTTCAGGACCCCCACCGGGTGGCCCGCCCCCACACGGACCCCACAACGGTCCCCCACCCCACGGGGCACCACCGGCCCCTCACGTCAACCCAGCATTCTTCCCCCCACACTCTGGGCCGCCGCCCACGTCGGCACCTCCATCACATTACGGAGCTCCTCCACCCGCACAGCAGGTGAGTGGTCTTGTGTGCAGAACAAGAAACAACAACCCAGTTCACAGAAACGCACACCATATCCCACAGATGTATGTGTACGAGAGAATGTGACCTGGTGCATTGCCCCTGATCCAGGGGGGCGGTGGGCTGGATACGAAGATGACCCGTCATCCAGAAGGAACTAAGATGGAAGGGGGGTGGGAGCAGGTGGAATTGTGTGATAACCTCCACTACAGTCTTGGATCAAGTGTTGGACTTGTGATTAACAGACACAGCTCTCCCTGATGAGAGCTTAGAGAACATCTATGGGTAATATACTGTGGCCTTGCATGTAGACTCCCAACTCATTGCCCAACAGAGCACAGTACCAGATAGTAGTGTTGTGATGCCAATCATCTTGGGCAGAGTTAGCAGAAGAGTTTTGTAACACTACATGATTGATGTGGATGTGTGATTCCATTTTTTACTACTTCAGTACAAGTCAAATTCTCATGCACAGCAGTGGCTGCCATTTGTAATTTGCATGACTACTCACATTATTAAGTATAAAGTCACTACTGTATTACTCGTTCTCTTTTACTCTAAGTAATGATAAAGACACAGAATCTGGGAGTAACTAGTATATGAATACAAAAAAAGTATATAATCAAGATGCCGACACTGGCATCCTCATGTACCCACTTGCTCCTCACGACTCCTACTAATGCATCGGGAAGAGTTGCCTCATAATGAAGCAGTGGGGTTGACCCCTTAGCATACGATGATGCCTACATAATCATTGTGAGGCGCGAGTGAGTATACGAGGATGCTGGCATCGGCGTCCTGATCATCCTTATTTTGCTGTCGTAGCTGATTTATCCTGGTATTCTGTGAACACTTTTTCTACGGTTATAAACATTTTGGGCGGTAGAGAATGAGTTTAACCTCTTCAGTACGGGCCTTAAATCTCGCGGGCAGCAGCCAATGCCAGCCGTACAACGTGTCATGATAATACTCGCATCATAAAATATACATACATACATATACCAAGGCTTTCTTCCCCCTTACCAGGGGGGTAGCCAAAAAGGACAAGGCACAAAAACATTCCCAGCCATTTCATCCCCGAAAACACCACACCCCTCCACCCTCCATCCCATCTTAGCACCTCCTAGATGACGGGTCATCCCTGCACCCTGTCCACTGCCCTGGGTCAGAAGCAATGTCGCAGGACACAGCACATCCACAGCAAGGCCGCTTCATTAAATCGGCGACCCCCCCTCTCCGTCCCCCCATATAAAGGAGAGGACGGGGAGAAATCCCTTCGGGCTGCGTCAAAAATTTTTGCTCACACACACACTACCTCACCCCCATTCCCCCCTCCAATCCACCTCATGCATCACAACATTTTCCATATACAACCATTCTCCATTCACCCCTGTCTTCTGTCCTCTCCCGTCCTTCCTCAACAGACATTCCCCTCTTCCCCAAAGCCCCCTTCACCCCATCCATCCATCTCATCCTAGGACGTCCCCTTGTGTTCACTTCCTCCACATCTGCCTTCCATACCTCCTTTACTAGTCTTTCTTCACTCATTCTTTCCATGTGTCCAAACCATCCTAATACTCTTTCATCCACCCTATCTCCCAACTCCCTTTCCACCCCTGTTCTCCTCCTTACTTCCTCATTTCTCACTCTATCTAGCCTAGTAACCCCCATCATACTTCTCATAAAATATAGTCACCGCTTATATCGATCGTTCTCTCTTTCACCCGTGAATTTTGATAACCATAGAAAATGTGATGAAGACAGTTTAGAGAGTATGTCATTACGGAGGGGCAACTACAATAAATATAATCAAGACGCCGATATGGCAGCCTCGCGTATCCATTTGCTCCTCATGACGCCTACGTATGCGGCACCGTATGGAAGGGGTTAACATTTGTATCTGTATTTCATAACTCGTGTATTGTGGTGCATCATTGTACTTCAGGCAGCTAATATGTGGATGGATATTTGACTCGTCCTGAAGAGATTAAACCAGCTTCAGCGGTCGGGCCTCGCTGCGGAGGTGCTCTGTCTCATGGCATTGGTTCTGCCTTCGGCAGCGAGCACGGAATAGGGAGGCCCTTCGTCCCTTTGTCCACAAGGAGCTAAGGCGGGAGGGACAACGAATGGGTGAAGGACAAGTGCTGCCCCCCCCCCCCTACCCTCTCCCTCTTTTAACCTCGTCAATACGAGTCAAATATTTGCCTGATGTACAATGCCTGAGTACAATGATGCGTCGCAAGATGCGCATTACTAAATAAAGTTACTGCTGTTATACTCATTCCCTTTCGTGCAGAATAAATATAATGTCGCAGAAAACGTGGTGAAGCCTGTTCACAGAATACAGGGTTCACTCCGCTATAACTACAAAATGAATATAATCGGGAAGCTGACACCAGCATCCTTGTACACCCCACTTGGAGCTCATGGTGCATACGTGTGTGTCATTGTATTCAAGAGGCTAAGGGTTAAAAGTACGTGTGTTTATACGATGTATATAGACGCTCCTCAACTTATGTTTTAGTTACGTTCCGAACGGCCAAACGTAAGTTGAAAATGAACGTAAGTTGTTACTGTACCATAAATCCGTAAATTCTATTACCGTATCTTATAAAACACCCCTAAATCATTAATTATACACATAACATTGTAAAATAACATTAATTTCAAATAAATTAAATTTAAGCAACATGAATTGAGATGGTGGAGGAGGAGGAGGCAAGGCACGTTCAGTCTGTTGTTTGTGCCATGTAAACAATGGACGCAGCGTCATGCGTAAGTATCGTTTGAACTACGGAGAGCACGCTAAACTAAAAAATTCACTCCAAATTTTTTTTTTTACAGTCGGTTCAATCGTAAAATCGAAAAAACGTAAAACGAATGAACCTAAGTAGAGGAGCGTCTGTATATACTTCTTATTAAGTCCAACTGTATCTCTTTGATTCAGCATGGGTTCAGTGTTGGAGCAGACCCGCGGATGGACGGACCACCACCACTTTCAGAAGCGGAGTTCGAGGACACCATGACCCGCAACCGCACAGTATCCTCCTCCGCCATTGCACGAGCAGTGGCCGATGCATCGTCAGGTGAGTCATCTCTACCCCTACGTACGTCTGTACATATATTTATGGTGCGGAAAGCAAAGTTGGAGAGGGCTTGAGGAATGGACCAAGAAGTGTGGATGGATAGGGATGAACAAGGCATGAAATATAAGAGGAATGTCTGTTGTTAAGAGATGGGAGAAGGCTTGAGATATGAGTGGAGAGTGGCCTTGAGTGGATGAAATGAGGCATCCTGAAAGACTTTCTTCTTGTCGGCATTTTCTTGAGTGGATGTTGGGTGGAGCAGGAGGTAGTTGTTGTGTATTAAAGTGGGGGGGGGATGTTGCTGTGTATTAATGTGTACATTTGTTTTACGGTTGTCTCCTTTCCAGGCGAGTATGCGAGTGCTATAGAGACCCTCGTCACAGCAATCTCCCTCATCAAACAGTCAAAAGTGGCCCACGACGATCGGTGCAAGATACTTATCAGCTCGTTGCAGGTGGGTGCTAAGGCTGTCCTTTCATTGAAAAAAAAAGAGACTCGGATGAATTAAATCATGTCTGCCAGGACAAATGTGGAAGGTGTGGGGTTGATCATGGTATTGGTCAGGACACCTGAGTAGTAGAGAAAACTAATTGTCCTTTTTATTTATTTATTTATTTTTTATTTATTTATTTATTTTTTTATTTTTTTATTTTTTTACTTATTTATTCATTTATTATTATTATTATTTTTTTTTTATTCATGTATTTATTTATTATTATTATTATTTTTTTTTGTGAATAGCATGGAAAGTATTTAACCCCTTCCATACGGTGCCGCATACGTAGGCGGCATGAGGAGCAAGTGGATACGCGAGGCTGCCATATTGGCGTCTTGATTATATTTATTGTAGTTGCCCCTGCGTAATGACATACTCTCTAAACTGTCTTCATCACATTTTCTATGGTTATCAAAATTCACGGGTGAAAGAGAGAACGATCGATATAAGCGATGACTATATTTTATGATGCGAGTATTATTATGACACATCGTACGTCTGGCAGCTAATGCTGCCCGCGAGATTTTGGCCTGTACTGAAGAGGTTAAAGAGTGTGAGAGAATAGAAACCCTGGGTGGGAGCTAAAAGACGTGTATTAAAGGCACTGAAAGAGTGTTAGCAAGATTGTCAAGGTAAACCAGGACTGTAGCTGAAGGAGGATGAACTTCTCTTGTCTTGGAGGATGCAGGGATGACCCGTCATCCATGAGGAGCCGAGATGGGAGGGGTGGGAATGGTGGTGGAGGGAATAGGGACGTGTCTCTGACTTAGTTACCTCCCTTGGTATATAGATAGGTATGGTGCTGCTGCCTGGGCTGGGCAGCTACTCCCGACCCAGGTAGTGGGCAGAAGGCAGGGATGACCCGTCATCCAAGAGGGAGGAAAGGGTGGTGGATGGGAGCGGAATGGGTGGGAGTTTGACTTGGCTACCTCTCTTATAAGGTGGGAGAAGACCTCGGTATATAGATAGGTTGTTGCCCTGACCTGACCTTTACCATGGGATTTGAAAATGGGCAATTTTTTTTGTCCATTTAACCTCTTCGGTAGGATGACGCCTACGTAGGCATCATGAGATGCGAGTGGGTACATGAAGATGCCAGTGTCGGCATCTTGATAAATTTTTGAGTGAATTTTTTAGTTTACCGCAGTCTCCGTAGTTCAAACGATACTTGCGCACGACGCTGCGTCCATTGTTTACATTGCGCAGACGACAAACTGAAAATGCCTTGCCTCCTCCATTCTCCCCCTCCTCCTCCACCATCTCAATTTATGTTGCTTGAATTTGATCTATTTGAAATTAATGTTATTATTTTACAATGTTATGTGTTTAATTAATGATTTAGGGGTGTTTTATAAGATACGGTAATAGAATTAACGATGTATAGTACAGTAACAACTTATGTTCATTTTCAACTTATGTTCGGCCGTTCGGAACGTAACTAAAACGTAAGTTGAGGAGCGTCTGTATATATATATTTATATATTTTTTTGTAGTTGTACATGAGTTACCCCTGATTCTGTAAACTGGTTTTATCACATTTTCTTTGTGTATTATTACTCAGAGTAAAACAGAATGAGTAATACAAGTGATTTTATAGTTTATAATAATGTGAGTAGTGTAATGCATCATACATATGGCAGCCAATGCTGCATATAAGAGTTTGACTTGTACTGAAGTGGTTGACAGGACTACCACGTGCAGGTCAGTCAGATACCTGGTGTTAGTCCCAAGTGGATAGATAGCTGGTGCAAGGAATAGAAACAAGTGTTTTGGAGGATAACAGGTGAAACGGTCCTTGAAATAAGGCACTATAGAAGAACTTCTCTCGGCAGGACACACTTCACGGCATAGAGGCAAAGAGTTACGGTTCCAAGAGAAGAGAGAGATCGAGGTCCCCACCCCGGCGGCATCGAAGAGAGCGGTCGAGGTCCAGAGAGCGTGATTACCGTGACCGTTCTCGATCTCATTCGAGAGAACGAGACTACGATCGTCATCGTGACCGTGACAGAGAGCGAGACTACGAGAGATCTTACAGCCGGGAGAGGGACTACGACAGACAGAGGGACAGAGATAGAGAGAGGGACAGAGACAGAGAGAGGTAAGTACATGTTTTCAGTTGAGGTCGATTTTGTAAGCCAGAATAATGCCATACATATACCAAATGCTTCCCCCCCCCCCCCCTTCCTCACAAGGGAGACATAAAAACCACTCTCACCCATTCCTCCATCCCCAACATGCTCCACTCCCCTCTACACCCTCCCTCTTATCTTGGCACCTCCTGGGTGACAGGTCATCCCTGCATCTTGCCCACCGCCCTGGGTCAGAAGCAGTGTCGCAAGACACAGCACATCTACAACAAGACCACTTCACTAAATCGGTGACCCCCCTCTCAGTCCCCTCATGCAGAAAAGGAGAAGTGCCTTTTCCTGTTTATAGAGAGAGATGTTGGCAGTCGAAACACACAAAATGACCCCGATTTGACCACCCCTCCCATCTCGTTACCTCAGGAATAAAGTGATACCCTTCCCTGCCACACTACTTCTTGGTTCAAAAACAATGCAGCAAGGCAGTTCCTCCACAGCCAGATTTGATTAACCCCCACATCTTCATGCTACGGCAGCTCCTGTTCCTCCTCACCGAAATATGAATTACATGAGAAGAACATCCTTTTGAACCTAAGTACCCCATCATCCATTCCTACCTTCAGCTCTGTCACTTTCTTATTCAACGGATGCTCTATGTACGTCCACCTCACTTGTGCTCTTCCTCTCGAGCTTGCCCCATCCGCTTCCGCTTGCTACATTCTCTTTGCTAGTCTTCCCTCGTCCGCTCGTTCCATGCGGTTTACCTCCACTGTGTGTCGCTTTCATGTGTCACCGCTCCCCATCTCAAACACTTCATCACAAAGGCAGCATCTGCCACTTGGCTTGCTTCCAAGTCTGCTATATACAAAACTGCAGGCACCTTGAAAGTTTCACTTGACAGTCATCCACAAAGACCCCTCAACACTTCTTACTGTGGCTTAACTAGACATTTTTTCCTCCTCATGTGTCCCTGCAATTTATCCTCATACCTTTCACCACTAGGGCCGGGTACATTTTTACACACACACACACGTACACGTACGTTCACTTCCTACCCCCCTTCTCCTCTCTTTCTCAAGTTCTCTGCCTTCCCTCCAACATATATGTTACTTTTCTTTCAGATACTACGAAGACAGATACCGTGAGCGAGACAGACGAGAGCGCGTGGACGACCGAAGCACACGGGAACGGCTAGAGGAGCGATCAAGAGAACGTGTAGTGGAGGAGCGACCTAGAGAGCGTTTGGAAGAAGGTCGTGGAGGTGGTGGCGGCGGTGGTGGGGGCAGTGGAGGGAGTGGTGGTGGTAGGGAGGAGGGGCGGGATCGGGATAGGGACCGGGAGCGGGAGGTGCGTTCGCGGGATGAACGGGAACCCTCGTCACACCGGTCGTCCCGACACTGACGGTCTTGATCGGATACCTCATCCTCATCTTCGTCCTCGTCACTTTCACGGCACCATGGAACTAGACCACCCACGTGAATGTGGTGAAAAACACACACACACACACACACACACACACACACACACACACAATATACTATACTACACACACATACATATGTACATACTATAAAATGGAGTTAGGGATTGTATCCTGGGGGGGTTACCACCGTGAATGTAGCGAGGATGGAGAGGAGGGGGGGTGGCAGGCAGTAGTAAATAGGCTGCTGGCAGAAGGGAAGACAGCTTAATTAAAATTAACTTGAGAAATATTGGTGAATACACCCACAATCTCCCCTCCCTCACTTTTGCACACAAAACAAGTGGAAAGAGTACGTGGAAAGTTGACTTTGGTCCCCGGCTTTCCACCCTCCGCAGTGGTCTTTGTATTCGGAAGAAGATAGGAGACGATGCTCGTGGGTCAAGTTGGTTCAAATGGAGTTGAGTGAGTGTTGGTGCTTCGTATAAAGATATGACGACGAGAGAGCCTCTGATGTACTCCTCGGTCCATCCAGCAGCGGTTCCTGCCTTCCCATGTCCAGTCTGCGGTGCAGCCTGCATGCCTGCCAACTTAAGCCACGGTCACACAGCTCCTGGGTACCTGTGGACCCACCACTAGCCTGGGCTTTTGGCCCTGTTTCCCACACTCGTTTTGTCTCGGAATTCCAGGCTGTTCAGTGCCGAGAAAGACGGGTAAATAATCTCGCCCAAGCTATTGGGCCATGTGGACGTAGGGGTTGTGTAGCCGTGCCTTACCAGCTGTCAAGAGTCCACTTGCCCGAGTTGTGTGTCACATGTCAGTGTGTACGTATGTGTGTGTGCGTGTGTTCTTTCCACAGACCCCTGTGGGCATCACCGTCGAGCTTGCTGGGTCGGGTTGAACCCAGGTGGCAGCGATTCCATATTCTAAGGTCAGAGTTTTGTTTTCTGTAGTCCTTCGCAATAAACTGATAATGAGTCGCTTGATTTTATTTAACCTTTTCAGCATTATATATTCCACAGTGTTCACTGAACGGGAACCAGGACCTTGCTGTGGTCCTTGGCCATACCACATACCAACGGCCTTTTCCCCTTTACAAGGGAATTGGTATGTGGTCCTTGGCAGCCACCAATTAACTCATCCTAAGTACATACATATACCAAAGGCTTTTTTCCTCCCTTATAAAGGGTGCAGCCAATACCCCGTCTGGGGTATTGGCTGCATGTTATTGTGGCAAAGTAGCATGCAGTTGATACTTTAGGGTCTATATGGGGAGCCCCTATGGACCAGAGCCACACAACATTTGTCTGTGATAGAGGAAAACTCTGTTCATAGAGAAATTATGACACTTTTATACTACGACTATCCCTCCGATATGCTGTCCCCCAACCCCTTGTTACTGTCCTGTACCATTTCTCTGAATATTCATTTCCTCTTTTTGCCGACCCTGTGGTGGGGGAAGAGAATGCTACCACCAAGTCTTTCCACTTGAGTCGTAAAAGGTGACAAAAAATGGGATTAGGAGTCCAACTACTTGTAGCCCCAAAAGGGGACATTCCAAAAAAATGTAAAGGCATAAGAGGGTCTGGGAGTTTTCCAACCACTACCCCAAGGTTTGGGTCTTTTAATGTGCGTGGATGTGGTACAGGTGAGAGTAAAAGGGAATAGATAGACAGTATGTTTGTGAGAAGAAAGATGGGTGTGCTGGTTTTGAGTGAAACTAAAATGAAAGGCAAGGGCAACTGAGTTTGGGAAGTACTCAGGAGTGAAGAGGGGACGAGGGAGAGAAGGGGTGGCTATACTAGTAAGTGAAGAGAAAAGTAAATGGGTAGTGGAGTGGAAGGAGGATTTATCAAGGTTGATGTGGATGAAGGTGAAGCTGGGAAGGGAGATGTGGGTTTTTGCAAGTGCATATGGGCTTGCTAGTGAGAAGAGCGTAGAGGAAAGGGAGGCTTTTTGGATAGATTTAAATGAGTGCATAGAGGGATTAGGGAAAATATCAATATAGTTGTATTGGGAGACCTAAATGCTAGGGTAGGAAATGGACCAATAGACTGATTGGAAAGTATGGAGTACCAGGTAAAAATAGTAGTGGAGAATTGATGCTGGAGATGTCTTGAAAGTTGATGATAGCAAATACAGTGTTTAGGAAGAAAGTCAAGCATAAGTACACAAAGGGACAGGATGGAAGGTTGGCAGAGAGAGCGTTAATGGACTATAGAATGGTGACTACGAGTAGATCAAATAAGATCAATTAAGATGAGGAAGGGTGGGAGGGGTGTGGAGTGTATTTAGGGATGAAATGGGTGGGAGTGTTTTTATGCCTTTCCCTTTTTGGCTACCTCCCTTGGAAGGGGGAAAAAGCCTTGGTATATGTATGTATGTATGTAAGATGAAACAAGATCAAACAAGACCAATTAAGATGAAAGAAGATCAATTAAGATCACACAAGATATATTAAGATCAAACGACCAATTAAAATCGAACAAGATCAATTAAGATCAAAGATCAATTGATATAAATTAAGATCAAACAAAATAAAAAAATATCTTATGGTCAAACAAAACCAATTAAGATTAAGATCAAACAACATCAATTAAGATCAAATGAGACCAATTAAGATCAAACAAGGTCAACCAAGATCAATGAAGATAAAAGAGACCAATTAAGATAGAACAAGACCAATTAAGAACAAACGAGACCATTTAAGATCAAACAAGATTATTAAGATCAAACAAGATTATTAAGATCAAACAAGATTATTAAGATCAAACGATATATTAAGATCAAACAACACCGATTAAGATCAAACAAGATCAATTGAAATCAAATAAGATAAGATCAAACCATATCAGTTAAGATAAAAAACAATATCAAGATCAAACAAGATAAAGACCAAACAAGATCAATTAAGATCAAGCAAGATCAATTAGATCAAAAAACAATATCAAGATCAAACAAGATAGATTAAGACTAATAAAGATCAAAGAAGATCAATTAAGATCAAACCATATCAAAGATCAATTAAGATCAAACAAGACCAATTAAGATCAAACAAGGTCAATTAAGATCAAACGAGACCAATATAGATCAATACCAATTATGATCAAACAAGATCAATTAAGATCAAACAAGATCATTAAGATCAAACAGGATCAAACAAGATAAAAAAAAAGATCAATTAAGATTAAACAAGACCAAAAAAGAGCAAACAAAAGAAATTAAGATAAAACAAGATCAATTAAGATGAAAGAAGATCAATTATGATCAAACAAGATCAAGTAAGATCAAACAAAAACAAGATCAAACAAGATTAATTAAGATCAAACAAGATCAATTAAGACCAAACAATATTAATTAAGATAAATTAAGATATGGAATTTGAATTGAAGAACATTTCAGCAATTCCATATGAAAATTTTATTACCCTTCCCCAAATATTTAAAAGCTTTGGTATTCAAGTGATATTTAATAACAACAATATTGTTAAGAACTATCTTATTAAGAATTCTTCAAATGAAAAAGAAGGATGTATCTACAGTATACCTTGTAAAGTGTTTGATTTTAAGTACATAGGCCAAACAGGAAAAGATTTAAACAAAAGGATTAGTCAACATAATACAATATAAGAACGGGTCAAATGTCTAGTGGACTTTTCGTCCACCAAAAAGAGCTCTCCCATAGTATTGATTGGCAAAACACAAAAGTTATTACATCATGTCATAATATTGTAGAAAGAAACATAATTGAATGATGTTACATCAAAAGTATTTTTGAAAATAATATGAATTTAAGCTTAGGTTCGTATAAGTTAGATAATTTTATTATTAAAAAGATTGTAAATAATTCTTCTGGAATCAGGTAACATTGGACCTTTCCCAGTTCCTCTACCAACATGTACATATTATGACCTTTGGTCATTCTTTGTATTCTCTGTACCCTGATGATGTCTTGAATAGAAGAAAAAATTCGGTATTCATTTCTTTTATTTTCCAAGTGGTTTCTGCATATATATATATATACACACACACACACACACACTGTTAAGGAAAGTAGAAACTGATAAGGACTGTGAAGCACTGCAAGAAGATCTGAATAGGGTATGGAACTGGAGTCAGAAATGGGAAGTGGATTTTAATACTAAGAAGTGTAGCATAATGGAGTTTGGAAAAAGCAAAAACAGAATATCAAGAAAATATAAAATTGGAACCAAGGAAGTAAAGAAAGTAGGATCCGAAAAAGATTTGGGTGTAATTATCACGAACGACTTGTCCTATGATACACAGATTAACAAAATTGTTGGGGAGACTTACAACTTGCTAAGATCAATAAAAGTGGCATTTGCTTACCTGGACGAAGACATGATAAAAAAAATATTGGTTACATTGATAAGGCCTAGACTAGAGTATGCGGCGACATTGTGGTCCCCCAGTACCAAAAAGAACACAAAGAAAATAGAAAGAATCCAAAGAGCAGCTACAAAAATGGCACCTGCACTTGCAAACCTATCATACGAGGAGAGATTGGCTAAACTGGAGCTACCGACACTGGAGCAAAGAAGAGAGAGAGGAGACCTACTGACCATATACAGAATCATGAAAGGCACAGAGATACTTGATAGAGAAGAATTACTAAACTGGGAAAAGAGAAACACAAGAGGACATGGAAGGAAATTAAGAAAACATAGCTATAGAAGAGAACTGAAGAAAAACAGTTTTCCACATAGAGTTTTAGACACTTGGAACAAACTGGATAATGAAATAGTAAGTGCAAAAACCATTCACGAGTTTAAAAGCAAACTAGACACAGAGATACAACAGCGGGACAACACGAGCATAGCTCCCCTTCCCGCAAAATACAACTAGGTAAATACACACACACACACACACACACACACACGGGACCCCACGAGCATAGCTCCCCTTCCCGTAATATACAACTAGGTAAATACACACACACACACACACACACACAAATCTACGGATTATCACCACCAAAACTAGCACTTCTCTATTAACAGTTGAAATATGCTTTAAATGTCTTCCACTTATAATAAATTCGCTTCTCATATATCAGCGGTGAACAAGTATAATTTATTAACACTTAATAAACCAAGAATAATACAATATGGCCCATAAAAGGGCCATTCACTCACAGACTTCATTCTCGGTCTTCCTTCCTACATTTTACACATTTTTTGCTACTCTCTATAATTATTATTTTCGTGTGACCCAGTCATTCCAGTATTTTGTTTTTATCAACTCCACCAACCATCTCTAGTTCTTTCCACACTCTGATATAGGCATCTTAAAATAGATGCAAAGAGGATACTGTATGTAGGGGTGACTGTGCCAATGGCTTTGCATGGGGGCAGAGACTTTGAATTGAAATGTCAGAGAAGTACGGTAGGGTTTACTAGATTGGATAGAGTGAGAAACAGAAGTGAGGAGAGAGGGAGTGAAAAAAGTAGTTAATAGATAGGGTTGATGAAAGAGTATTGTGATTGTTTGGACACGTGGAAAGAATTAGTGAGGAAAGACTGGTAAAAGTGGAAGGCAGAGGTGGAGGGAGTGAATTTGAGGATGGGATTGATGGATGGATGGATGGAGTGAAAGGGCCGTTGATCAAGAGGGGAAAGTCAGTTGAGCAAGGAATGGAGAAGTCAAGAGATAGGGATGAGTGGAAAGTGGCTGTGTATAGATGATACTGTTATGTAAGGAAGGGAAGGGAAGGGTGCGGGATGAGGGGGTAGAGGTGCTTATTTGTGAATAATATTTTTAATGCAGCCCAAAGGGATTTCTCCCCATCTTCTCTCTTTCTGCATGAAGGGGGCTGCGAGTTACATGAACCGGCCTTGCTGTGGATATACTGTGTCTTGCTACATTGCTACTGACCCGTGGCAGTTTGTGGGATACAAGGTTGTCCCATCATTCATGAGGACCTAAGATGGGAGGTAGGAAAGGGTGGAGGAGGGCAGCGGAATGGGTGGGAGTAGGTATGTGGCTTTGACTTAGCTACCTCCCTTATAAGGGGGAAAAAGGTCCCATCCACTCATATATATGTATGTATATATATACATATATATATGTATATGTATGTATATATATATATATATATATGTATATGTATGTATATATATATACACACATGTATATATGTATATATATATATATATATATATATATATATATATATATACACACATGTGTATATATATATATATATATATATATATATACACATATATATCTATATATATATATATATATATATATATATATATATATATATATATATATATAATAAAGAAATACATTAATAGATAAAAAAGATAGAACATAGAATTAAATAACAAAGAAAAGAGAGAAAGGAGAAAGAATTAATGTTTAATTTTAGGTTAAATTAATCGTTGGTCGTCTTCGAGTTTGTTCTCTTTTGCGCATGCGCCGTGACGTCATGGGCAGAGACTGGTAGATAAAAAATAAATAGTAAAGAAATACATTAATAGACCAAAAAGATAAACATAGAATTAAATAACAAAGAAAAGAGAGAAAGGAAAAAGAGTGGATTTTGAATTTTAGGTTAATCGTTGGTCGTCGTTGGGTTTGTTGTCTTTTGCGCATGCGCCGTGACGTCATGGGCAGAGACTGGTAGATAAAAAAAATAGCATAGAAATACATTAATAGATCAAAAAGATAAAACATAGAATTAAATAATAAAGAAAAAAGAGAAAGGAAAAATAATTAATTTTAAGTTTTAGGCTAATCGTTGGTCGTCATCGGGTTTATTGTCTTTTGCATATGCGTCGTGACGTCATGAGCAGAGACTGGTAGATAAAAAAATAAATAACGAAGAAATACATTAATAGATCAAAAAGATAAAATAGAAAATTAAATAACAAAGGAAAGAGAGAAAGGAAAAAGAACTAATTTTGAATTTTAGGTTAGTCGTCTTCGGGTTTGTTGTCTTTTGCGCATGCGCCGTGACGTCATGAGCAGAGACTGGTAGATAAAAAAATAAGTAATGAAATACATTAATAGATCAAAAAGATAAAACATAAAATTAAATAACAAAGAAAAGAAAGACAGAAAAAAGAATGAATTTTGAATTTTAGGTTAATCGTTGGTCGTCGTCGGGTTTGTTGTCTTTTGCACATGCGCCGTGACGTCATGGGCAGAGACTGGTAGATAAAAAAATAAATAATGAAATGCATTACTAGATAAAAAAGATAAAGCATAAAATTAAATAAAGACAAGAGAGAAAGGAGAAAGAATTAATTTTGAAAGAATTAATCGTTGGTCGTCTTCAGGTTTGTTGTCTTTTGCGCATGCGCCATGACGTCATGGGGAGAGACTGGTAGATAAAAGAATAACGAAGAAATACATTAATAGAAAAAAGAAAAAAGAAAAATTAAATAACAAAGAAAAGAGAGATAGGACAAAGAACTAATTTTGAATTTTAGGTTAATCGTTAGTCGTCGTCGGATTTTTTGTCTTTTGCGCATCCGCTGTGACGTCATGAGCAGAGACTGGTAGATAAAAAAATAAATAACAAAGAAATATATTAATATATCAAAACGATAGAATAGAAAATTAAATAACAAAGGAAAGAGAGAAAGGAGGAAGAATTAATTTTGAAAGAATTAATCGTTGGTCGTCTTCGGGTTTGTTGTCTTTTGCGCATGCGTCGTGACGTCATGGGCAGAGACTGGTAGATAAAAAAATAAATAATGAAGAAATACATTAATAGATAAAAAGATAAAACAGAAAATTAGATAAAAAAGGAAAGAGAGAAAGAAGAAATAATTAATTTTGAAAGAATTAATCGTTGGTCGTCTTTGGGTTTGTTGTCTTTTGCGCATGCGTCGTGACGTCATGAGCAGAGACTGGTAGATAAAAAAAAATAGTAAAGAAATACATTAATACATCAAATATATAAAACAGAATTAAATAACAAAGAAAAGAGAGAAAGGAGAAAGAATGAATTTTGAATTTTAGGTTAATCGTTGGTCGTCTTTGGGTTTGTTGTCTTTTGTGCATGCGACGTGACGTCATGAGCAGAGACTGGTAGATAAAAAAATAAATAACGAAGAAATACATTAATAGATAAAAAAAAGATAAAACATGAAATTAAACAAAAAAGAAAAGAGAGAAAGGAGAAAGAATTAATTTTGAAAGAATTGTTGGTCGTCCTCGGGTTTGTTGTGTTTTGCGCATGCGTAGTGACGTCATGGGAAGAGACTAGTAGATAAAAACTAAAAAATAAAGAAATACACGAATAGATCAAAAAGATAAAACAGAATTAAATAACAAAGAAAAGGGAGAAAGGAGAAATAATTAATTTAGAATTTTAGGTATCGTTGGTCGTCGTCGGGACTGTTGTCTGTTGCGCATGCGCCGTGACGTCATGAGCAGAGACTGGTAGATAAAAAAATAAATAACGAAGAAATACATTACTAGATCAAAAAGATAAAACAGAAAATTAAATGACAAAGGAAAGAGAGACAGGAGAAAGATTAAATTTTGAAAGAATTAATTTTGAAAGAATTAATTGTTGGTCGTCTTCGGGTTTGTTGTCTTTTGCGCATGCGTCGTGACGTCATGGGCAGAGACTGGTAGATAAAAAAATAAATAACGAATAAATACATCAATAGAAAAAAAATACAACAGAAAATTAAATAACAAAGGAAAGAGAGAAACCAGAAATAATTAATTTTGAAAGAATTAATCGTTGGTCGTCTTGCAATTTGTTGTCTTTTGCGCATGCGTCGTGACGTCATGGGCAGAGACTGGTAGATAAATAAATAAATAGTATAGAAATACATTAATAGATCAAAAAGATAAAACACAGAATAAATAATAAAGAAAACAAAGAAAGGAAAAATAATTAATTTTAAGTTTTAGGTTAATCGTTGGTCGTCGTCGGGTTTGTTGTCTTTTGCACATGCGCCGTGACGTCATGAGCAGAGACCGGGAGATGAAAAAATAAATAATGAAGAAATACATTAGATCAAAAAGATAAAACAGAAAATTAGGTAACAAAGGAAAGAGAGAAAGGAGAAAGAACTAATTTTGAATTTTAGGTTAATCGTTAGTCGTCTTCGGGTTTGTTGTCTTTTGCGCATGCGCCGTGACGTCATGAACAGAGACTGGTAGATAAAAAAAATAATAAAGAAATACATGAATAGATAAAAAAGATAAAACATAAAACTAAATTACAAAGAAAAGAAAGACAGAAAAAATAACTAATTTAGAATTTTAGGTTAATCGTTGGTCGTCGTCGGGTTTGTTGTCTTTTGCGCATGCGCCATGACGTCATGGGCAGAGACTGGTAGATAAAAAAATAAATAACGAAGAAATACATCAATAGAAAAAAATATATACAACATAAAATTAAATAACAAAGAAAAGAGAGATAGAAGAAAGAACTGATTTTGAATTTTAGGTTAATCGTTGGTCGTTGTCGGGTTTGTTGTCTTTTGCGCATGCGCCGTGACGTCGTGAGCAGAGACTGGTAGATAAAATAAATAAATAACGAAGAAATACATTAACAGATCAAAACGATAAAACATAAAATTAAATATCAATGGAAAGAGAGAAAGGAGAAAGAATTAATTTTGAAAGAATTAATCGTTGGTCGTAGTCGGGTTTGTTGTCTTTTGCACATGCGTCGTGACGTCACGGGCAGAGACTGGTAGATAAAAAAAAATAACGAAGAAATACATTAATAGATAAAAAGATAAAACAGATAATTAGATAACAAAAGAGAGAGAGAAGAAAGAATTAATTTTGAAAGAATTAATCGTTGGTCGTCTTTGGGTTTGTTGTCTTTTGCGCATGCGCGTGACGTCATGAACAGAGACAGGTAGATAAAAAAATAAATAGTAAAGAAATACATTAATACATCAAAAATATAAAACATAGAATTAAATAACAAAGAAAACAGAGAAAGGAGAAGGAATGAATTTTGAATTTTAAGTTAATCGTTGGTCGTCGTCGGGTTTGTTGTCTGCGCATGCGCCGTGACGTCATGAGCAGAGACTGGAAGATAAAAAAGAATAAATAACGAAGAAATACATTAATAGATAAAAAGGATAAAACATGAAATTAAAAAATAAAGAAATGAGAGAAAGGAGAACGAATTAATTTTGAAAGAATTAATTGTTGGTCGTCCTTGGGTTTGTTGTGTTTGCGCATGCGTAGTGACGTCATGGGCAGAGACTGGTGGATAAAAAATAAATAATAAAAAAATACATGAATAGATAAAAAAAATAAAACACTGTCTGGCTGCCGAAGATGGGTCGCCGCCCCCTCTGTCGGGCTGCCGAAGATGGGTCGCCACCCCCTCTGTCTGGCTGCCGAAGATGGGTCGCCGCCCCCTCTGTCGGGTTGCCGAAGATGGGTCGGCGCCCCCTCTGTCGGGCTGCCGAGGATGGGTCGCCGCCCCCTCTGTCTAGCTGCCGAAGATGGGTCGCCGCCCCCTCTGTCAGGCTGCCGAAGATGGGTCGCCGCCCCCTCTGTCGGGCTGCCGAAGATGGGTCGCCGCCCCCTCTGTCTGGCTGCCGAAGATGAGTCGCCGCCCCCTCCGTCGGGCTGCCGAAGATGGGTCGCCGCCCCCTCTGTCTGGCTGCCGAAGATGGGTCGGCGCCCCCTCCGTCGGGCTGCCGAAGATGGGTCGCCGCCCCCTCTGTCGGGCTGCCGAAGATGGGTCGCCGTCCCCTCTGTCGGGGTGCCGAAGATGGGTCGCCGCCCCCTCCGTCGGGCTGCCGAAGATGGGTCGCCGCCCCCTCCGTCGGGCTGCCGCAGATGGGTCGCCTCCCCCTCTGTCGGGCTGCCGAAGATGGGTCGCCGCCCCCTCTGTCTGGCTGCCGAAGATGGGTCGCCGCCCCCTCTGTCTGGCTGCCGAAGATGAGTCGCCGCCCCCTCTGTTGGGCTGCCGAAGATGGGTCGCCTCCCCCTCTGTCTGGCTGCCGAAGATGGGTCTTCGCCCCCTCTGTCTGGCTGCCGAGGATGGGTCGCCGCCCCCTCTGTCTGGCTGCCGAGGATGGGTCGCCGCCCCCTCCGTCTGGCTGCCGAAGATGGGTCTCCGCCCCCGCTGTCTGGCTGCCGAAGATGGGTCGCCGCCCCCTCTGTGGAGCTGCCGAAGATGGGTATCCGCCCCCTCTGTCGGGCTGCCGCAGATAGGTCGCCGCCCCCTCTCTCTGGCTGCCGAAGATGGGTCGCCGCCCCCTTCGTCGGGCTGCCGAAGATGGGTCGCCTCTCCCTCTGTCTGGCTGCCGAAGATGGGTCGCCGCCCCCTCTGTCTGGCTGCCGAAGATGGGTCGCCGCCCCCTCTGTCTGGCTGCCGAAGATGAGTCGCCGCCCCCTCTGTCTGGCTGCCGACGATGGGTCGCCTCCCCCTCTTTCTGGCTGCCGAAGATGGGTCGCCGCCCCCTCTGTCTGGCTGCCGAAGATGGGTCGCCGCCCACTCTGTCTGGCTGCCGAGGATGGGTCGCCGCCCCCTTTGTCGGGCTGCCGAAGATGGGTCTCCGCCCCCTCTGTCTGGCTGCTGAGGATGGGTCGCCGCCCCCTCTGTCGAGCTGCCGAAGATGGGTCTCCGCCCCCTCTGTCGGGCTGCCGCAGATAGGTCGCCGCCCCCTCTCTCTGGCTGCCGAAGATGGGTCGCCTCCCCCTCTGTCTGGCTGCCGAGGATGGCTCGCCGCACCCTCTGTCGGACTGCCGAAGATGGGTCGCCTCCCCCTCAGTCTGGCTGCCGAAGATGGGTCACCGCCCCCTCTGTCGGGCTGCCGAAGATGGGTCGCCGCCCCCTCCGTCGGACTGCCGAAGATGGGTCGCCTCCCCCTCTGTCGGGCTGCCGAAGATGGGTCGCCGCCCCCTCTCTCTGGCTGCCGAAGATGGGTCGCCGCCCCCTCTGTCTAGCTGCTGAAGATGGGTCGCCGCCCCCTCTGCCGAGCTGCCGAAGATGGGTCGCCTCCCCCTCTGTCTGGCTGCCGAGGATGGCTCGCCGCACCCTCTGTCGGACTGCCGAAGATGGGTCGCCGCCCCCTCTCTCTGGCTGCCGAAGATGGGTCGCCGCCCCCTCTGTCGGGCTGCCGAAGATGGGTCGCCGCCCCCTCTGTCTGGCTGCCGAAGATGGGTCGCCGCCCCTTCTGTCGGGTTGCCGAAGATGGGTCGCCGCCCCCTCTGTCTGGCTGCCGAAGATTGGTCGCCGCCCCCTCTGTCGGGCTGCCGAAGATGGGTCGCCGCCCCCTTTGTCGGGCTGCCGAAGATGGGTCGCCGCCTCCTCTGTCGGGCTGCCGAAGATGGGTCGCCGCCCCCTCTGTCTGGCTGCCGAAGATGAGTCGCCGCCCCCTCCGTCGGGCTGCCGAAGATGGGTCGCCGCCCCCTCTGTCGGGCTGCCGAAGATGGGTCGCCACCCTCTCTGTCTGGCTGCCGAAGATGAGTCGCCGCCCCCTCCGTCGGGCTGCCGAAGATGGGTCGCCGCCCCCTCCGTCTGGCTGCCGAAGATGGGTCGCCGCCCCCTCCGTCGGTCTGCCGAAGATGGGTCGCCGCCCCCTCTGTCGAGCTGCCGAAGATGGGTATCCGCCCCCTCTGTCGGGCTGCCGCAGATAGGTCGCCGCCCCCTCTCTCTGGCTGCCGAAGATGGGTCGCCGCCCCCTCCGTCGGGCTGCCGAAGATGGGTCGCCTCCCCCTCTGTCGGGCTGCCGAAGATGGGTCGCCGCCCCCTCTGTCTGGCTGCCGAAGATGGGTCGCCGCCCCCTCTGTCTGGCTGCCGAAGATGGGTCGCCGCCCCCTCTGTCTGGCTGCCGAAGATGGGTCGCCGCCCACTCTGTCTGGCTGCCGAGGATGGGTCGCCGCCCCCTTTGTCGGGCTGCCGAAGATGGGTCTCCGCCCCCGCTGTCTGGCTGCTGAGGATGGGTCGCCGCCCCCTCTGTCGAGCTGCCGAAGATGGGTCTCCGCCTCCTCTGTCGGGCTGCCGCAGATAGGTCGCCGCCCCCTCTCTCTGGCTGCCGAAGATGGGTCGTCACCCCCTCTGTCGGGCTGCCGAAGATGGGTCGCCGCCCCCTCTGTCTGGCTGCCGAAGATGGGTCGCCGCCCAATCTGTCTGGCTGCCGAAGATGAGTCGCCGCCCCCTCCATCGGGCTGCCGAAGATGGGTCGCCGCCCCCTCTGTCTGGCTGCCGAAGATGAGTCGCCGCCCCCTCCGTCGGGCTGCAGAAGATGGGTCGCCTCCCCCTCTGTCGGGCTGCCGAAGATGGGTCGCCGCCCCCTCTCGCTGGCTGCCGAAGATGGGTCGCCGCCACCTCTGTCTGGCTGCCGAAGATGAGTCGCCGCCCCCTCCGTTGGGCTGCCGAAGATGGGTCGCCTCCCCCTCTGTCTGGCTGCCGAAGATGGGTCGCCGCCCCCTCTGTCTGGCTGCCGAAGATGGGTCGCCGCCCCCTCTGTCGGGCTGCCGAGGATGGGTCGCCACCCCCTCTGTCGGGCTGCCGAAGATGGGTCGCCGCCCCCTCTGTCTGGCTGCCGAAGATGGGTCGCCGCCCCCTCTGTCGAGCTGCCGAAGATGGGTCGCCGCCCCCTCTGTCTGGCTGCCGCAAATGGGTCACCGCCCCCTCTGTCGGGTTGCCGAAGATGGGTCGCCGCCCCCTCTGTCTGGCTGCCGAAGATGGGTCGCCGCCCTCTCTGTCTGGCTGCCGAAGATTGGTCGCCGCCCCCTTTGTCGGGCTGCCGAAGATGGGTCGCCGCCCCCTCTGTCGGGCTGCCGAAGATGGTTCGCCGCCACCTCTGTCTGGCTGCCGAAGATGGGTCGCCGCCCCCTCTATCGAGCTGCCGAAGATGGGTCGCCGCCCCCTCTGTCTGGCTGCTGCAAATGGGTCACCGCCCCCTCTGTCGGGTTGCCGAAGATGGGTCGCCGCCCCCTCTGTCTGGCTGCCGAAGATAGGTCGCCGCCCTCTCTGTCTGGCTGCCGAAGATTGGTCGCCGCCCCCATTGTCGGGCTGCCGAAGATGGGTCGCCGCCCCCTCTGTCGGGCTGCCGAAGATGGGTCGCCGCCCCTTCTGTCTGGCTGCCGAAGATGAGTCGCCGCCCCCTCCGTCGGGCTGCCGAAGATGGGTCGCCGCCCCCTCTGTCTGGCTGCCGACGATGGGTCGCCGCCCCCTCCGTCGGGCTGCCGAAGATGGGTCGCCGCCCCCTTATTCGGGCCGCCGAAGATGGGTCGGCGCCGCCTCTGTCGGGCTGCCGAAGATGGGTCGCCGCCCCTCTGTCTGGCTGCCGAAGATGGGTCGCCGCCCCCTCCGTCGGGCTGCCGAAGATGGGTCGCCTCCCCCTCTGTTGGGCTGCCGAAGATGGGTCGCTGCCCCCTCTGTCTGGCTGCCGAAGATGGGTCGCCGCCCCCTCTCTCTAGCTGCTGAAGATGGGTCGCCGCCCCCTCTGTCGGGCTGCCGAAGATGGGTCGCCTCCCCCTCTGTCTGGCTGCCGAGGATGGGTCGCCGCCCCCTCTGTCTAGCTGCTGAAGATGGGTCGTCGCCCCCTCTGTCGGGCTGCCGAAGATGGGTCGCCTCCCCCTCTGTCTGGCTGCCGAGGATGGGTCGCCGCCCCCTCTGTCTGGCTGCCGAAGATGGGTCGCCGCCCCCTCTGTCTGGCTGCCGAGGATGGTTCGCCGCCCCCTCTGTCGGGCTGCCGAAGATGGGTCGCCGCCACCGCTGTCTGGCTGCCGAAGATGGGTTGCCTCCCCCTCTGTCGAGCTGCCGAAGATGGGTCGCCGCCCCCTCTGTCGGGCTGCCGCAGATGGGTCGCCGCCCCCTCTCTCTGGCTGCCGAATGTGGGTCGCCGCCCCCTCCGTCGGGCTGCCGAAGATGGGTCGCCGCCCCCTCTGTCTGGCTGCCGAAGATGGGTCGCCGCCCCCTCTGTCGGGCTGCCGAAGATGGCTCGCCGCCCCCTCTGTCTGGCTGCCGAAGATGGGTCGCCTCCCCCTCTGTCGGGCTGCCGAAAATGGGCCGCCGCCCCCTCTGTCGGGCTGCCGAAGATGGGTCGCCGCCCCCTCTGTCTGGCTGCTGAAGATGGGTCGCCGCCCCCTCTGTCTGGCTGCCGAAGATGTGTCGCCGCCCCTTCTGTCTGGCTGCCGAAGATGGGTCGCCGCCCCCTCTGTCTGGCTGCCGAAGATGGGTCGCCGCCCCCTCTGTTGGGCTGCCAATGATGGGTCGCCGCCCCCATTATCGGGCTGCCGAAGATGGGTCGCCGCCCCCTCTTTCGGATTGCCGAAGATGGGTCGCCGTCCCTCTGTCTGGCTGCCGAAGATGGGTCGCCGCCCCCACTGTCTGGCTGCCGAAGATGGGTCGCCGCCCCCTCTGTCGGGCTGCCGAAGATGGGTCGCCGCCCCCTCTGTCGGGCTGCCGAAGATGGGTCGCCGCCCCCTCTGTCTGGCTGCCGCAGATGGGTCGCCGCCCCCTCTCTCTGGTTGCCGAATGTGGGTCGCCGCCCCCTCCGTCGGGCTGCCGAAGATGGGTCGCCGCCCCCTCTGTCTGGCTGCCGAAGATGGGTCGCCGCCCCCTCTGTCGGGCTGCCGAAGATGGGTCGCCGCCCCCTCTGTCTGGCTGCCGAAGATGGGTCGCCTCCCCCTCTGTCGGGCTGCCGAAGATGGGTCGCCGCCCCCTCTGTCTGGCTGCCGAAGATGGGTCGCCGCCCCCTCTGTCTGGCTGCCGAAGATGGGTCGCCGCCCCCTCTGTTGGGCTGCCAATGATGGGTCGCCGCCCCCATTATCGGGCTGCCGAAGATGGGTCGCCGCCCCCTCTTTCGGATTGCCGAAGATGGGTCGCCGCCCCTCTGTCTGGCTGCCGAAGATGGGTCGCCGCCCCCACTGTCTGGCTGCCGAAGATGGGTCGCCGCCCCCTCTGTCGGGCTGCCGAAGATGGGTCGCCGCCCCCTCTGTCGGGCTGCCGAAGATGGGTCGCCGCCCCCTCTGTCTGGCTGCCGAAGATGGGTCGCCGCCCCCACTGTTGGGCTGCCGAAGATGGGTCGCCGCCCCCTCTGTCGGGCTGCCGAAGGTGGGTCACCTCCCCCTCCTTTGGGCTGCCGAAGATGGGTCGCCGCCCCCTCTGTTGGGCTGCCGAAGATGGGTCGCCGCCCCCATTATCGGGCTGCCGAAGATGGGTCGCCGCCCCCTCTGTCGGGTTGCTAAAGATGGGTCGCCGCCCCCTCTGTCGGGCTGCCGAAGATGGGTCGCCGCCCCCACTGTCTGGTTGCCGAAGATGGGTCGCCGCCCCCTCTGTCTGGCTGCCGAAGATGGGTCGCCGCCCCCTCTGTCGGGCTGCCGAAGATGGGTCGCCGCCCCCTCTGTCGGGCTGCTGAGGATGGGTCGCCGCCCTCTCCGTCGGGCTGCCGAAGATGGGTCGCCGCCCCCTCTGTCTGGCTGCCGAAGATGGGTCGCCGCCCCCTCTGTTGGGCTGCCGAAGATGGGTCGCCGCACCCTCTGTCGGGCTGCCGAAGATGGGTCGCCGCCCCCTCTGTCTGGCTCTCGAAGATGGGTCGCCGCCCCCTCTGTCTGGCTGCCGAAGATGGGTCGCCGCCCCCTTTGTCGGGCTGCCGAAGATGGGTCGCCGCCTCCTCTGTCGGGCTGCCGAAGATGGGTCGCCGCCCCCTCTGTCTGGCTGCCGAAGATGAGTCGCCGCCCCCTCCGTGTGGCTGCCGAAGATGGGTCGCCGCCCCCTCTGTCTGGCTGCCGAAGATGGGTCGCCGCCCTCTCTGTATGGCTGCCGAAGATGAGTCGCCGCCCCCTCCGTCGGGCTGCCGAAGATGGGTCGCTTCCCCCTCTGTCGGGCTGCCGAAGATGGGTCGCCTCCCCCTCTGTCGGGCTGCCGAAGATGGGTCGCCGCCCCCTCTGTCGGGTTGCCGAAGATGGGTCGCCGCCCCCTCTGTCTGGCTGCCGGAGATGAGTCGCCGCCCCCTCTGTTGGGCTGCCGAAGATGGGTCGCCTCCCCCTCTGTCTGGCTGCCGAAGATGGGTCGCCGCCCCCTCTGTCTGGCTGCCGAAGATGGGTCGCCGCCCCCTCTGTCTGGCTGCCGAGGATGGGTCGCCGCCCCCTCTGTCGGGCTGCCGAAGATGGGTCGCCGCCCCCGCTGTCTGGCTGCCGAAGATGGGTCGCCGCCCCCTCTGTCGAGCTGCCGAAGATGAGTCGCCGCCCCCTCTGTCGGGCTGCCGCAAATGGGTCGCCGTCCCCTCTCTCTGGCTGCCGAGGATGGGTCGCCGTCCCCTCTATCGGGCTGCCGAAGATGGGTCGCCGCCCCCTCTGTCTGGCTGCCGAAGATGGGTCGCCGCCCCTTCTGTCGGGCTGCCGAAGATGGGTCGCCGCCCCCTTCTTCTGGCTGCCGAAGATGGGTCGCCGCCCGCTCAGTCTGGCTGCCGAAGATTGGTCGCCGCCCCCTATGTCGGGCTGCCGAAGATGGGTCGCCTCCCTTTTTGTCTGGCTGCCGAAGATAGGTCGCCGCCTCCTCTGTCTGGCTGCCGAAGATGAGTCGCCGCCCCCTCCGTCGGGCTGCCGAAGATGGGTCGCCGCCCCCTCTGTCTGGCTGCCGAAGATGGGTCGCCGCCCCCTCCGTCGGGCTGTCGAAGATGGGTCGCCGCCCCCTCTGTCGGGCTGCCGAAGATGGGTCGCCGCCCCCTCCGTCGGGCTGCCGAAGATGGGTCGCCGCCCCTCAGTCGGGCTGCCGAAGATGGGTCGCCGCCCCCTCCGTCGGGCTGCCGAAGATGGGTCGCCTCCCCCTCTGTCGGGCTGCCGAAGATGGGTCGCCGCCCCCTCTCTCTGGCTGCCGAAGATGGGTCGCCGCCCCCTCTGTCTAGCTGCTGAAAATGGGTCGCCGCCCCCTCTGCCGGGCTGCCGAAGATGGGTCGCCTCCCCCTCTGTCTGGCTGCCGAGGATGGCTCGCCGCACCCTCTGTCGGACTGCCGAAGATGGGTCGCCTCCCCCTCAGTCTGGCTGCCGAAGATGGGTCACCGCCCCCTCTGTCGGGCTGCCGAAGATGGGTCGCCGCTCCCTCTGTCTGGTTGCCGAAGATGGGTCGCCGCCCCCTCTGTCGGGCTGCCGAAGATGGGTCGCCGCCCCCTCTGTCTGGTTGCCGAAGATGGGCTGCCGCCCCCTCTGCCGGGCTGCCGAAGATGGGTCGCCTCCCCTTCTGTCGGGCTGCCGAAGATGGGTCGCCGCCCCCTCTATCTGTCTGCCGAAGATGGGTCGCATTCATGCGGTCAAACCAGGTTTGAAAAACGGTTTGTCAAACGCGGTTGAAAATGCATTCACACGGTCAAACCAGGTTAGAAAAACGGTTTGTCAAACGCGGTTGAAAATGCATACACACGTTCAAACCAGGTTTGAAAAACGGTTTGTCAAACGCGGTTGAAAATGCATACACACGGTCAAACCAGGTTTGAAAAACGGTTTGTCAAACGCGGTTGAAAACGCATTCACACCGGCAAATCAGGTTTGAAAAACGGTTTTTCAAACGTGTATGAAAAACTGATCTCACAGTCAAACCAGGTTTGACAAACGGCTGGTCATACGTTTTTGAAAATGCATTCACACGATCAAACCAGGTTTGATAAATGGTTTGTCAAACGTGTTTGAAAACATATTCACACGGGCAAACTAGGTTTGGCAAGCGGTTTGTCAAACGTGTTTGAAAACACATTCATAGGGGCAAACCAGGTTTGATAAACGGTTTGTCCAGCGTGTTTCAAAATACATTCACACGGTCAAACCAAATATTTTTGCCTAATGTGAAGATGAAAATCGACGGCATTTTTGCCTTATTTGAAGGAGAAAATCGATGGCATTTTTGCTTAGTGTGAAGATGGAAATCGACGGCAGTTTTGCCTAGTGTGAAGGAGGAAATCAACGGTATATATGCCGAGTGTGAAGATGAAAATCGACGGCATTTTTGTCCTGTGTGAAGGAGAAAATCGACGGTAGTTTTGCTTAGTGTGAAGATGGAAATCGACGGCAGTTTTGCCTAATGTGATGATGGAAATCGACGGCAGTTTTGCCTAGTTTGAAGGAGGAAATCGACGGTATTTTTGCCTAGTGTGAAGATGAAAATCGACGGCATTATTGTCCTGTGTGAAGGAGAAAATCGACGATATTTTTGCTTAGTGTGAAGATAAAAATCGACGGCAGTTTTGCCTAGTGTGAAGATGGAAATCGACGGCAGTTTTGTCTAGTGTGAAGGAGGAAATCGACGGTATTTTTGCCGAGTGTGAAGATGAAAATCGACGGGTTTTTTCTCGTGTGTGAATGAGATAATCGACGGTATTTTTCCTTAGTGTAAAGATGAAAATCGACGGCAGTTTTGCCCTGTGTTTAGAAAATCGACGGCATTTTTGCCTAGTGTGAAGGAGGAAATATACGGTATTTTTGCCTTGTGTGAAGATGAAAATCGACGGCATTAATGCCCTGTGTGAAGGAGAAATCGACGGCATTTTTGCTTAGTGTGAAGATGGAAATCGATGGCAGTTTTGCCTAGTGTAAAGATGGAAATCGACGGTATTTTTGCCTACTTGTGTAGATAGAAATCGACGGCATTTTTGCTCTGTGTGAAGGAGGAAATCGACGGCATATGTACCTTGTGTGAAGATGTAAATCGACGGTATTTTGGCCAAATGTGAAGATTGAAACCGACGGTGTTTTTGCCTAGTGTGAAGATGGAAATCGACGGTGTTTTTGCCTAGTTTTAGACGACGTGAAAGGCAAATCCAGATGTCAAGGGGCGAAATTTTCAGGTCAGCACGTGGCCTTACGTAACACTGAACGAAACATTCTGAGAAAGTCGTGTAGAGAAAAATGTGTTAAGAATATAGAAAAGACGATTAATTTTGACAATTGTCTTCTTATTAAAACTGAGCGAAACATTCTGAGAAAATCTTTAAATACATGTAGAGAGAAACGTTAAAAACGATGAATTTTGACAATTGTGTTGAACGAAACATTCTGAGAAATTTTCTAAACACGTGGAGAGAAAGATGTTTTAAAAATATAGAAAATATGATGGATTTTGATGCGACGTGACGTCATAACGTCGGCATCAGAGTGCGGGAAGATTTTTCGGTCCTTGTGTTATGGTCATCGCGCGTAGGCAACTTTTTCCTTGACTTTTGGTGATGAAAACATATTTCTGTATTTTGAGGACCAAAAACTCGATGGAGATAATCAGGAAACTTAAAATGTATATATACAAAAATAGCGTTTTCTATCGACGTCATGAAAATAATGAGATGGGATTAATGACGTCTTTCCCAATGTGAGAATCTAAAAATTAGTCTTTTTGTCAACTATGCATGAGCACAGTTGTATGATTAAGCAGTTGTTGCACATAGATTATATTTCTGACAACACCATATTTCCACCAAAATGTAAATATTTCTTTTCCAAACTCACCCTTTTTGGCGCATTTCATTTACTGCAAAGTATCTACATCAAATACAATGTCTTCATTTCATTCCTTCTTCCTTAATTAAAGAACCTAATTTTGCAAATTAATCGACAAAAGTAATTATAAAGATACCAAGTATCAAGATGATATAATGTTAATCATCAAAATTCGCAAACACAATAGCAGATGTACTCATACCTCCAACCTCCATTTGAATAACGACAATATGACTTCCGTTGCAGACATCTAGACGTCTCTAAGGACATATCCAATAGCATATGACGGAAAGATAATTTGTTGTTTGGAGATTTGAACAATTAATTTTTGTAACCATATATCGAAATCCCACGAATCAAAATGTCATAGTCAATATTATCCCATTGTTCATAATCCCACACATAATATTCCAGGATGTTGATAATATTAATAAACACTATATGTTAAAGTATAATTTCATTTGATAAACTCATTAATGAATATAGGCCTTGGTTAATTGGCGTGGGATTTTTACCAATGGGATTATGACCTTATGGGACTCTGTCATGGATTCGACACAGTCAAGGTCATTATATCAAGACAACAGGTCAGGACTCGCAGTTATGGATTTAAACTGGACAAATTTAGATTAAGTTTTTTCAAGAAATGGTTAGACAACTTTATGCACGGGGATGACAAGTGGTAATGGACATGGAACTGAATATTGTAGGCCACATGGTCTCTTGCAATCTCCTTCGTTCTTATGTTCTTATCCCACTGGGCATCGACGACCGTTGAGAGTTTGTTCGAGTCAAAAACGACGTTGGTTACAAAATTCAAATTTTCAAATTTTCAAATGATATTTCCGTTACATCTACCAAAGATGAAGGATGAACTACGAAATTGTGTAAATCTAGATACGGATGTTAGACATACTGTTGAATTGTGCTTGGGGTGTCTAGGTTTCTGTAATAAGCGAAGTCATAATTATTCTAGTTGTATTCAAATGTTGGAGGTTGGAGGTAGGAGGATGTCGGAGGAAAAATAGCCCAGTGTGATTGATAATAACCCTCCTGGAGGTCAGCCATATTGGATTTGCAAGTTTGCACCTAGATGCTACGCAAGTTTGACGACAATTATTAAAAGATCAGACTATTTGTTACGAAAATTTCCTTAACGATAAGAAATATAAAATAATGAAAATAATTATATATATTTTGGGATCCGGCGAATTCACCGACAACAATTCATCGATACACACAATTCATCGAAAAATTAAGATATTCTAATTTAAAATATATAACTAGGTTGTGTTTTCATCCTTGATTTAGCATACTTTTACCTATGATAATGAAATAATTACTTTCATAACCTTTATTCAGGATGAAGAATTTCTTTTCGTAGTATTTATCAAGAATAGTTAAAAAAAAATTACTGACAGAACTATTGAAAATGACAAATCAGTTTAAACTAAACTCAGAACTATAAATTGGTTTACTTAAAATTATAAAGCTAGGTTATGGGCTATTGCCGGCAAATAATCAACGACATTGCTGTATGAAGGATATCTAATTTCTACAATGTCTTTTTTTATCCGTTCAGAAGAGTCACGATATTTCTTTCTTTGTTGTCGAGATGAAATACTACCAGCCAAGTATTGATCGACTTTGACTTCATTATAGTTTTGTTCGTTGATTTAGCACACTTTACCTTTGATAATGAAATAGTTACTTTCATAGCCTTTATCTAGAATACTACAAAAGCAAGGTAGAATTTCTTTTCATATAGTTCAAATTCTTTAATGACAGAACTATCAAAAATGACAAATTAGTACTTAAAACTATGACATAGGACATTTGAGACAGGTTGCTGGACACCGCCCTAATATTTGGAAGTTTTTCGACTGCCTGAAGAAAGAACAAAACTATAATGAAGTCAAAATCGATCAATACTTGGCTGCTACTTCATTTCGACCACAAAGAAAGAAATATCGTGACTCTTCTGAACGGAAAAAAAACATTGTAGAAAAATATCCTTCATATAGCAACGTCGTTGATTATTTTCGGGCAAACATGTTTGTCAAACGTGTATGAAGTGATGTTTGACCGTGTGAATGGTTGTCTAACGGTTTGTCAAACGTGTTTGAAGTTATGATTGACCGTGGGAATGTTTGACAAACCGTTTGACCGTGTGAATGGTCCTTTATACGTGAATATCTCTCTTCGACATGTCGATTTGTACACAAACATTTCACGTCGATACGTTTAGTCAAACGGTTTGTCAAACACGTTTGACAAACGTGTTTGAAGTGACATTTGACCGTGTGAAAGTCAAACGATTCGTCAAACGGGTTTGAAGTGATGTCAGACCGTGGAAAAGTTTGACAGTTTGTCAAATAAATGAAAAGTAATGATACAAGATCCATTTTAACATTCTGACTAATGCATTACATAGTGATGGATATGTATATGTTCAATATAATTCTTCTTTCCAGGCATTCTACCCATCATAACTGATCGTTTTGGAGTTGTATGGTCCTCCATACGTGCCACATGCCCTGCAGCCCATCTCAGTTTTGTTCTGCTTACAAATGTTAAAAATAATAATAAAGAAAATGAAGCTAAAGGCTGCATCTAAAGCTGACACACACACACACACCCCAACACGGGACCCTACGAGCGTAGCTCTCCTTCCCGTGAAATACAACTAGGTAAATACAACTAGGTAGATACATGCTGTTCCACAACTGCAGGTTCACATAGTCTTATCTTTTGTATACTCGTAGATGTAACAGTTCCACATTTTGTGTCGAATATTATTTCTTTTAAATGATTTTTGTTTGTTTAGGGGGTGTTGAAAATTTATTTGGCCCCTTCCAGTGGTTATTACCTTTTTTTGGTCGTTAGTTAGAGGGGGCCAGGATAGATAAGATGGGGGAGAGGGAGGGAGGGAGGGAGGGAGGGAGGGAGGGAGGGGGGATTTGGGGGTTAAGTGGAAGGAGAGAAGGAAATAGAAGGAAGGTGGAGTGATGATGATAGGTGTGGGGCAGGCAGACCCACTTGCAGCTCGGTTTGTCTTTTTTTTTCGTTGATTTGAATTTACTCTTATAAATTCCACATTGATGGGCGTCATGTGTACATTGCATTGAAATTAGTGATGTAAAAAAATCTTAATAGCAAGTTTTATCTAAAAGAAATATATATATATATATATATATATATATATACACATATATATGGAAGAAAGTATACGCTGGACTCTACGTTCGTCAATTTATTCCGACGTTTCGAACCCTGTCCGAGGTTCGTCTTCAGGGTAATACAGTGGTAGCCATAGGAAATGTACATAAATAGGGGATACCTAGTGCACTGGGACAGGTCTTCCCAGTAACCGTTAAATTCAAACACCGGTAGAACATACCAAAATACACAAACAACACACAAATGAAAAACCAAACAAAAATATTAATCAAACTATAATACAAAATGTGCAATGCTACCTTAAAAACATTCACAGTTTACCATAGGAAAATAAAGAAATAAAGAAATACAGTGATGGCTGTGATAACTCAAGAAGAAGAACGTATAACCCATCAATAAAATAAACATGCAAAAAGGAGTTCACATTAAAACAAGAAAACAAAATGTAGTGTGAAAAAAATGCCCCCCAAAGATTGAGTGTAAAAGATGCACGCTGTGACGTTCCACAACAATACGCTAAACTACAACCCGCCACGCGGAACAAAAGTCACGTGAAGCATGCACTGTCACAGACCCCAGAAATAGTAACCCTAAAGTGAAGCAAAACCGTCCCTCACAGTTAGTGAATTACATAAATAAAATTACATAGATAAAAAATTACAAGGCAGGCAGGCAGGCAGGCAGGCAGGCAGGCAGGCAGGCGGGTGCCCCAAACGGCCAAAGTTAGTTCGCCACGGCTTCGTCCTACAAGTGTTCATTTGCTCCCCGTCGGCAATAAGGCTGTTGCACAATTTCCTTAAGTTTGTCTATTAAATTTCCGACACTCCTTTTCATATGCTGTAAATATACTAATATCTTCATAAATATCGGTTCCTTTGTTTAAAATTATATGAAATGGCTGGAGTGGTTATTCTTTACTATTAGACGGGCTCGCTGTTACGGCAGTCGACGACAGTTTCCGTTAAAACGAGTTTCATGTCTCGCTTCTTTGATAAAGATCATTATCCTAGCATTATTTATAAATATGATCATTATCGTCATTATCATTACCATCATCCTTATCGTTATCAACAGTATTTTTATTACGGTCATCATCTATATCATCATTGCTATTATAATTGCAATGATGGGCAGGATTTGGAAGAAGCTATGATGAGACGCGTCACACAATATCAGTACGGTAATGTTGAGAAGAGTGAGTGGTCAGAATAATAATAATGATAAAACATGACATTGGGTTATTTTAATAAACAAAATATAAAAACCTAATCTATTATGAAGAACAAAAGATTAAGTATGACTTTTTGCCTGTCTAGCATAATCATTCGTCGTTGTCTAACATATTCCCGTGTGACGTCATGTCGCGTAGTCGTGAAAACCTTTCCGCATAATGATAATATACTACAATGGACATAATTCACGCATGACATTGGGCTATTTTAATTAAAAAACTATTGTAAAAACGTAATATATTATTAAGAATAAAAGATTATGAATGATTCTTACCAGTCTATCATAATTTTTAGTTGTCTAATATATTCCCGTATGTCGTCATCTCGTGAAAACATTTCACATAATATACTAAAAACGGGCATAATTCGCCCATGACATTGGACTATTTTAATGAAAAGATATTGTAAAAAACCTAATTTATTATGAAGAATAAAAGACTAAGCATGATTTTTGCCAGTCTAGAATGATATTTAGCTGTTGCCTAACATATTCCCGTGTGACGTCAAGTCGCGCGGTCGTGAAAATATTCACATAGTATACTAAAATGAGCATAATTCACCCATGACATTGGCCTATTTTAATGAAAGTATATTATAAAAACCCAATTTATTATGAAGAATAGAATATTAAGCAAGATTTTTGCCAGTCTACCATAATTTTTAGTTGTTGTCTAACATATTCCCGTGTGACGTCACGCCTTCCGGTCGTGAAAACGTTTTACATAATATACTAAAATGGGCATAATTCACCCATGACATTGGGCCATTTTAATGAAAAAATATAAAAACCTAATTTATTATGAAGAATAAATGAATAATCATGATTTTTGCCAGTCTAGCATAATTTTTCGTTGTTATCTAACATATTCCCGTATGACGTCATGTCGCGCGGTCGTGGAAACATTTCACATAATTATAATATACTAAAATGGGCATAATTCATCCATGATATTGAGCTATTTTAATGAAAAAATATTATAAAAACCTAATCTATTATGAAGAATAAAAGATTAAGCATAACTTTTGCCAGTCTAGCATATTTTTTAGTTTTGTTTAAAATATTCCCGTGTGACGTCATGTCGCGCGGTCGTGAAAACATTTTACTTAATATACTAAAATGGGCATAATTCACCCATGACATTGGGCAGTTTTAATAAGAAAATATTATAGAAACCTAATTTTCTATGAAGAATAAAAGATTAAGCATGATTTTTGCCAGTCTAGGATAATTTTTAATTGTTGTCTAATATATTCCCGTGTGACGTCGTGTCGAGCAGTAGTGAAAACATTTCACATAATTGCACTAAATAATTCACCCATGACATTGGGCTATTTTAATGAGAAAATATTATATAGTTCTAAGTTTAGTTTAAACTAATTTGTCATTTTCAATGGTTCTGTCAATAAAGAATTACTATTCTTGATAAATACTACGAAAATAAATTCTTCATCCTGAATAAAGGTTATGAAAGTAGTTATTTCATTATCATAGGTAAAAGCATGCTAATTCAAGGATGAAAACACAACCTAGTTATATATTTCAAATTAGAATATTTCTATTTTTCGATTAATTATATCGATGAATTGTTGTCGGTGAATTCGCCGGATCCCAAAATAGATATTATTGTTTTCATTATTTGATATTTCTTATCGTTAAGGGAATTTTCGTTACAAATAGTTTGATATTTTAATAATTGTCGTCAAACTTGCGTAGCATCTAGGTGCAGACTTGCAAATCCAATATGGCTGACCTCCAGGAGGGTTATTATCAATCACACTGGGCTATTTTTCCTCCGACATCCTCCTACTTCCAACCTCCAACATTTGAATACAACTAGAATAATTATGACTTCGCTTATTACAGAAACCTAGACATCCCTAAGAACAATTGAACAGTATGTCTAACATCCGTATCTAGGTTTACACAATCTCTTCGTTCATCCTTCATCTTTGCTAGATGTAACGGAAATATTATTTGAATTTTGTAACCGAAGTCGTTTTTGACTCGAACGAACTCTCAACGGTCGTCGGCGCCCAGTGGGATAAGAACATAAGAACAAAGGAGACTGCAAGAGACCATGTGGCCTACACTAGGCAGTTGCATGTCCATTACCACCTGTCATCCCCATGCATAAAGTTGTCTAACCGTTTCTTAAAACTACTTAATCTAAATTTGTCCAGTTTAAATCCATTACTGCGAGTCCTGACCTGTTGTCTTGATATGATGACCTTGCCTGTGTCGAATCCATGACAGAGTCCCATAAGGTCATAATCCCATTGGTAAAAATCCCACGCCAATTAACCTAGGCCTATACTCATTAATAGATATATCAAATTAAATTATACCTTAACATGAATATAGTGTTTATTAATACTATCAACATCCTGGAATATTATGTGTGGGATTATGAACAATGGGATAATATTGACTATGGCATTTTGATTCGTGGGATTTTGATATATGGTTACAAATTTTAATTTTTCAAATCTCCAAACAACAAATTATCTTTCCGTCATATGCTGTTGAATATGTCCATAGAGACGTCTAGATGTCTGCAACGGAAGTCATATTGTCGTTATTCAAATGGAGGTTGAAAGTACATTTGCTATTGTGTTTGCGAATTTTGATGATTAACATTATATCATCTTGATACTTGGTATCTTTGTAATTACTTTTGTCGATTAATTTGCAATATTAGGTTTTTTAGGGAATAAGGAATCAAATGAAGACATTGTATCTAATGTAGATACTTTGCAGTACACGGAATGCGCCAAAAAGGGTGAGTTTGGAAAAGAAATATTTACATTTTGGTGGAAATATGGTGTTGTCAGAAATATAATCTATGTGCAACAACTGCTTAATCATACAACTGTGCTCATGCATGGATGACAAAAACACTATTTTTTAGATGCTCACATTGGGAAAGACGTCATTAGTCCCACAATGCACCGCGCTCCATTGCCGTCATTATTTTCATGACGTCGATAGAAAACGCTATTTTTGTATATAAACATTTTAAGTTTCCTGATTATCTCCATCGAGTTTTTGGTCCTCAAAATACAGAAATATGTTTTCATCGCCAAAAGTCAAGGAAAAAGTTGCCTACGCGCGATGACCATACATAAGGACCGAAAAATCTTCTCGCGCTCTGACGCCGACGTTATGACGTCACGTCGCATCAAAATCCATCATATTTTCTATATTTTTAAAACATCTTTCTCTCCACGTGTTTAGAAAATTTCTCAGAATGTTTCGTTCAACACAATTGTCAAAATTCATCGTCTTTTAACGTTTCGCTCTACATGTATTTAAGGATTTTCTCAGAATGTTTCGCTCAGTTTTAATAAGAAGACAATTGTCAAAATTAATCGTCTTTTCTATATTCTTAACACATTTTTCTCTACACGGCTTTCTCAGAATGTTTCGTTCAGTGTTACGTAAGGCCACGTGCTGACCTGAAAATTTCGCCCCTTGATACCATGACATCTGGATTTGCCTTTCACGTCGTCTTAAACTAGGCAAAAACACCGTCGATTTCCATCTTCAAACTAGGCAAAAACACCGTCGATTTCCATCTTCACATTTGGCCAAAATACCGTCGATTTCCATCTTCACATTTGGCCAAAATACCGTCGATTTCCATCTTCACACAAGGCACAAATGCCGTCGATTTCCTCCTTCACACAGGGCAAAAATACCGTCGATTTCCATCTACACAACTAGGCAAAAATACCGTCGATTTTCATCTTTACACTAGGCAAAACTGCCGTCGATTTCCATCTTCACACTAAGCAAAAATGCCGTCGATTTTCTCCTTCACACAGGGCAAAAATGTCGTCGATTTTCATCTTCACACTAGGCAAAAATACCGTCGATTTCCTCCTTCACACTAGGCAAAAATGCCGTCGATTTTCTCCTTCACACAGGGCAAAACTGACGTCGATTTTCATCTTCACACTAAGCAAAAATACCGTCGATTTTCTCCTTCACACAGGACAAAAATACCGTCGATTTTCATGTTCACACTAGGCAAAAATAACATCGATTTCCTCCTTCTCACTAGGCAAAACTGCCGTCGATTTCCATCTTCATACTAGGCAAAACTGCCGTCGATTTCCATCGTCACACTAGGCGAAAATACCGTCGAATTTCTCCTTCACACAGGACAAAAATACCGTCGATTTTCATCTTCACACTAGGCAAAAATAACGTCGATTTCCTCCTTCACACTAGGCAAAACTGCCGTCGATTTTCATCTTCACACTAGGCAAAAATACCGTCGATTTTCTCCTTCACACAGGACAAAAATACCGTCGATTTTCATCTTCACACTAGGCAAAAATACCGTCGATTTCCTCCACACTAGGCAAAACTGCCGTCGATTTTCATCTTCACACTAGGCAAAAATACCGTAGATTTCCTCCTTCACACTAGGCAAAACTGCCGTCGATTTCCATCTTCACATTAGGCAAAACTGCCGTCGATTTCCATCTTCACACTAGGCAAAAATACCGTCGATTTTCTCCTTCACACATGACAAAAATACCGTCGATTTTCATCTTCACACTAGGCAAAAATACCGTCGATTTTCATCTTCACACTAGGCAAAAATGTCGTCGAATTCCATCATCACACTGGGCAAAACTGCCGTCGATTTCCATCTACACACTAGGCAAAAATACCGTCGATTTTCTCCTTCACACAGGACAAAAATACCGTCGATTTTCATCTTCACACTAGGCAAAAATAACATCGATTTCCTCCTTAACACTAGGCAAAACTGCCGTCGATTTTCATCTTCACACTAGGCAAAAATACCGTAGATTTCCTTCTTCACACTAGGCAAAACTGCCGTCGATTTCCATCTTCACACCAGGCAAAACTGCCGTCGATTTCCATCATCACACTAGGCAAAAATACCGTAGATTTTCTCCTTCACACAGGACAAAAATACCGTCGATTTTGATGTTCACACTAGGCAAAACTGCCGTCGATTTCCATCTTCACACTAGGCAAAACTGCCGTCGATTTTCACCTTCACACTAGGCAAAAATACCGTAGATTTTGTCCTTCACACATGACAAAAATACCGTCGATTTTCATCTTCACACTAGGCAAAAATAACGTCGATATCCTCCTTCACACTAGGCAAAACTGCCGTCGATTTCCATCTTCACACTAGGCAAAACTGCCGTCGATTTTCTACTTCACACAGGACAAAAATACCGTCGATTTTCATCTTCACACTAGGCAAAAATAACGTCAATTTCCTCCTTCACACTAGGCAAAACTGCCGTCGATTTTCATCTTCACACTAGGCAAAAATACCGTCGATTTCCTCCTTCACACTAGGCAAAACTGCCGTCGATTTCCATCTTCACACTAGGCAAAACTGCCGTCGATTTCCATCTTCACACTAGGCAAAAATACCGTCGATTTTCTCCTTCACACAGGACAAAAATACCGTCGATTTTCATCTTCACACTAGGCAAAAATAACGTTGATTTCGTCCTTCACACTAGGCAAAATTGCCGTCGATTTCCATCTCCACACTAAGCAAAAATGCCGCCGATTTCCTCCTTCAAATAGGGCAAAAATACCGTCGATTTTCATCTTCACACTAGGCAAAAATACTTGGTTTGACCGTGTGAATGTATTTTCAAACATGTTGGACAAACCGTTTATCAAATCTGGTTTGCCCGTGTGAATGTGTTTTCAAACACGTTTGACAAACCGCTTGTCACACCGAGTTTGCCCGTGTGAATGTGTTTTCAAACACGTTTGACAAACCATTTGTCAAACCTGGTTTGATCTTGTGAACGGTCTTGCAAACACGTTTGACAAACCTTTTTCAAACCTGGTATGCTCGTGTGAATGTATTTTCAAAAACCTTTGACAAGCCGTTTGTCAAACCTGGTTTGACTGTGAGATAGGTTTTTCATACACGTTTGACAAACCGTTTTTCTAACCTGGCTTGCCCGTGTGAATGTGTTTTCAAACACGTTTGACAAACCGTTTTTCAAACCTGGTTTGACCGTGTGAATGCATTTTCAAAACACGTTTGACAAGCCGCTTGCCAAACCTAGTTTGCCCGTGTGAATGAATTTTCAAACCCGTTTGACAAACTATTTGTCAGACCTGGTTTGACCGTGTGAACGTTTTTTAAACAAGTTTGACAAACCATTTTTCAAACCTGGTTTGCCCGTGTGAAAAAGAGGGCGGCGACACGTCTTCGTCAGCCAGACAGAGGGGGCGGCGACCCGTCTTCGGCACACAGACATAGGGGGCGGTGACCCGTCTTCGGCAGCCAGAAGGAGGGGAGGACGACCCGTCTTCGGTAGCCAGAAAGAGGGGACGGCGACCCGTCTTCGGCAGACAGAAAGAGGGGTGGCGACCCGTCTTAGGCAGCCAGACAGAGAGGGCGGCAACCCGTCTACGGCAGCCAGACAGAGGGGGTGGTGATCCGTCTTCGAGAACCAGACTGAGGGGGCGGCGACCCGTCTTCGGCAGCCAGACAGAGGGGGTGGTGGTCCGTCTTCGAGAACCAGACAGAGGGGGCGGCGACCCGTCTTCGTCAGCCAGACAGAGGGGGCGGCGAACCGTATTCGGCAACCAGACAGAGGGGGCGGCGACCCGTCTTCGGCAGCCAGAAAGAGGAGGCGGCGACCCGTCTTCGGCAGCCAGACAGAGGGGGTGGCGACCCGTCTTCGGCAGCCAGACAGAGGGGGCGGCGACCCGTCTTCGGCAGCCAGACAGAGGGGGCGGCGACCCGTCTTCGGCAGCCAGACAGAGGGGGCGGCGACCCGTCTTCGGCAGCCAGACAGAGGGGGCGGCGACCCGTCTTCGGCAGCCAGACAGAGGGGGCGGCGACCCGTCTTCAGTAGCCAGACAGAGGGGGCGGCGACCCATCATCGGCAGCCAGACAGAGGGGGCGGCGACCCGTCTTCCGGGCGTCTGACCGGTAAGGGGAGATTGGGATGAGTCGGGCGTCTGACTGGAGGTCTACCACTCACAGTGTTGGTCGTTCCGCAGATCCTGTGGAATCCCAAGGGCCAAATGGTCCCCGTGAACTCCAGGAACTGACCCGTGCAAACGGCCCTTGTCCGCACAGTCTCAAAGTCCACTCGGAGATGTTGAAAAGAAGGGAGGAGGATGCAAGAGACCATAGGGCCTACACTTGGGAGTTTAATTTCCATTACCACCTGTCTGGTGGCTAGGCAGGAGTTTGGGAACTTACATAAGAACATAAGGAGAGCATAATAACATAAAAACACGGAGAAGGAGGCTGCAGGAGACCATAGGGCCTACACTTGTGAGTTCCATGCCGTTGTCTAGGCAGGAGTTTGGGAACTTACATAAGAGCATAACAACACAAGAAAAGCATAATAACATGACGAAGGAGGCTGCATGCAGGAGACCATATGGCCTACACTTGGGAGTTCCATCATCACCTGTCATCTCCATCCATCCCATTGTTGCCCCTTCCTTTCCTTCTTAATTAAATCGAAATTGGTCCAATCTAAACCCAAAACTGCTGCTGCAATGCAGTCAGTCTGCTGCTGCTGCAAGTCCTGCAGCACTCCTCCTGCCTCAATAGCATAATGACCTTGCCTTGTTGGCCGCCGCCTATTGTCCCTCCCTCCCTCCCTCCCTCCCCCTCTCCCTCCCATCCTCTCCATCTCTCATCCTCCTTCCCTCCCTCCCTCCCTCCCTCTCTCCCATCCTCTCCATCTCTCATCCTCCTTTCCTCCCTCTCTCCCTCCCTACTTCCCCTCCTATCCTCCCTCCTCCTCCTCCTCCTCCTCCTCCCTCTCCTCCTCCCTCTCTTCTTCCCTCCTTCTACCCATCCTCCCCTTCTACCTCTCTCCCTCCCTCCCATCCTCCCTCCCTCCCTCTACCCTCTCCCCTCCTTCCCCCTCCCTCCCTCCCTCTCTTCCTGCAAGGCCCTACCATGTGCCTTACCTGGCAAGTGTTGGGTCTGAGTTTAATCCTGGGCGTGCAGGACGTGGTCAGGACGTCGTGGAGGGGAAAGGACAGGTTCAGGAAAACCACGTGCCCCCCCCCCCCCACCAGGGGCGCTGCTGCCACCGCAGCTGTACACTAGAGGGCGACGGGGAGGGGAGGAGACCCCTTGTCGGCGCCGCCAAAGGAAGGTCGAGGGTCAGGTGGACGAGGAGGACCACGACGAGGAGGAGGTGGAGGAGGTGGAGGAGGAGGAGGAGGAGGAGGAAAACACATGGTAAATAAATAAATAAATAGATAGAGAATTAGATCAATAATTGCGTGTGTGTTTGTGTGTGTGTGTGCGCGCGTCAGTGTGTGTGTGTGTGTGTGTGTGTATGTGTGTTTGTGCGTGCATGTGTGTGTGTGTGTGTGTGTGTGTGCATGGGTGTATGCGTCAGTGTGTGTGTGTGTATGTGTGTTTGTGTGTGCGTCAGTGTGTGTGTTTGTGTGTGCGTCAGTGTGTGTGTGTGTGTGTGTGTGTGTGTGTGTGTGTGTGTGTGTGTGTGTGTGTGTGTGTGTCTGTGTGTAAGTGTGTGGGTGTATGCGTCAGTGTGTGTGTGTATGTGTGTTTGTGTGTGCGTCAGTGTGTGTGTGTGTATGTGTGTTTGTGCGTGCGTCAGTGTGTGTGTGTGTTTGTGTGTGCGTCAGTATGTGTGTGTATGCGTGTTTGTGTGTGTATGTGTGTTTGTGTGTGTGTGACTCAAGTGCCGCATTTGACACTGTCGTGCACAGTATTTTGTTGGAAGACTGTAAGAATATGGGAATTGAGGGGGCTGCTTTGGCATATAGGGAGTGTATTGGGGCCAATACTGTTCTGTATATATATGCTGCTGATTTGGCGAACGTACTGAGAAGACACGGGGTTACATTGAATCTATTTGCAGACGACACTCAATTCTATATGTCTCTGAACAATGTGCGAAGTGTGGAGGCTAAGATATCAGATACTATGTTGGATATTGGTAAATGGATGAGTTCACGACAATTGGATACAAATAAAACAGAATGTTTGGTGGTTGGCAGGCAACTTGATTTTGAGAGACTAATTATTCGCGACTTATGCATTGATGAAATAGAATTGCCAATGAGTGATAGTGTCAAGGATTTGTCTAGTCGTTTTTTTAATACAACTGATAGTTTCAGCGCTTACTACATGGTTACTAAGTTTATTTCATTCATCGACCACCCTATTAGTAAAAAAATTCTTGCCTATTTCCTTCTTAAATCTAAATTTGTCCAGTTTATACCCATTACTGCGAGTCCTGCTCTGTTGTTTTATTATGATGACCTTGTTTGTATCACCCTTGTTATAGCCTTTGATCCACTTGAACACTTCTCTTAGATCACCCCGCACTCTGCGTCTTTCCACAGAGTGTAAGTTTAGGTGCCTAAGCCTCTCTTCAGTCGTGAAAACATTTCACATAATATACAAAAATGGGCATAATTCACCCATGACATTGGGCTATTTTAATGAAAACTGATTATAAATACCATTTTATTATGAAGAATAAAAGATTAATTATGTTCTTTGCCAGTTTAGCACAGTTTTTAGTTGTTGTCTAATATATTCCCACGTGACGTCATGTCGCTCGCGCGGTCGTGAAAACATTTCACGTAATAAACTAAAATGGTCATAATGTAGATTATTTCAATAAATAAGGTGGTTAGTAATGAAAAGGCGTTGGTGTTCACACGTTGGTTTATTTCAAGGCACAAAGGAAGTATGCGCAACCACTCTCACTGTCACTCGTCAACCTCTCTCAATGCTGACCCGCTTGGAACTCTGCGTACGTGACGTGACTTCACGCTGGAATAGCGTGCCCGAGGGCAGTTGCCAATAATTAATTTTCTACAATTATTCCTTCCACACAGAATTTTACATACATCCAATTTCAGTTATACAATAATTCAATTTTGATAATATTGATAATCTATATCTCATTTATTCAACTTTCGCATTATAAATAAAATGATAATTAACTTTGTAATTAGAAAATGGTAATAACCAAAGTTCCAGAAGTTTCCGTCACTCACATACGAACGCACACACAAATGACACATCACTTTTTACGTTCTGTATTAATGCAATACTTTTAGATTCTATAATACAATAATAATTCAACCATGACAATGGGCTACTTGATGAAAAAATATTATAAAAACCTAACTTATCATGAAGAATAAAAGATTAAGCATGATTTTTGCCAGTCTAGCATGATTTTTAATTATTGCCTAATATATTCCCGTGTGACGTCATGTCGCGCGGTCGTGAAAACATTTCACACAATATACTAAAATGGGCATAATTCACCCATGACATTGGGTTATTCTAATCAAACAATATCATAAAAATCTAAGTTATAATGACGTCGTGTCGAACAGTGGTGACAACATTTCACATAATTGCAGTAAATAATTCATCCATGACATTGGGCTATTTCAATGAAAAAATATTATAGAAACAGATCTTTTTGAGAAATAAAAAATTAAGCGTTATTTTCGCCAGTGTAGCATGACTTTTAGGTTGTCAAACATATTCCCGCTTGAGAATTTATTATTTTTTGACCGTATCGAGTAATGTGGTTTCCACTGTATTTTTTTTTTAATCTGAAAACAGTGTCTTGGCGATATTACGTTATTTTATGCTATTTTCAGGTTTACTCTGGTAAAGTGAAGAGTTACTTTGGACAGGACAGACAAACAATGCATGAATTTAAATCTACATACGACAATTGGAAATCAAGGATATATTTGGAACTATATATGAATTTAAGACTAAGTATGTAATTGGAGATTAGGAGACAGGACCCCACGAGTGTTGTTCCTTTCCTGTACACTACAATTAGGTAAATATGATTAGGTAAGCGCACAAACGGCTTTCATCTTTTCACTCTCATCTCGCCTGTTGACTGATGCGTTGAGGCTGACTTGCCCGGCGGTGATGTAGATCCGCCCTTGTTGCACGGAGTCGTGCGCCCGCTGGATGCTCTACAAAAATTAATATTCCAGAGGGAAACTTGACATCCTTATTTAAGAATGTAACAAAAAACAATTAGAATATATTTTACCAGGGAAGGGGAAATAATATAAGTCAAACATCCTGAGAAACAGAAGAAGATAAATATAATTCCGGCGACTATGGCTGTCGTCCCCATTTTTTACCTCTTGCCATCCACCTTAAAAGTCGACATTTTAGTTCATTCGCCGACATTCGTACGGATCAGAGGCAACGCAGCATTTTTATGCTTGGCGATAAATGTCCACTCAGAAAAGAATGCTAATTAATTTTATTTTAAATAAAATCGCCCCTTTTCCTGATATAATTTACATATTTCTTGTACCGTAAGGATTCTAAGTAAAACAAGAAACTGATAATAATAATTATAATGGGAACAATGATCATAATAGTAATAACAACAATAATAATTGAATTAATAATAATAATAATGATGATGATGATAATAAACGATGACGGAGACGACGACAACGATGACGATAATAATGATAAATGATGACGGAGACAATGATGATGATTATAGTAATACATACATACATATACCAAGGCTTTTTCCCCCTTACAAGGGAGGTAGCCAAAAAGGAAAAGTCATAAAATCATTCCCACCCATTCCATCCCTGAATACACTCCACACCTCTCCCACCCTCCCTCTTATCTGAGCACCTCCTGGATGACGGGTCATCCCTGCACCTTGTCCACTGCCCTGGGTCAGAAGCAGTGTCGCAAGTCACAGCACATCCACAGCAAGGCCGCTTCATTAAATCGGCGACCCCCCCTCTCCGAGAAATCCCTTCGGGCTGCGTCAAATTTTGCTCACACATACTACCTCACCCCCCATCCCCCCACCCATTCCACCCCATGCATCACAATATCATCCATATACAACCATTCTCCATTCACCCCTGTCTTCTGTCCTCTCCCGTCCTTCCTCAACAGATATTCCTCTCTTTTGTAAAGCCCCTTTCACCCCATCCGTCCATCTCATCCTGGGACGCCCCCTCATATTCACTCCTTCCACCTCTGCCCACCACACCTCTTTTACTAATCTTTCTTCACTCATTCTTTCCATGTGTCCAAACCATCCTAATACTCTTTCATCAAACCTATCTCCCAGCTCCTTTTCCACCCCTGTTCTCCTCCTCACCTCCTCATTTCTCACTCTATCCAGCCTAGTAACCTCTATCATACTTCTCAGACATTTCATCTTAAACACATTCAAACTCCTTCTCTCTTCCTCTCTCATGTTCCATGTTTCTGCCCCGCACATTGCTGTTGACACAATCACTCCTTCATATAACCTCCTCTTAGCATCCATTCCCAGATGTCTATTTCTCATTATACTTTTTAATCCGCTAAGGCATTTACTCGCATCTCTCAATCTACATTCTACCTCCACCCCCACCCCTCCCTTTCCTGTCACATTCGCACCCAAGTATCTAAAACCATCCACTCCCTCCAGTCTTTTACCCTTAATGCTCACTTCCAGCCTGCTGTCACTCTCTCCCCTTGTACATCTCATCACCTTACTTTTACCCACATTTACCTTCAGTTTCCTTTCACACATCATCATTCACTTCATCCTTCCTTATTTCTCCTCCATTTTCCTCACTCATCACTCTCATTTTCTTAGCGCTTCCCACTGCAATTACCTTTCCCTCCCTATCCTCCTTCACATTTAGCAACTCCCTAAAATACTCTGCCCACCTTCCTCTCACTGTCTTCTCTTCCATTATCATCTCTCTATCTGCACCTTTTACCTTTTCTTCTCTACTTGATTCGCCTCCTCTTTCTCTTTTACTTTCCTTCCAAAACATCTTTTTTATTACTTTCAAAAATTTCTGTCATACTCTTACACCATTTCACATCAGCTCTCCTCTTTACTTCCTTTATCTTATGCTTAATCTCCCTTCTCTTTACTTTGTACCTCTCATACGATTCCCTCGTCCTAAATTGTAGCCAATCTATGAATGCCTGCTTCTTCTCTTTTAAACCCTTCTTTGTTTCCTCATCCCACCACTCACTACCCTTCCTTCTATTTCCTCCCGCCCTCCTTGTTCCACACACCATCTTTGCACACCTTATGACTCCCTCCTTGAACCATCCCCATTCCTCCTCCACTCCTAGTTCTACTCTATCCTTTACGCCCTAGCACTCCTCTCTCAGCTTCTTCTTATACTCATTCTCCTTTTTTTCTTCTTCATTTAAGCAGTTCACTCTAAGTACCTCCCCACCTTCTGCCCTTTTCCTCTTTCTCCACTCTCAATTTACCTTCCACCAGAAAATGATCTAATATTCCCCCACTCTCTCCCCTTAGAACATGTACATCCTTAACTCTTCCTACCATACTCCTGGTCACCACTATATAGTCCATTAACGCTCTATCTGCCACCCTTCCATCCACCACCCTCTCCCGTGTGTACTTATGCTTGACTTTCTTCCTAAACACTGCATTTGCTACCATCAACTCTCTTTCAAGACACATCTCCACCATCATTAATTTCTCCACTACGATTTTTACCTGGAACTCCATACTTCCCAATCACTCCGTCTATTGGTTCATTTTCTACCCTAGCATTATGGTCTCCCAATACCACTACATTGACATTTCTCCCTAGTCCCTCTATGCACTCTTTTATATCTACCCAAAAAGCCTCCCTTTCCTCTACGCTCTTCTCACTACCATACATAAAGGAAAAGAAAATATATATATATATATTTCCGTTGTACCTCAGAGTTTGCTTACTTATTAGTAAGAATTGTATATTTCTCTATATAAGAGAATTACATCTAGTTGATAATGTGATGCTATTTCTAATATTTATAGTTAGAAAATATATGTCAAGGATTTGCAAGAATAGAACGAGGGAAGTTTTACTTTCTGGCGGCTTATGGCAATGAGGATGAGCGGGTGAAGAATAAGGCCTTGATCACACTAGCGGTTTCTAGTGGTTGTAAGTAGTGTAACCTTAACTAAGTTGTGGTTGTAAGTGGCAGTTGTATTTGATGGTTGTATGTGTAGTTTTAAATATTGGTTGTAAGTGGTGGTTGTAAATGGTTGTAAGTCGTGGTTGTATGTAGTTCTAAGTGGTGGTTGTAATTGGTTGTAGTAGTTGGTGGTTTTAAGTCGGGGTTGTAAGTCGCGCATCCTAAGTGGTTGTAAGTACTGGTTGTAAGTCGTGTAACCTAACCCAAGTCATGGTTGTAAGAGGTGGTTGTAGGTGATGTAAGTCGTGGTTTTATGTTGCGGATGTAAGTCGCAGTTGTTAGTCGTGGTTGTAAGTAGTGGTTGTAACCCGTGAAACCTAAGTTGTGGTTGCTAGTATAGGTTGTAAGTCGTGGTTGTTAGTGGTTTCAAGTGGTTGTAAGTCGTGGTTGTAACCTAACCTAAACTTAGTAACTATGATAGTGAGCGCTGAAATGATTGATTATTTCAAGAAACTGTTAGACAACTTTATGTATGGGAATGACGGGTGGGTGGTCATGGACATGGAACGGCCTAGTGTAGGCCACATGGTCTCTTGCTGTCTCCCTCATTCTTATATTCTAAATTAACCTAAGTCGTGGTTGTAAGCTGTGGTTGTAAGTGGTGGTTGTTAGTGGTTGTAAGTCGTTCTATGTGGTTGCGCGGTCGTAAGTGGTGGTTGTCTGTCGTGGTTGTAGGTTGTGGTTGTAAGTGGTTTTGAGTGGTGGTTGTATGTCGTGGTTGTAAGTTGTTTGTAATTGGTTGTAAGTGGTGGTTGTAAGTCGTAGTGGTACGTCAAGATTGTAATATGTGGTTGTAGGTCGTTTTAAGTCGTGGTTGTAAGTGGTGGTTGTACTAGTTCTAGAGTAATGCCCTAGTACTAGTGTACCAGTACTAATGTAATAGTGTGCTAATACTATCATACTAGTGTACTAATTTACTAGTGTACCAGTAATACTGTGATGGTACAAGTGTCCTAGTTCTAGTTTACTAGCGTACTAGTACTGGTGCATTTTAAGGGTCCTGGTAATAGTATACCAGTACTAGTGTATCAATACTAATGTACTTGTACTGGTGCACTTGTGCTGCATTAATACTAGTTGTGTACTTGTACTAGTTCTAGTGTATTTATATTAATGCACTAATTTACTACACCTTTAAGTAGAAGTGTAACAGTAGTGGTGTGGGATACTAGTCGATTAACACTAGTGACGAGTTTACTAGTGCTAGTGTCCGAGTGTATTAGTAATAGTACTCATTATGTACAAGTGTACTAGTGAATTAATCCTAGTGTATTACTATACTAGTAATAATGTACTACTAGTAGGAAGTCACTAGTATTAGTACACTAGTGCACTAGTATACTATTACTGGTATTCTAGTACCCTAGTATTGGTACACTAGTAAAAGTGCAATTATACAGTAGTATTAGTACACTGGTATATTAGTATAAGTACACTAGAATACTAGTACTATTACAGGTACACTTGTATTAGTGCAGTAGTACTTGTGTACTATTATACAATTACTAGTGTATTTGTGCATAGTATTAGTGGAATAGTAACAGTGGCCTAGAAGTGTATTAGTACTAGTGGACTAGTATTAGTTTACTAGTGGACTACAACACATAATGGAAGACTGCATTATACACAATCATGCACGCAAACAACACAACATTCACTCTATAAAGGATTTGTGGGAAAACCCAGTTTCGGCTGTGGCCTTCCTTGGGGAGACGGGACTGCTCGGACAGACAGTCTAGGGAACGACAACAACAACAACTAGTGGACTAGTACCAGTGTACTAATGGACTAGTACTAGAAGACTAGTAATAGTGTACTAGAGGACTTGTATGATGCTGTAGTATCAGTGACACTACTTCTATACTAGTGCAGTACTAGTGGACTAGTAATAATGTGCTAGCTGTTAGTGCTAGTGCACTAATGGACTAGTAGTGTAATAGTGGACAATTACTAGTGCAGTACTAGTGGACTAGTAATATTGTGCTAGCTGTTAATGCTAGTGCACTAATGGACTAGTAGTGTAATAATGGACAATTACTAGTGTACTAGTATTAATGTACGACTGTAGGTGTACTAGTACTAGTTTACTAAATGTAATGTATTAGTGTACTATTATTTCTGTACTAGTGTATAATCACTAATGTACTAGTGTAAGATTTACACTATTTGAGTACTAGTACTAATGTAATAGTATACTAATACTACTGTACTAGTGTACTATTTCTTGTGTATTAGCACCATTATGTTAGTACTAGTGTATTGATAGTGTACTGGTACTAGTGTACTAGTATATTGTAGTAGTACCAGTGTGCCATTGTACTAATACTAGCATACTGTTGCACTAACATTACTGTACTATTATACTAGTACGAGTGATTTTTTTTATTAGTACTAGTGTATTAATGTACTAGCACTAGTGTACTACTAATGTACTAGTAGTGTACTATTATTAGTGTACAAATACTAGTAATAGTGAATTAATACTAGTGTACTAGTACTACTCTATTAGCAGATGTACAAGTTCTAATATACTAGTGTACTATTACTATTGTACAAATATACTAATGTAGTAGTACACTAATACTAGTGCATTAGCACTGGTGTATCAGTGTACTTGTACTAGTGCACTATTGTACTTGTACAAAGTGTAGTAGTAATTCTGTACTAGTTCTAGTGTACTTGTGTACCAGAACTAGTGTACTAGAGTACCTGCACTAGTGTACAAGTTCTAGTGTACTAATGTACTAGATCTAGTAGTATCACTAGTGTACTAGTACTAGTGATGAATACCAGTTTTGTACTAAAATACAAGTGTATTAGTACTAGTATACTAGTGTAGTATTATTTTATTAGTGCACTAGTATTAGAGTATCAATGTGTACTACTGTACTATTACTAGTGTATTAGATTTATACTAGTGTACTAATACTAGTGTTTTAGTGCTAGTGTAATAATATAACAGTGTGTACCTGTACTAGTATACTAGTCTGAGTGTTCTATTGTACTTACACTAATGTTGTACTAGCTCAATACTACAGCACACAAGTACACTAGCACACAAGTGCACTATTATATAAGTACACCAGAACGTAAGTACACTAGCACATTAGCGTATAAGTACTCTCGCACACTAACACAAGAGTAAACTAGCGCATTATTACACTAGAACGTAAGTACACTAGCACATAAGAAACTACCACTAGTGCAATAGCACTAGTACGCAACTGCACTAACACACTAGTACACAAGTACACTAGGACACTTTGACACTGCCACACAAGTACATTGGCACACTTGTACACAAGGACGCTAACACACTTGTACTTGTGTACTACTGTGCTAGTGGACTAGTGTATTGTGTACTAGTGCATTTATGTACTACTGTGATAGCGTATTGTGTACTAGTTTACTAGTGTACTTATGTACTAGTGTGCTATTGTACTGAGAGTGTGTGCATAAGTGTGCTTCTATACTAGTGTCTGTGTTCTTGTCGACTAGTGTGCAGTATATTTCTGTGCTAGTGTATTTGTTCACTAGTGTACTAGTGTATTTGTATACTAGTGTACTGGTGTACTTGTGTGCTAGTATATACAGTAGCGGCCAAAATATAAGGGTAAGTGAAAGCATATGTATTCAGCTTCCCACTCGTGACCTCAGCTCTCAGTCCACTCGTGACCTCAGCTCAGTGCACTCGTGACCTCAGCTCAGTCCGCTCGTGACCTCAGCTAGAGACCTCGTTTTTCTGCACAGACACCAGCTAGTGAATACCTGTGAATTTTATATCTCCGAATAGTGTTAAGTGATTGTGTTGTGTTTTTGTAATTGTATACGTATAGCGCTATACAGTTACAGATATAAGATAAAGTGCAGGGTTCTATTTAATTTCAAAACAGTTTTCTGTTACCGTATTCCAAAGGTAGGAGAAATAGTATAAGGTAAGCAGAGTAAGCTTCGCGTATTTAGTTTATTAGAGACCGCTTTGATTTTTTGTTGTTGTTGATTTGTATTTTCTCTTTGCCGTTTTTATTGCTAAAGGGGGAGCGAAATGGCTTGTGAAGGTTGCGTGAACCTAGAGGTCCGTCTCAGGATGTGTGAGGAGGAAATTCGTCTTCTCAGGAGTGCGCTCCGTGAGAAGAGTGAACCCTCCCCACAACCCAAAGAGCGTTCCACTTCTTCACCTACTGTCACTGCCATGAGCGAGTGGCGCTCCGTGGGGTCCCGTTTGTCGAGCCCGCGTTCGGTAGACGTGTGCCCTGTGGAGCAACCGCTGGCTCTAGTCAATCGTTTTGCTCTACTGGAGGATGAAGTGGCTGAAAACCAGGAGTTCTTGGTGGTGGGGGACTCCATGGTTCGAGGCTATGACGACATCCTGCAGCGAAAGACTAAGCGACGTTGCAAGCTTGTATGTCAACCGGGCCGTGGGATCGTTGATTGTACCCGGTCCATCAGGGAGCAAGGACGGAAGAACACGGTTACGATTGTACATACGGGTAGTAACGATGTAGGTAGGGTGAGATCAGAGGAGCTTGTTCTGAATTACAAGGTCCTCCTTCAGGAGATGAAGTTACGTGGGAGCCGTCACGTAGTCTGTGGGATCCTCCCGAGGATCTACGCAGGTTCGTGTTGGAACAGTAGAGCCATAGGGATCAATGATAGGATATCGCAGTTGTGCACACAATTGGGATACCACTTTCTTGATCCTTGGTATCTCTTTTCTAGGCGCCATGACCTTTACGCTTCTGATGGGATCCACCTTACCCGCAGAGGCAAAGATGTTCTTACAAACCTCATTGTGGGAGTTTGTAATGAACCAGCTCCTTTTTTAGGGTAGAAGGCCAAAGGGAAGGGGAAATAGAATGTACTTGGGAAAACAGTGTAGAGTATAGCATTAATGTAGAACAATGTACCAGTATAGGACAAAATATAATTTTAGGATATAATGTCGCTAGAGGACGAAATGTCACATTAGGATATAATGTCATAGGACAAAATGTCGCAATGGGATATAATGACAGTGGAGGACAAAAGATCACGATGGGAAGTAATGATAAAGGAGAACAAAATATCACGATAGGATGTAATGATAATGGAGGAGAAAATATCACGGTAGGATATAATGTCATTGAAGGCCAAAATGTAATTTTAGGAAGGGATACCGGACAGAATGTCAATGAAGGCCAAAATATCATGATAGGATGTAATATCGCTAGAGGACGAAATGACACATTAGGATGTAATGTCTTAGGACAAAATGTCACAATGGGATGTAATGACAGTGGAGGACAAAAGATCACGATGGGAAATAATGATAGTGGTGGACAAAATATCACGATAGGATGTAATGATAATGGAGGAGAAAATATCACGGTAGGATATAATGTCAGTGAAGAACAAAATATAATTTTAGGAAGAGATACCGGACAGAATGTCAATGAAGGCCAAAATATCAAGATAGGATGTAATGACAGTGGAAGACAAAAGATCACGATGGGATGTAATTATAGTGGAGGAAAAAATATCACGGTAGGATATAATGTCACTGGAGGACAAAATATAATTTTAGAAAGGGATGCCGGACATAATGTCACTGAACGACGGGAGGCCGGCGTGAATCACGGTGACGTAGGGGGACAAAATGTACAAAATAGATCGGATGACCGTAATCGACCAGATGTCCGTGATGGGGGAAATGTTAATTTTGATAGGAGAAATGTTAATGAGGCATTGAATGTCAATGAAGGACCAAATAATAATAATATAGAGCAAGGCATAAATAAAAAACAAAATGATAATATAAGACATGATATTGAAACTCAAAATGTGGCAAAAAGAAATAATCACGAGTTTCTTAAAACTATGTACTTTAATGCTCGTAGTATTAGGAACAAATTTCAAGAAATACAGGCGTATGTCAAAAGCGAAAATCTCGATATGATAGGAATAACCGAGACATGGTTAAATGGTACAGAGTTCGAAGCTGAATTTAATATTGCGGGATTTAAACACTTTCATCAGGATAGAAACCACAAGAAAGGTGGGGGTGTTCTATTGTACGTTAAAAACAATGTTCATGCTTGTGTTTTAGAGAAAGTGAAACAGGATGCATATGACAGTTTGTGGGTTGAGTTAACCCAAACAAATGGACAAAAAATGAATATAGGTGTAATATATAGGCCAAAGACATTATCATTAGCAGACGACAAACTGTTATTTCAAGAACTGTCTAGTTTCTGCAACCGGGATTTATTGATAATGGGTGATTTCAATTTTACTGACATTGATTGGATGACCCTTGAACATGGCCATATAGGTAGTCGCTTGATTGATTTTCTTGGTGACAATTACTTAATTCAGCATGTAAAAGAGCCCACAAGATATAGAAACTTACTCGATTTATTGATCACTAGCCGCGAAAGCATGGCAACTGATGTAGAAGTCGGTGAATCTGTTGCAAATAGCGATCACAACTTAGTCAGATTCAAACTCCTAAACAATTTTAGAATAGATACTTGTGCTTCTAAAATACCCGATTTCAGTAAAGCTCAGTTCATAGAACTACGTCAGGAGCTTCAGCTTACAGATTGGGAGGAAAAATTAAACGAAAGGCCTGTAGATCAGATGTGGGAAATATTTCAAAATACGCTCACTAAGATGATTCAAACTTACATTCCTTTTAAGGACAGACGTCCCCCAAATCAGGCTCGCCCAAAGTGGCTCGACAAAGAAACTGAAAAAAGTATTGCTAAAAAGAGACAGGCTTATAAGAAATATAAGTGCTCGGGTGCATCAAATGACTATGAAAGTTATGTATCAATACAGAGAGATTTAAAAAAGACAATAAGAAAAAGAAAACGACAATACGAAATGAACATCGCTGAGAAATCCAAAGAGAATCCCAAAGAATTCTATAGTTACATTAGAGATAAAAAGGTTGTTAGGAATCACATTGGTCCACTATTATCTGCTGACGGTCAACTTGAATATTCAAATGAAGGAATGTGTAATCTCTTAAACAATTATTTTAGCTCGGTATTCGTAAACGAAACACCTCAAAGTGAATTCCAAACTGAAACCTGTGAAAAGTCTGGGGTAAACTTACTCACTACGGTAAATATAACAAAAGAAACAATTAAAAGGTGTATAGACAAACTCAAAGTTAATAAAACACCAGGGCCTGACGGTTGGCATCCAAGAATCTTAAAGGAAATGAAAAATGAGATTGTTGTTCCATTAGAAATTATTTTCAAGAAATCCATCATATCCGGAGATGTCCCAAGAGAATGGAAGCTAGCTAACGTTACTCCCATATTCAAAAAAGGTGACAAAAAGAAACCAAATAACTATAGGCCTATTAGTTTGACTTCGATCGTAGGAAAAATAATGGAAACTATCATCAGAGATGCTATCGAATATCATTTAGAAAGTAACCGTTTGATAAATGATAGCCAACATGGTTTCAGACGGAAACGTTCTTGCGTGACTAACTTACTCGAATTCTACAACACAGTTGTCTCGAATTTTGACAAAAGAAACAATATAGATTTAATATATCTAGACTTTGCAAAAGCTTTTGATACCGTCCCACACGAAAGACTTCTTACTAAATTAGCTTTGCATGGAATAAGTGGTAGCCTATTAGGTTGGACTAGTAATTGGTTGAAAGGTCGAAAACAGAGAGTTGTTTTAAATGGAAAAACTTCTGGATGGAAAAGTGTTGCAAGTGGAGTTCCTCAGGGTTCCGTTCTTGGGCCACTTCTATTCATAGTATATATAAATGATATAGACCATGGACTAAAATCTACTGTTTCCAAATTTGCTGATGATACAAAACTGTGCGGAGTGGCAAATGATCACTCAAACCAATTAGATATTCAAGAAGATTTAGATAAATTACAGCAATGGTCTGAAAAGTGGCTAATGAAATTTAACACAAGTAAATGCAAGGTAATGCACATAGGTAAAAATAACAGCAAGTACGATTACAAGTTATTTGGAAATTCATTAACAAAAGTGGATAGTGAAAAAGATCTCGGCGTAATTATCAGTAACGACCTCAAATCATCCAAGCAGTGTATTTCAGCCTCTGAGAAAGCAAATAAGATTCTGGGATTGATTGCGCGATCTTTTGATTTCAAAAGTCCATCACTCATTAACAAGCTATATAAATCGTTAGTTCGTCCACATTTGGAATATGCTGTTTCCGTATGGTCACCGAATCTCATTAAAGACATTGACAGACTGGAAAAAGTACAACGGCGAGCCACAAAACTGATTCCAAATATCAAAAATAAATCATACGAAAATCGACTTAAGCACATGAATCTGTTTTCCCTAAAAAAGCGTAGACTCAGAGGTGACTTGATACAGGTCTTTAAGATTTTAAAGGGAATTGACAACATCAAAAGTGACCAAATTTTCACATTGAATGAGAATCAGACAAGAAACAATGGTCTCAAACTGTCCGGAAATAGATTCAATTTGGAAGTAGGTAGAAACAACTTTGCCAACCGTGTAGTTAATGAATGGAATAAACTTCCTGCACAGGTAGTGCAATGTAGTTCAGTTCGAAGCTTTAAGAATCATTTAGATAAATACCTAAGTAAGATGCTGTAATGATTATAATTTATGTTATATTATTTGTTTTTGTTTTGTTATAATTTGTCTGTCTGATTTTCATTTATTATTAGTTATATGTCAATTTATTATCATTTACTATTTACCTGTTTGTTTGTTATTCAACTATACCAATGCATTTATTTATGTATTTTAATTGTTATTTACATTGTTATAGTTTTAATTTATTATTAATATGATTTTTTTTTTTTTTTTTTTTTGCATCCGACCTAGATATGGATCAAAAGGTCTCCTGTCGGCATGCTTTGCCTTTGTAATCCTTTGTAAATGCATATATTAAAATTAATACCCCACACAAGAACTTCATATTTTGTATACAATTAGATATACGTACATTATATCTATATTTCTTGGAAATTTGAAGCTTATGCAACTGATACAAAGAAAGTTAGTAATTAATAAAGAAAAGAGTGTGTAATTTCTTGCAGTCAAAAGTTAAGGGTATCTTAGAAAAAAAGGACTTTCTATGCTTTACAAGATTGTCAAATCAGAACCGCAACATAAAATTAGCGTTTAAAATATTGGAACCTCAAACTTGTAAACATGGCTGCTGATAAACGACGTCCGGTGTCCTCTCAAGATAAACAGAGGATTGTTGATCTTCACAAAGATGGACATTCAAATGGAGTCATAGCAGAGAGGATAGGAAGGTCTGTGAGTGTGGTGCAACGTATTGTAGCTCAATATAAATCAAGAGGATTAATAATTTCACCACCTAAAACTGGTAGACCACGCAAAACCTCAGTTAAGCAGGACCGTCTTATGGTAAGGTTGTCACGGAAGGATAGATTCAAGAGCGCTGCAGAGATATCCTGTGAGTTAAATGCATCTTATGACTGCGATGTGTCACGTAAAACAGTGTCTCGGAGATTAGTAAGTGCTGGTTTGAATGCCCGAGTCCCTGCATCCAAACCATTGATATCCAAGAAGAAACTAAAAGCCCGCCTGAAGTTTTGTATTGAACATGTTGTCTGGACGGAAGATCAGTGGTCAAGCGTTTATTTCAGTGATGAATCTAAGTTTAATTTACTTGGTTCAGATGGCAGGAATTATGTCCGACGAACGACTGGCGAAAGATTGTCCGTTAAATGTGTGAAGAAAACTGTGAAACACGGCGGAGGAAGTGTGATGGTGTGGGGGATCATCTCTGCTGCTGGTACTGGCCCTCTTGTTCGCTTGCATGGGAAGATCAACGGAGAGGTGTATAAACAGATTCTTCGACAGCATGCCCTTCCATATTTGAGATCTTCAAGGGTTCAATGTCCCATATTCATGCAAGATAATGCTCCTTGCCACACTTACAAGAAGGTCAAATCATTCTTTACTGAAGAAGAACTTTAAGTGATAGACTGGCCTGCTCAAAGCCCGGATTTAAATCCAATAGAGAATGTTTGGAAAATAATTGGTGAACGGGCACAGCGAAAAAATCCAAAAAATCAAGATGAACTCTGGAAGTTCTTGGAATTTGAATGGAGCACTGTTACTCCATCATTTTGTAGGAAATTGATCAATTCATGTAGCAATGTTATTGCTATTTATCTTTTAAAATAAGTTGAATTTCATTATTTTCTAAGCTACCCTTAACTTTTGACCGCAAGAAGTTACACACTTTTCTTTATTAATTACTAACTTTCTTTGTATGAGCTTCAAATTTTCAAGTAATATAGATATAATGTATATCTAATTGTATACAAAATATGAAGTTCTTGTGTAGGGTATTAATTTCAATATATGCATTTGAATACATATGCTTTCACTTACCCTTATATTTTGGCCGCTACTGTATGTGCTAGTAAACTTGTGTACTTCTCTACTAGTGTGCTAGTGCATTATGCTAGTTTGCTAGTGTATTTCTGTCCTAGTGTTATAGTGTATTTATGTGCTAGTGTACTTCTATAGTAGTGTGCTAGTGCTTTATGCTAGTTTGCTGGTGTGTTTCTGTCCTAGTGTTAGTGTATTTATGTGCTGGTGTACTTGTGTACTAGTGTTCTATTCTGCTAGTATACTCGTGTGCTAGTGTACTAGTGTACTAGTGCACTTGTGTGCTAGTGTACTTGTACCATTGGTGGTTTACTTACGTGCTGGTGTACTAGTGTTTACTAGTATACTAGTGCTAATGTGCTAGTATACTTGTGTTGATATAATACTAGTGTCCTTATGTGCTAGTGTATTATCATGACAGAACATTTTGAAAGTAATAAGAATATGTTTTGGAAAGAAATTAAGAGAGGAAGAGGAGGCGAATCAAGTAGAGAAGAAAAGGTAAAAGGTGCAGATGGAGAGATGATAATGGAAGAGAAGGCAGTGAGAGGAGCGTGGGCAGAATATTTTAGGGAGTTGCTAAATGCGAAGGAGGATAGGGAGGGAAATATGGTTGCAGTGGGAAGTGCTAAGAAAATGACCGTGATGAACGAGGAAAATGGAGGAGAATTAGAGAAGGATGAAGTGAAGGCAGTTGTTAAGATGATGAAAGCAGGTAAGGCACCTGGTCTGGATGGATGCCATGCAGAATGTCTAAAAAAGGGAGGTGCAGTGATGGTGAACTGGCTGGTGAGGTTATTTAATGTTTGCTGCAGAGAGGGTGGAGCGCCGGAGGACTGGAGGAGTGCCTGTATAGTTTCATTTTACAAGGAGAAAGGGGGCAAGTGTGAATGTAGTAGTTTCAGAGGGATTAGCTTGTTAAGTGTAGTTGAGAAGGCTTATGGGAGGATCTTGATTGAGAGGATTAGGAGAGGAACAGAGGGAGTAATTGGTGAGGAACAGTGTGGGTTTAGGACAGGTAGGGGTTGTGTAGATCAGATTTTTGTGGTAAGACAGATATGTGAGAAAGCTATAGGAAGAAGGTAATGATGTTTTTTGGGCTTTTATGGATCTGGAAAAGGCTTATGACAGGGTAGACAGGAAGGCACTGTGGGAGGTACTGCAGATATATGGGATAAGAGGAAAGCTGTTAAGAGCAGTCAAGAGTTTTTACGAGAGTATTAGAGCTTGTGTTAGGATTAGAAATGGAGAGAGTGAATGGTTTGAGGTAAAGGTGGGACTTCGTTAGGGATGTGTTATGTCGCCCTGGCTGTTCAATCTTTACATGGATGGGGTGGTGCGAGAGGTGAATGCAAGGGTAGTGGGTCATGGGTTGGAGATGGTTGAAGAAAATAGAGAAAAGTGGGAAATAAGCCAGTTGTTGTTTGCTGATGACACTGCGGTTGTAGCGGGATCAGAGGAGGGATTGAGGAGATGGAAGGAGTGAATATGGGGGGCGTCCTAGGATGAGATGGATGAATGGGGTGAAAGGGGCATTACAAAAGAGAGGAATGTCTGTGGAGGAAGGACGGGAGAGGACAGAAGATAGGGCTGAATGGAGAAGGGCTGTGTATAGATGATGCCGTAATGCATGAGGGGGAGTGGGTGGGGGATGAGGAAGTATGAGAAAAAAAATTGACACAACCCGAAGGGATTTCTCCCCGCCTTCCCCTTTTCTGCATGAGGGGACGGAGAGGGGAGGTTGCCGAATTTATGAAGCGGCCTTGCTGTGGATGTGCAGTGTCTTGCGACACTTCTTCTGACCCAAGGCGGTGGACGGGATGCAGGGATGACTCGTCATCCAGAAGGTACCAAGATAAGAGGGAGGGAGGAGGGGAGTGGAATATATGGGAAATGGAATGGGTGGGAGTGGTTTCTGTGCCTTTTTCTTTTTGTCTACCCCCCGTGTAAGGGGAAAAAGCCTTTGGTATATGTATTTATCATTACTATACATTTTTTTTTTTTTTGCATCCGACCTAGTTATGGACCAAAAGGTCTCATGCCGGCATGCTCCGCCTTTCTAATCCTTTGTTAGAAACCCTTGGGGTTCGATGTCACTTCTCTGGCAACGAGTAATACTGCTGTATAACGCGAGTATGGCGATGCATCATCGTGCATCAGGCAGCTGATGCTTCCCGCCATAATTTGACGCGTACTGAGGAGGTCAATGGAAAAATACAACAAAAGTTCACATTTTCTAAGTATTTTAATATGGCTCTTTTTATATCACACATACAACATAAGAATAAAGGAGACTGCAAGAGACCATAAGGCCCACACTAGGCAGCTCCGTACAAACCATCACATTTTTTATTTTATATAGTACATACAATACAGGCGTATATGTTAAAAGCGAAAACCTCGATATAATAGGAATAACCGAGACATGGTTAAATGGCGGAGAGTTTGAAGCTGAATTTAAAATTGTGGGATTGCAACACTTTCATCAAGATATAAGTCACAAGAAAGGTGGGGGTGTTCTGTTGTACGTTAGGAGCAATGTCCATGCTTCTGTTCTAAAGTGAAACAGGATGCATATGATAGTTTGAGGGTCCAAACAAATGGACAAAAATAAATGTAGGTGCAATATATAGGCTAAAGTCATTATCATCAGCAAACGACAAGGTGTTGTTTCAAGAACTGTCTAGTTTCTCCAACCGGGACTTCATTCATAATGGGTGATATCAATTGTATTAGTATTGATTGGATGACCCTACACGGCCATATAGGTAGTAGCTTGATGGATTTTCTCGGTGAAAAATACTTAATTCAACATGTAAAAGAGCCCACAAGACATGGAAACTTACTCGATCTATTGATCACTAGCCGCGAAAGCACGATAACCGATGTACAAGTCTGTGAAGCTATTGCAAATAGCGCTCACAGAGAACAGTTTTTCGTGAAAAATATCTATTGCACTGGTCACACTGCAATGGGTTCTCTCATGTATGGGTCATCATGTGACGTGACGTTTGAGAAGATCCTTACGTGAAAAAAAGCTTTATAGCACAGGCCACATTGGAATGTCTTCTCTTCAGCGTGGGTAGTCATGTGTTGTTTGAGAACACCCTTTTGTGAGAAAGCGGAATCACACATGTCACACTACAGCGGATTCTCTTCTGTGTGGCTCATCATGTGACGTTTGAGGTAACCCTTTTGTGAGAAAACTGAATCACAGGTATCACACTGGAATGGCTTCTTTCCTGGGTAGGTCATCATGTGACTTTCGACATTACCCTTTTGCGAGAAAGCGGAATCACACATGTCACACTGGAAAGGCTTCTCTCCTGTGTGTGTCATACTATAATAGCACCATGTAATCTTTGAGATTACGCTTTCGTGAGAAAGCGGAATCACACGTGTCACACTGGAATGGCTTCTCCTGTGTGAGTCATCATGTGACTTTTGAGATTACCCTTTTGTGAGAAAGCGGAATCACACATGTCGCACTGGAAAAGCTTCTCTCCTGTGTGGCTCATCATGTGACGTTTGAGATCACGCTTTTGTGAGAAAGCGGAATCACACATGTCACACTGGAATGGCTTCTCTCCTGTGTGGGTCATCATGTGATGTTTGAGATTACCCTTTAGTGAGAAAGCGGAATCACATATGTCACACTGGAATGGCTTCTCTCCTGTGTGGGTCATCATGTGACTTTCGAGATTACCCTTTTGTGAGAAAGCGGAATCACACATGTCACACTGGAATGGCTTCTCTCCTGTGTGGGTCATCATGTGACGTTTGAGAGCATCCTTTAGTGAGAAAGCGGAATCACACATGTCACACTGGAATGGTTTCTCTCCTGTGTGGGTCATCGTGTGACGTTTGAGGTGACCCTTATGTGAGAAAGAGGAATCACACAGGTCACACTGGAATGGCTTCTCTCCTGTGTGGGTCACCATGTGAAGTTTGAGGTCAACCTTTTGTGAGAAAGCAGAATCACACGTGTCACACTGGAACGGCTTCTCTCCTGTGTGGGTCATCATATGACGTTTGAGATCACGCTTTTGTGAGAAAGCAGAATCACACGTGTCACACTGGAACGGCTTCTCTCCTGTGTGGGTCATCATATGATGTTTGAGATAACGCTTTTGTGAGAAAGCGGAATCACACATGCCACACTGGAATGGCTTCTCTCCTGTGTGGATCATCATGTGATGTTTGAGATCACCCTTTCGTGAGAAAGCGGAATCACACATGTCACACTGGAATGGCTTCTCTCCTGTGTGGGTCATCATGTGACGTTTGAGATCACGCTTTTGTGAGAAAGCGGAATCACACATGTCACACTGGAATGGCTTCTCTCCTGTGTGGGTCATCATGTGACGTTTGAGATCACGCTTTTGTGAGAAAGCGGAATCACACATGTCACACTGGAATGGCTTCTCTCCTGTGTGGGTCATCATGTGACTTTTGAGAAGACCCTTACCTGAGAAAGCGGAATCACACACGTCACACTGGAATGGCTTCTCTCCTGTGTGGGTCATCATGTGACGTTTGAGATCACCCTTTCGTGAGAAAGCGGAATCACACATGTCACACTGGAATGGCTTCTCTCCTGTGTGGGTCATCATGTGACGTTTGAGATCACCCTTTTGTGAGAAAGCAGAATCACACAAGTCACACTGGAAAGGCTTCTCTACTATGTGGGTCATCATGTGATATATGTGACAATCTTTGGCAAAATATAGGTTACACTAGAAAGGCTTCTCTCTTGTGTGGGCCATCACATGATGTTTAAGATGAGTTGTGAGATAGCCGAGCTATCGATGCTACATCGGGTTTTCTTTGTTGATACCTTTCTGAAAACAATGAGATTAACTTTTAGAGATATGTAATAGTAGGACTGTTGGTGTTTTGTACACAAACCATTTCATACATGCCATCCTCTATTATAAGAGTAATTTGATCAAAACACATAGTGAAATCGATTATCAAAATGGTCAACTGGTCATTATAGCGGTGTTTGCTTTGTTAGCCTAGTTGTGGGTCGAAATTCCATACTTCTCTCCTACTCAAAGGAGTAATTATTAATTACCTACGATGCACCTCGTAGAGGGAACGTAACCTGCATGGATGGGGTTGTTGTTGTTAGGGTAGACTCAACCCTGCCCTTCAATCAACCAGTACTAAAACAAACCTTTAAAATTATCTTATCGAGTAACGGTTTATGTCTATAGTAATTGCATATCTGGCATGAGAGAATGTAAACACTGAACACGTTTGACACGTCACCTTATTTATATCTACCAATTTGGCAGCGGCGATCAGAACTAATGAACAACTACACCAATTGAAGCAACCTTTAACGCAGAGGCACACTACTTGCTTTGCTGTCAAAATCTTGCGCACTTTACATAGGGAGTGTTTTGCAGATGACTTTTTGGGCTAACGGCAAACAAAAAGGAAGACAAAGCGTCCCGACGAACTTTCTCCTTTCTTCCATGTCCCACCCCTACACCAAACCACTTCAAGTTTAAAGGACTACAAAGGAGAAGCATGCCGACAGGAGACCTTTTGGTCCATAACTCGGTCGGATGCGAAAAAATATAGATAAATAGGTAAAGTTAAATTATAACCTATCAGGTAAATAGTAAATTATAAATGGACAGATAAATAATAATAAACAAATTGAGAAATGACTGGCCAATTCTAATGAAGATCTGTGAAATCAACAGGGAAGCTATTGATTCTGAAGTAAGAAACAAATGATCAAATTTAGGCCTAAAACTTTCGGCTGAGGAATTACTGGATCGATTGCAGCCAATAGCAGGCTCTAGATGAGGTACAGAGTGACGAGTGCACTATTGCTCAAGCGGTTGATGTTTGGAAATTACTTGGCCATTTCACAAACAATAAACAAGCTGAAAAACTGGTGAAAAAGGGTATGAACAGTTTATCACCAAAGCTCATATACTTGCCAACATGCTTTATCCAGCACTTCAAGTAAAAATGCTCAGTGCAGAAGAGGTGAATATTACTATGGAGTATGCCAATGAGAAATATACAACACTTGTTCCTGTCATTATAAAGTTTCAGGCAAAATCACCTCCTTTCCAGGCGTTCAAGTTTACTGAGTCTGTGACCAAGACCCTGACAGCTATTGAGTGGTGGGATTCACATACAGCCATGTTAGACAGTGGTATTCTGTTATCAGTGCGTCAAAACCCTAACTGCAGTAGCCTCATCATCAGGAGTTGAAAGAGTTTTCTCCTCCTATGGATTTGCACACACAAAATTAAGGAACCGTCTCGGTAATGAGAAGGCAGCCAAATTGGTCTTCCTTTTCAAGACAATAAAGTAAAATGTAAATAATGATTAATGTAAATAACTATCCGCTAACCTCATACAGTAATACATGTTAAGTCCGGCCAAAAATTGGCATTTCAAAGCATAACAGTGCCTTAAAAATAGTTTCTTATTTCACTATAAAAGTTTATATTAACCTATACTGCATTGAATAAGTCAATAGTTGATATAATGGTTCTATATACAATGTTAGGTTTCGAGTTTTTATATATTTGTCCAATATAAGATGATAGGTTACAAAGAAAGCAATGGCCTCCGCTAGCGGAGCCAAGAATCTGGGTGCGCACGGCCTGTGTAACAGTAGTCCTTGATATATAAATATATATATATACATATATGTATATATATATATATATATATATATATACATATAGAGTCGAAATGTCAAGCAACTAATGGTCGGAATAAGAAATCTACTCTTTCCTTAACCCCTTGCTATGAAGGATACCTCCAGGAAGTTGGAAACTCTGAAGAAATTGATCAGCGCTGAATTTGCAGTTGCTTTTAACCAAGCCTGCCTAAGAGAAAATTTACTCCCTCGGTATACAAACATATATATATATATATATATTGTATATATATATATATATATATACACACACACATATATATATAGAAGAGAAGCAGGATTTCATAGATTTGCTACAAATTAGGACGAGGGAATCGTATGAGAGGTACAATGTAAAGAGAAGGGAAGTTAAGCATCAGATAAAGGAAGCAACGAGGAGAGCAGATGTGAAATGGGGTAAGTGTATGACAGGAGGTGCCAAGATGAGAGGGAGGGAGGAGGGTGGAGGGGAGTGGAATATATAGGGGATGGAATGGGTGGGAGTGGTTTCTATGCCTTTTCGTTTTTGGCTACCCCCGTGTGAGGGGGAAAAAAGCCTTTGGTATATGTATGTATACACACACACACATATATATATATTTATACAGTATATACATATCCACATCAAGTAACGTAGATGTCGTAGCACACGAGTACAATAAAACTTTAACCCACTCTCGGAGAAAGATAATCTGAGATACAGTGTAAACCGTACATTTCGACCACTAGCTGTGGTCCTCTTCAGCAGTTACAATTATTGGGTACATAGACAAGGACGTATATACAGAAGAGAAATGTACAAAAGGGAACTGGGTAAGTCTCAAGTGACGTGCCCTGAGTGGGGCTGCATTTTTCTAATGTATATTGTGATCTAAAAGACTTGAATGTAGGAATACAGCTGAGTTTTCTTGGCCGTATCTAAATGAATTATGTTCTTTTTGTCCCCAGTACACTTTATCACAATCAAGACTTTGTATTTCTTATACTCCGGGGTTGTCTTTATTAGGAGTTCTGTGATGGAAAAAAAAAGTGGTAAATGTCCATCACAGAACTCCTTTGGCGAGGCTCTTAAAGCATTGGACCAAGGAAGTCACCAAGTCACTGCAAAGCTAACGTAGGATCTTGTATATGTCATCTCGGGGGATTCCTACATGGAAAAGGCTTCTCTCCTGTGTGGGTTGTTTTTATTAGGAGTTCTGTGATGGACATTTAAAAAAAATGGTAAACGTCCATCACAAAACTGGTGAGAATCTTAAACCATTGAACCAAGGAAGACACCACGTCGTCACTGCAAAGCTCACGTAGGATCTTGTATATGTCCTCTCGGGGGATTCCTTCATGGGAAAGGCTGTGGATCACCATGTGGTATTTGAGGCGACCCTTTAGCGAAAAAGTGGAATCACAAAAGTCACACTGGAAAGGTTTCTCTTCTGTATGGGTCCTCATGTGACATATGAAATGATTAGTTCGTGAGAAAGCAGAATCAAACAGGTCACACTGAAATGGCTTCTCTCATGTGTGGGTCATCATATGACGTTTGAGATCACTCTTTTGTGAGAAAGCAGAATCACACATGCCACAGTGAAATGACTTCTCTCCTGTGTGGGTCATCATGTGAAGTTTGAGATTACGCTTTTGTGAAAAAATTGAATCCCACAGGTCACACTGAAATGGATTCTCTCCTGTGTGGGTCATCATGTGACATTTGAGATCACTCTTTTGTGAGAAAGCGGAATCACACAAGTCACACTGGAAAGGTTTCTCTCCTATTGTGGGTCATCATGTGACGTTTGAAATTACCCTTGTGTGAGAAAGCAGAATCACATATGTCACACTGGAAAGGCTTCTCTCCTGTGTGGGTCATCATGTGACTTTTCAGAGTACTCTTTCGTGAGAAAGCGGAATCACATAAGTCACACTGGAATGCCTTCTCTCCTGTGTGGGTCATCATGTGACGTTTGAGACTAGACTTTACTGAGAAAGTGGAATCACATATGTCACACTGGAATGGCTTCTCTCCTGTGTGGGTCATCATGTGATGTTTGAGACCACCCTTAAGTGAGAAAGTGGAATCACACATGTCACACTGGAATGGCTTCTCTCCTGTGTGGGTCATCATGTGATATTTGAGATCACTCTTTCGTGAGATAGCAGACTCACACTTGTCACACTGAAATGGCTTCTCTCCTGTGTGTGTCATCATGTGACGTTTGAGATCAAACTTTTGTGAGAAAGCGGAATCACACATGTCACACTGGAAAGGCTTCTCTCCTGCGTGGATCATCATGTGATATTTGAGATCTCCCTTTCGTGAGAAAGCAAAATCACACATGCCACACTGGAATGGCTTCTCTCCTGTGTGGGCCATCATGTGACTTTTGAGAGTACTCTTATGGGAGAAAGCAGAATCACACATGCCACACTGAAATGGCTTCTCTCCTGTGTGGGTCATGTGCCGTTTGAGATCACGCTTTTGTGAGAAAGCGTAATCACACGTGTCACACTGGAATGGCTTCTCTCCTGTGTGGGTCATCATGTGACATTTGAGATCACTCTTTCGTGAAAAAGCGGAATCACACGTGTCACACTGGAATGGCTTCTCTCCTGTGTGGGTCATCATGTGACTTTCGAGATTACCCTTTTGTGAGAAAGCGGAATCACACGTGTCACACTGGAATGGCTTCTCTCCTGTGTGTGTCATCATGTGACTTTCGAGATTACCCTTTTGTGATAAAGCAGAATCACACATGTCACACTGCAACGGCTTCTCTCCTGTGTGGATCATCATGTGACGTTTGAGGTGACCCTTATCTGAGAAAGAGGAATCACATATGTCACACTGGAATGGCTTCTCTCCTGTGTGGGTCATCATGTGATATTTAAGACCACCCTTTTTTTGTGAAAGCGGAATCACACATGTCACACCGGAATGGTTTCTCTCCTGTGTGGGTCATCATGTGACGTTTGAGATCACGCTTTTGTGAGAAAGCGGAATCACACGTGTCACACTGGAATGGCTTCTCTCCTGTGTGGATCATCATGTGATATTTGAGATCACCTTTTCGTGAGAAAGCGGAATCACACGTGTCACACTGGAATGGCTTCTCTCCTGTGTGGGTCCTCATGTGACATTTGAGATGACTCTTTCGTGAGAAAGCAGACTCACACATGTCACACTGAAATGGCTTCTCTCCTGTGTGGGTCATCATGTGACGTTTGAGGTAACCCTTTTGGGAGAAAGCAGAATCACACATGGCACACTGGAATGGCTTCTCTCCTGTGTGGCTCATCATATGATGTTTGAGAACACTTTTCTACGAAAGCAGAATCACACAAGTCACACTGGAAAGGCTTCTCTACTATGTGGGTCATCATGTGATATATGTGACAATCACTTGATGTTTAAGATTTGTGAGATAGCCGAGCTATAGATGCCACATCGGTTTTTGTTGTTGTTGTTGATACCTTTCTGAAAAAAATAGATTAACTTTTAGAGATAGGTAATAGTAGGATTGTTGGTGTTTTGCACACAAACCATTTCATACATGCCATCCTCTATTATAAGAATAATTTGCCTAAAAACACATACTAAAATCGACTATCAAAATGGCCAACTAGTCATTATAGCGGTGTTTGCTTTGTTAGCCTAGTTGTGGGTTGAAATTCCATACTTCTCTCCTACTCAAAGGAGTAAATATTAATTGCCTACGATGCACTTCGTAGTGGGACTGCCACCTACGTGGAGGGAGGGGGGGTTAGGGTAGACTCAACCCTGCCCCTCAATCAGTACTAAAATAAACTTTTAAGATTATCTTATCGAGTAACGGTTTATGTCTATAGTAATTGCATATCTGGCATGAGAGAATGCAAACACTGAATACGTTTGATAACCGTTACCTTATTTATATATATATATATATATATATATATATATATATCAATTTGGCAGCGGCGTTCCGAACTAATGAAGAACTAGGCCAATTAAAGGAACCTTTAACGTAGAGGCACACTACTTGCTTTGCTGTCAAAGTCTTGCATACGTCACATAGGGAGTGTTTTGCAGATGACTTTTTGAGCTAACGGCAAACAAAAAGGAAGACAAAGCGTCCCTCCAAGTTTTCTCCTATGCTAACAAAAGAACAAATAAAATAAAATGCAAGATGTATAAGTGAAATAAATCAAATCACGGTCATACACACTGTGACCTTTGTTCACCATGTACTCTCTCACGTTATGTTGAGTGTCCTTGTGTTCCTAGTGCCCAGGTATATTGGATTTAAGTCTGTGCACCTATTTACGCTAACTTCTTTTGTCGCCCACGCTTCTAAGAATAATCTCCTTTTCTTTGAGCTGCCTCTGTGTAACACAGTCGCTCCCTCCCAGTCAACGTCGTGCTGTAGTTCGATCATGTGTCTATAAAGTGCTGAGGCTGCATATTTCCGTTTAACTGCCCGTTTATGTTCTTCAATTCTTGTGGTGAGTTTCTTATACGTTTCTCCTATGTAATCTGTATCACAATCAAACATCCAATGCGGTACATTTCGCACGCCTGCTGAGTGGGTGCTTCCATGTCCCACCCCTACATCAAGCCATTTCAGTTTGAAAGAATTACAAAGGACAAGCATGCCGACAGATCTTTTGGTCCATAACTCGGTCGGATGCGAAAAAAAAACACTATAATGATGATAAATAAAATAATAAATAAAGAAATAGATAAATAGGTAAAGCTACATTATAACCTATCAGGTAAATAGTGAATAATAATGGACAGATAAATAATAATAATAAACAAATTGAGAAATAATAACCAATAGCGTGAAAAAATGTCAATTTTAATGTTGTCAATTCCCTTCAGAATCTTAGACCTGTATCAAGTCACCTGAGCCTACGCTTTTTAGGGGAAATAGATTCATATGCTTTAATTGATTTTCGTATGTTTCATTTTTTATATTTGAAATCCGTTTTGTGGCTCGCCGCTATACTTTTTCCAACCTGTCAATGCCTTTAATGAAAGTTGGTGACCATAAGAAAACGGCATATTCCAATTGTGGTTGAAGTCATAAGATCACGCAATCAGTTCTGCAATCTTGTTTGCTTTCTCAGAGGCTGAAATATACTGTTTAGATGATTGGAGAATGTTGCTGATATATAATTAATCCGAGATCCTTTTCACTATTCACTTTTGTTAACGAATTTATAAAAAAAAAATTTAATCGTACTTAGTTATTTTTACCTTTGTACATAACCCTGCATTTGTGTAAAATTCCATTAGCCACTTCTCAGACCATTAGTTTAAGTGATCATTTGCCATTCCACAGTTTTGTATCACCAGCAAATTTGGACACGATAGATTTCAGTACATAGTCTATATCATTGATATATACTATGAATAGAAGTGGCCAAAGAACGGAACCCTGAGGAACTCCACTCTGTAAGAACATCTTTGCCTCTGCGAGTTCAGTGGATTATAACAGAAGCATAAAGGTCATGACGCCTAGAAAAGAGAAACCAAGTGTCAAGTGGTATCCCAGTTGCTTGAACTGTGATATCCTCTCGTTGATCCTTATGGCTTTAACACAGGCTGTACTATTCTTGTAAAAAAAATCTTGACTGCTGTTAACAGCTTTCCTCCTATCCCATATATCTGTAAAACCTCCCACAGTGCCTTTCCGTCTACCCTGTCAAAACCCTTTTCCAAATACTAAAAGGTCCAAAATCATCTTAACCCTTTGCTAAAGCTTCCTCACATATCTGTCTTACCACAAAAATCTGATCTACACAACCTCTACCCGTCCTAAATCCACACTGTTCCTCACCAAGTACTCCCTCTGTTCCTCTCCTAATCCTCTCAATCAAGATCCTCCCATAAGCCTTCCCAACTACACTTAACAAGCTAATCCCTCTGAAACTACTACATTCACACTTGTCCCCTTTTCCCTTGTAAAGTGGAACTATACAGGCACTCCTCCAGTCCTCCGGCACTCTACCCTCTCTCCAGCAAAAATTAAATAACCTCATCAGCCAGTCCACTACCACTGTATCTCCTTTTTTTAGACATTCTGCATGGCATCCATCCAGACCAGGTGCCTTACCTGCTTTCATCATCTTAACTGCCTTCACTTCATCCTTCCTTATTTCTCCTCCATTTTCCTCACTCATCATGGTCATTTTCTTAGCATTTCCCACTGCAACTATCTTTCCCTCCCTATCTTACTTCACATTTAGCAACTCCCTAAAATATTCTGCACATCTTCCCCTTACTGCCCTCTCTTCCATTATCATCTCTCCATCTGCACCTTTTACCTTTTCTTCTCTACTTGATTCGCCTCCTCTTCCTCTCTTAATTTCTTTCCAAAATATCTTTTTATTACTTTCAAAAATTTCTGTCATACTTTTACCCCACTGCTCTCCTCTTTGCCTCCTTTACCTTTTGCTTTACTTCTCTTTTCTTTTCTTTGTACCTCTCATATGACTCCCTCGTCCTATTTTGTAACCAATCTGTGAAAGCTCGCTTCTTCTCTTCTACAACCTTCTTTATTTCCTCATCCCACCATTCACTACCCTTCCTTCTATTTCCTCCTGTCCTTCTTGTTCCACACACCATCCTTGCACACTTTGTGACTCCTTCCTTGAACCATCCCCATTCCTCCTCCACACCTAGCTCTACTCTATCCTTCACTCCCTCCCACTCCTCCTTCAGCTTCTTCTTGTACTTCCTCTCCTTTTCCTTTTCATTTAAAGAGTTCACTCTAAGAACCTCCCTACCTTTTGTCCCTTTCCTCTTTCTCCATCTACCCTCCACTCTCAACTTACCTTCCACCAAAAAATGATCTGATATTCCCCCACCCTCTCCCCTTAGCACATGTACATCCTTAACTCTTCCTATCATAGTCCAATTTACCACCACATAATCCATCAACGCTCTATCTACCACCCTTCCATCCACCACCCTCTCCCATGTGTACTTATGCTTGAATTTCTTCTGAAACACTGTATTTGCTATCATCAACTCTCTTTCTAGACACATTTCCACCATCAACTCTCCACTACAATTCTTTCCTGGAACTCCACATTTTCCAACCACTCCATCAATTGGACCATTTCCTACCCTAGCATTATGGTCTCCCAGTACTATTACATCGACATTTCTCCCTAAGTCCTCTATGCACTCATTTAAATCTATCCAAAAGGCCTCCCTTTCTTCTACACTCTTTTCACTGCCAGGCCCATATGCACTTACAAAGACCCACATCTCCTTTCCCAGTTTCACCTTCATCCACATTATCCTTGAGGAAACCTCCTTCCACTCCACTACATATTTACCTATCTCTTCACTTACTAGAATAGCCACCCCTTCCCTCCCTCGCCCTCTCTTTCACTCCTGATAACCTCCCAATTACACTCCCAAACTTACACTCACCCTTCCCTTTCACTTTAGTTTCACTCAAAGCCAACACATCCATCTTTCTTCTCACAAACATACTACCTATCTCTTCCCTTTTACTGTCATCTGTACCACATCCACGCACATTAAAAGACCCAAACCTTAGGGTGCTGGTCGGAAAACTCCCAGACCCTCTTATGCCTTTGCTTTTTCGTTTAGGAATGCCCCCTGTGGGGCTACAAAGAGAAGGATGCCTAGTCCCACTCCCCGTCCCTTTCTTCTCGCCTCATACGATCCAAGTGGAAATACTTGGTGGCAGTATTCTTTTCCCCCAACACAGGGAAATTCCCCCACAGCAGAAAATAAATACTCAGAGAATTGGTACAGGACAGCAGCAAGGGGTTGGGGGACAGCATAACAGAGGGACAGTCGTAGTATAAAAGTGTCATCATTTCTCTATGAAGAGTTTTCCTCTATCATAGACAAAATGATGTGTGACTCTGGTCCGTAGGGGCGCCCCATATAGACCCTAAAGTATCAACTGCATGCTACTTTGCCACAATAACAAGCAGCCAATACCTCAGACGGGGACATTAAAACCATACAAAAATTAAATGGATATATAGTATGATAACAAGAATATATAAAAATTTTTTAAACCATTAGAATTGTCTGATTAGAATTGAAGTCTTAAATCAGAGTATGACCAAAGTAATATAAAGCCATCATGCACAGTATGAAAAGTGGAACAGCTACTATTCTATTCTTCATTTTATTATTATTTTATTATTGTTATTATTATTATTTTCGTTGGAAAATAATACCTCCTCTGTATGGATACCCATTAATTCCCTAAAAAGGGAAGACAATAATGTGGCCAATAATTGCACAGGATGCAACCTGCCAACCTACATAGAAACGTCGGAGATGGGCCTAAAAGAATGTTCAAAAAAGTCTCCCAAGATCAAATGAGGAATTCTTTGCAGGTACCAGTTTCACCATCTGATCAATTTGGAACATCAACAATTTAATGTCATCAACTTGATTTATTTTAATTCTATATGCACAGTTTTCCATTTCTGTGTTAGGAAATAAAATAGAAGTGCAAAATATGCAATGAACTTGAGGTAAATTAGGTGAAAAAACAATGTATTATATTATCCAAAGTCACACTACACTTGATGATGTAAATCCTAATATCCACAAGACACTCAACAGGCTACTAGATTTTTTTTTTTTTTTTTTTTTACAACAGTTTTCCTGTTTTCATTAAATTGGGTGTTCTGTTTCAATCAGAAAACACTTGTTTGTACCAACCCCAACCCCCATACCAGTCATGTCTGGGGACTGCATTGGAAAATAAGTATTATGAATTAAATAGGAGTGCAAAGCCAGTGATTAATGAGAGAAACAAGGACAACATTGTTCAAATAAACAATAAAACAAGCAGTTTTCTCCAATTCTGACCATATCTAAGATTAGAGAACACAATCACAGCAGGGTTCACTATTCTTTAATAGATTATTGGGTTCGTTATTCTTTACATTACTATAATCAGGTTTGCTGTTTTTTATATAGATATGTTGGGTTTGCTAATCTTGACATTATCTGAATTAGGAAAAAGGAGGGTTGAGTTAGGTTAGGTTATGATGGAATAGTCATTCTTTAGTTGAGGATCATTGGGGTCACTGTCCTTGACATGACCCATATATAGATATTTATAATATATATATTTATATATATATATATATATATGTATATATATATATATATGTATATATATATATATATACATATATATATATATATACATATATATATATATATATATATATATATATATATATATATATATATATATATATATATACCGGTACCGTATATATATATATATATATATATATATATATATATATATATATATATATATATATATATATTTATATAATATATATTTATAATAATGTATATTAATGACTGCATAATTTTAGATATTCACACACACATGCATCTGCAATCCTTCACTATATCACTGGCTAGTCCTTAACCTTCTAAGTGTTTTGAACCCCACATATAAATACAGCAAATTCAATGTCGTGTCTGCAGTGACTTTTAAATCTCTAGGATGAGCATCTTTACGTTTACCAAGAATTAGCTCAGTTTACATTACATCTCAAAGTTGCAATTGTTATATCACCCAATAGTTTTTATAATTCTGAGTATTATACCACAAATCAATAGTAACATCAGTAGTGATTTGAAAAAAGGCAAATCTATACATACCTAATCCTACACTAACTCTTCATTCAATACTTGGAAGTGTTCTAAAACATCAGTATTTTCTGTCAACTACTTCCTAGATCTTAAGGGGCTATTGTGATTTGAAATGCTCTTTTCATTTCGAGTATCCCAACCCAAAACAAAGTTCAACCTCCGGGCTACGGGCAGGCTCCTCTACAAAAATCTGAAACGCTGGGTTTCTTTCAACGGAATGACTAACACCTAATTAGATCTCATTACTGACCTACAGCATTCTTACTAAGGTATCCATCACTAGACAGCGCCTACAACCACAATGGCCTGCAACTCTCAGGCACCAATCGTTACCTGTCGTGTGTTTTCCTTCTTTGTTTACTATCTTCGCGACACTTCAGCGTCTAACAAATCTCCAAACAAGTTTAGATATTCTTGCAAATGTGCAAGGGCACTTTTAGAAATGGTTTTACATAGCTTACTCTTACCTAACGAAAATATTAGTCACAACAGAACAAGGAAAAATTAAACCATGGCATCTATCAAGATCTATCTATCTATTCTTTTTTCATACATTATGAACCGAAGTACCACCTGCTAGAGAAATTGTTCATAAAAACCAAGATAAGATAAAACTGGAATGGGGTATTCATAATGTGAGAGACAGATATCATGTCATCATCTGTTTCCATTGCCAAATGTATGGCCACCTTGAAGCAAGCTGTACTGACAAGTGAAATGGAGAGAAACCTCACTGCCATCAATGTGCAGGAAATCACAAATCTAAAGATTACACAAGGAATGAGAAAAGTGCATCAGTTCCATGAGGTATAAAAAGCCTGATTCTGATCACTCAGAAAACTACAGCTGTTGTGTCGTATACAAGTCTGAACTTGAAAGAGTCCGTAATATTACTGATCCTGGGTACTAACAGTAAATGAAAGTTTTGCTCACAGGCATACCAGAGCTGTTTCAGAATGTCGATTGTGGCGATGTGAAGACATGTAGGGTTCTTTTGCTAATGTATGGTTTGTTGGATGTTGTTCCTCCCACTGAATCGTAAGAGGGGACATTACTTGAAAAAAAAAAAGGCATAAGAGGGTCTAGAACAGGGGTTCTCAGCCTTGCTTGGCCCATGCACCCCGAATATTATATAATATATAATGTCACAACTTTGGGTTGTGACACATGGCCTACCATTTCTTCTCATTTTCTTACATCTGCTCTCAAAACACAGTTACCAAATACTTTCGCTCAAGGGCCTAGCCGACGCAGGCTTCACGTTTTTTCGTCTCCTTTCAGCCCTTTTCGGCTATCAATCCCCTCTACTCTTTGGAATTGCCGGAACTCTTAAGGCCTCTAGCAACTACTTCTTGATATTTTTCCTTCTCCTTATCCTCATTAACTGTTGCGCCAATTTGGCAGTCAATTACAGTGCCTTAACGAATTTGAGAGAGACTTCTAATTGCTCAGGAAAACCCTCCCCCCTCCCTTTAGTTCCAGGTGTCTACATATGCCTGCGAGCAAAGACACGAATGTTTGAAATTAAGTGTGGGATGCCACAACCTCTCAAGTTTACTGTTCCTTCTTGCAGTTGTAAGTTGCTACTTTATGATTAGAATTGGTATTTCATCCAAGAGTTACCGTTCGAATTAGTTCTAACGGTTTCACCACCACCCCTGCGCGCTTGCCATTTATTGTTTAGGCTAGTTTTAATTAGACTAGTTAGGATCATATCTTCCACTCTCGTGAGTAGTGACTACCCTCAGGGAACAATTAGAACTGATTCAACTTCCACATAAACGTGCACGGCGCTCCCTACGTAACTATTGGTTTGACATTTAGAAAAACGGCAATGGTGTATACCATACAGTGTATGGGCATAGGCAGTTGACCCGGCGGTGCCGGGCACTGGGCAGTCATCCCTCTGGGCCCCCACAGGGAGGTTGGGCCACTCGTATTCTCGCAAGTTCAAACGCGCCCTACCCTCCCATACGGTGGCTATCAAGGATTTTCTCCTTATAGTGACCCGTTTACGCACCGTCAGACCCTACACGAGTGATTCATGTGCCAACCCCCAACCCCCCCGGCGAATGATCGAATTGTGGACAGTGATGTGAGTGACGCCCGACCCTCGTGGGAAGGGGTTTGAACAGTGTTGCGACGAGGTCAGCCTCCAGTGAACACACCGCGCTTAGGGGGTGGGATGAATCACCACCCTTGTGCCTATTCGACGAACTAGAGTACAGTTCCCCCTTTTCGGAACATCCTGACCAGAAAGGAACTTGTTAGTGAAAATTAGGAAACCCCCTACGGAATCGAACCCGCGTCCCGCCAAACAACGAGGACAGTTAGGATTCCCGCCACGCTCAACAGCAAAGTTATCCTTCAATAGCGGACGCATCCTGCCTGAACGAGGGACCCGCGCCTATTTGAAGACATCCCCGCATCCAGCAGAAGCCACCTAGAGATGGTAGCAGTAACGATATTGGTGTTTACAAAATAGGACCCCTAGATAGGCGCGCAGGTAGTTAGAATACAGTAGGTAGAAGTGATTATATTTTAGGCACTTTATAGATTTCAGTTGCATGCCAATAACGTTTGATTATAGAAATAATCTTGATAATTAAAATTCACAATAGGATGATCTGTTTGATTAGCCTAGGACGGTCTGCTTAATGAGTTGTCCCCTCACCCCCCATTTGAGTTATATACACGCGTGACGAGAAGGGAGCGCGCGTGGTCCCGGTCGGTGACTCAAATCTCCTAGACTTTGGCTTCCCACTGCGGCTATCCCTCCCCCTTCATCCCTCACTTAAGGTAGGTATTTCCCACGCCCCTACAACCACCACCTTCTCCTTCCACTGTCCAGGGATTTTGTGACATTTATATGATATATAATATATATATATATATATATATATATATATATATATATATATATATATCATACAATCTAAATAACCGTCGCGCAGAGGATTCGAACCACCGCCAGAGACTCAAGAGAGTCCGTAAGCACTCAAGAGAGTCCGTAAGCACCCGCCTTAGACCACTATGGTTGAGTGGTCTAAGGCGGGTGCTTACGGACTCTCTTGAGTCTCTGGCGGTGGTTCGAATCCTCTGCGCGACGGTTATTTAGATTGTATGATTGATGTCGCTGTCCACTAGCGAATTTATTCACATATATATATATAATATATATATATATATATATGTATGTATATATATATGTATATGTATATATATATATATAATAAATTTATTTGGCAAAGAATGAATATACATGAAGTGCATATAATGACAAGAACACATAGTTCGAATTAGTAATTGCAAGTTGCCGAGGATAACACAAAAAAAAAAGCATGTACGCATATTTCCATTGTGGTCCTCATTAGATTGTTATTCTACACTAAGTTACACAGACAACATACCTAGGGGGTTAAGGGGACCAGAGACAATCATGAGTAATACCAGTCATTACACATATGACACATAAACATTGCTATAGTTTTGGTAATATTACTAAAATGTTCGCAACACATAGGATATTGAGACCAAAAATTGAGCACCATCACAATAAGGAATATTGCATTAAGCAAAGGAACAACAAAATAATGTTAAATAGTAACAAAACAGTATGAGTGAGTACCATATCAGAGTAGTACCATTAATGATATACTACATTATTCTACAGCTGTAGTGAATGCTACATTGCAGCTAGGGTCACCTATCAATTAATTCTAGAATTTTACCTGCACCTCAGGACGGAGTGGGCAATTAGTATGAGCACTAGGAAGTAGTACATTATAACCTGAAGCACCAGGAATAGGGTACAGGGGACCAGTACTCGTATGAGTAGAACAACAAGGAGAACGAGGAAAAAGTCCAATTACCTTGTTGCCTGGTGCCCTGATTCACCAGGCTTGTATTATGGTCAGATCATAACTGTTCTCGGACCCTACCTGAGACATATACCATACTATGACTAGCAAAACAAAGGTGGAAACCAATTTGTAACATCAAACATTGTTATACTAAACTAAACTTCTGAAGGACAAAAAAGGGGGGGAGGGGGGATCAGCTTTCACCATTAGTCAGAATATCATCCCCCCTCCTTTCCAAGACTGTCTGTTTCAAATGGTGCATTCTAAATAATATGCAAATATGACTAAAAATCCTTTTATTTTTTCCAAATTAGTATATATACCTGAATAGAATCACCAGTGACGGTGATGTCGATCAAATAATTCCGACTGTCGTCCCCGGATTCGAACCTAAACTTGAGAATTCACGAGTCTTGGTTCGAATCCGGGGACGGCAGTCGGAATCATTTGATAGTATATATACATTTACAATTTTGCATGGATTATGTTTATAATGAGGTTTTACAAATTAAATGCAAATTGAAAATATTGGTGGATATATAAAACTTGAATCTAAATATAAAAAGAAATGTCTCTAAATTGCCTCGGTCACGGTGGTGTTTTGGTAACACCCCGTAAGGGTATTTTTATGATGTACCAGGATGATGCAAGTAGGACATTGTGAATTGTCTGCTATTGCGATGGCAGGAAAGGACACTGCTAAGCAGCGAAGATAGAGGCACATATGGAAGTGGTTAACAACCACCAAAGGTGTGTCCAAGAAGGATTTTAAAGAGGAAAAAGCGTTCGCGGTCAGACTCAGAGTCGAGCACAGTAAAAAAAATTCCCTCGTTTGTATACAGACGTCAAAATGTTTAAAGTGAAAGCGTCTATACAGGAGTTCCAAAGGAAGGTCATTGCTTTCAAGGCAACCCTAGAGAACGATAAAGAATTCGAATATGACGACGCCATTTTTGACGGGTTGGGGTGTTCCGATGAAGCCATATCCGACAGCGCCTCAGAGCCGTTCATGGGTACAAGAGTTTCGTTAAACATGGCGCAAAATCCGATCATAGGAACTTTCAGGTGCATTTCCTAGACAGGCTATGCAGGGCGTCAAAAAGAACTGCTGTTCGCAACAAATACGCTGTTAGAAGTGTAAAGACTGCCACTAAGCGTATGAGTGAGATGAAAAAAGGAGGCGCCGTTTCGCGTGCCGCTCTCGGACCAGCAGAGAAGGGCCGGAGCACCGTGAAGACAAAGAAACAGGCAGCGGAAGAGCAAAGGCTTATAAAACGCGCTTTTCGTGAGGAGAAGAAACGGGTGGCTGAAGTGGAAAAGAACAAGAAAAAGAAACAGAAGACAGAGAAAAGGGCAGAAAAGGAGAGACTGAAACAAAGAGTACAGGCGTCGTGTGCAAAGTGAGAGAAGGGTAGCAGCCGCAATCAAGCTAGGAAAGGAGTCAGAATTGGACGAGGGTGACACAAGAACGTTAGCTGAGATGTGAGGGGTTAGGGACGTTAAGCATCGTAGTAAAGGCGAGAAGAACACCTCCGTTTCTGACTTAGTTGGGGGTCGAATAGAAACAGATGGCAAGGTGATGGCTCATCGGCTAAAGACAATAGGAGAACACAGATGCAAGATGTGCCAGGCTCTTCCGTGGAAGAGAGAGAACCCTTACATTTGTTGCTCTGACGGGCAAGTTGACGTGAAAGAACTGTCAATTATAAAGAACGGTGAGCTAAAGACACTGTTCGACGGGTCGTCTGAACTATCTAAAAGTTCCTCGACAACATCGCCGGGTTCAATTTGATGTTCTCATTAACGTCGTTCTCAACCTCCGATAAGCTGAAGAATGCAGGAGAGAAGAGTATGTGTTACAAGATCAAGGGTATGGTGAACCACAAGGTGGGCACACTAAAACCTCAAGAGAAGGCATGCACCCTGAGGATCTGCTAACAGAGTGTAAAGAAGAGGACGAACGCATGATTAGTGACGTGGACGAGTTATTCAAACCCGTAACGAACAACGTATGAGTGATAAAGATACGGATGGCGGGCAGAAGACACCAAAACGTAAATGAATAAGCGTGGATATATACGCTGACGGGACAGACGACGAAGAATGCAACCCTCCTGCGGCTAAGAAACGTAATATTACATGTGTGACTAAATAAAAAGCATGTTTTGCATAAACTTCTTGTATTTAAACATCTGGGTTAACAATGGGGCGGAGCTTGATCGCAAGCGCTGCAGGCCAAGCCGCTGCTTGTATATATATATATATATATATATATATATATATGTATATGTATATATATATATATATATATATATATATATATATATATATATATATATATAATTAACTACTTAACAGGCCAAACTGAAGCTAATGCTATTTAAAAAAAGATCCTTGTAATGTATTACGACTTAACGTAATTTACGTAACATACATTTCCTTTACTTCTGACATCTTTAGCTCCTCCCAACAATATAGATTTCAGCAGCCAACAACAAAAGGCATTAATTCAAAGAAAAATGCAAAAGAAAGACATGTTTCTGTGGACACATATAACATCACCATAGGCGATAATATTCTTACGGGTGCGATATCATCGCACGGCGTAACACTTCTCCAATCCTAATATCAACTTGGGTCAGCACAGGTATAATTCCAGCCCAGGTCAGTGACAGGCCAGGCAGGCCAAAACCTATAATTGCTTTCCTCACCCCGTAAACTTACTGTGGTCACAATTCACCCCCAGAAAACCCAAAATTCCCCCTCGGAGGTGAATTTCACCCCTAATGAGAACCCAGTACCCTAAGGATGGTTAGTAAAGCACATTAATTCCTCCTTGCATGAATAGATCAACTATCCATGCACTGTGGACGTTGTCATCCTGGTGGTCGTGTGGATGTTCTTCCAACAGAATAAAATCAAAATCAGCCCTGCTGAACATGCTGGGGTCTGGCAGATAGGGCCAGATCCATCAACATTTGTTAGGTATTAGGCCTACCATTCCATTCCTTCAGACCTTCATCCATATGCCTGATGACAAACCCACGAAATAATGTGTCTGGTTGGTGGTGTACATTTATGTATGTAAAGCGTGCATGTAGTAATGTATTCCGACCAACTCACCAGTAGCCATTCTAGGAACTGATAAGGTAGGCTTTGTGGTAGGGTCAGGTCATTGTACGCTAGCTAGGGTCAAGCTAGCGTAAAAAGTGGAGATGAGGCAACGGTACTCTAATGTAGCGAGTACCGTGTGGGCAAAACATACGCTCGCGCTTATGTATGTTAATATCTTGTACCAATTCCGAGTTATTGGGGTAACGGACGTTACTGGGTGTCATAATGGCCCACCCCAAGAACCCAATTTTTAGGAGAAGGACATGAGGAACCTAAGGAAAGCGTTGGTTGGGTGAAAGTAAGAGAAGAATATAGCAATTAGTTGCTAATGTAGCTATTCGGGTCCTTGTAGCAGACTTACTTGGGTCGATGTAGCAGGCTTGGGTCAATCTATGTTATTGAGGCTGTCTCATCCAGATAAAAGTCCTTGATAAAGTGCCAGTAATTGTTGGAACACACAGTACACAATGTAGCCATTCTAGGAACTGATAATGTAGGCTTTGTGGTAGGCTTGGGTCAATGTAGCAGGCATGGGTCAAGCTAGCGTAAAAAGTGGAGATGAGGCAACGCTACTCTCGGAAGAAGGCTCCAATGTAGCGGAAAAAAGTAAACGCGCTTATGTAGGTTAATATATTGTACCAATTACGAGTTACCGCAATCCCGACATAGAAGGTGGAATTTGTGTGTTTTTAAATTGATTTGATGTGTTAAATTGTATTGTAGACGTGTTTTGCAACAGTCAGTACTCTATGTGTAAGTTTTCCCCACCCAAAAATCCCCGATTTCCCACATTTCCCCCCAGATCTTTCGGGAGGAGAGGTAGGCCTAAGTGCATGACTTTAACAATTAATATCTTAAATACTACGCAATTCCGCAGGAAATGTAGCAGGCTTGGGTGAAGCTAGCGTAAAAATTGGAGATGAGGCAACGCTACTCTAACAACAGCGCTCCAATGTAGCAAGTAGCGTATAAATTGGAGATGAGGCAACGCTACTCTCAGAACAACGCTCCAATGTAGCGAAAAAAATATATATATGTGGGGACGCGTGGGCAAAACATACGCTCGCGCTTATATATGTTAATATCTTATACCAATTCCTAGTTATTGGGGTAATGGACGTTACTGGATGTAATAATCGTCCACCCCAAGAACCCAATGTTTAGGAGAAAAGACATGAGGAACCCAAGGAAGACGTTAGATGGGTAAAGGTAGCTATTCGTCGCTAATGTAGCTATTCGTTGGAAGCGTAGGTCAATAACAATAACAAATACGGCTGCTTCTGAGTTCACCGCCGCAATCCCTACATAGAAGGTGGAATCTGTGTGTTTGTTATGTGATATTATGCGTTACTTTTTTTAGTCTTCTGCAACAGTCATTACTCCATGTGTTAGTTCTCCCCACCCAAAAACCCCGATTTCCCACATTTCCCCCCAGATCATTCGGGAGGAGAGGTAGGGCTAAGTGCATTACTTTAACAATTAATATCTTAAAAACTACGCAATTGCGCAGGAAATGAAGTACACCATCGTTCATATCACAACATTTATCACTAGGAACACATGAGTTAGATATCAAGTTCTATGGTTGGGTGAATCCATAAATTGTCCGGATAAACTCTTCAGAACAAATATTTTCATTAACCCATTCAACTACGATGACAAGATGTCTTGTCATTTGGTCAAATAAAACAAAAAATCATAAAACACCAAAATGTTTGATCAAACACCAGAAAAATATGACGTCAGTCCTCGCTTCGCTGCGAGCGAAGCGAGGACTGACGTCATATTTTTCTGGTGTTTGATCAAACATTTTGGTGTTTTATGATTTTTTGTTTTATTTGACCAAATGACAAGACATCTTGTCATCGGAGTTGAATGGGTTAAGTAGGGGTAAACCATGTCAAAACATTTCTAAAAGTGCCTTTGTACATTTGAAAAATATTTGAAATAGTTTAGACATTTGTGTCACGAAAGTTGTAAGCAAAGAAGGAAACCACACAGGTAAGGGAAAGATTATTGTAGGCGTTTGCTAGACAGAGCCTACATGATTTGATTGATGCCTGGAAGTTGCAGGCCATTATGGCTGTAGCTGTCTAGGTTTTTTGGATACTTTAGAATGCTGTAGGTTAGTAATGAGATTAAATTAAGTCTCGTTCTGTTGACAGAAATCCAGCATTTCAAAAATTGTAGAGGGGCTGTCAAATAACAATAGCCCCTTAAGAACTAGGAAGTAGTTAACAGTATATGCTGATGTTTTAGAACAATTCCAAGCACTGAATAAGAATTTTGACTTAGGTTTAGAATTATGTATATGTAAGGATGTTTGCTAGTCTTTTTTTCTAATCACCAATGATGTTGCTATTGATTTGTGGTACTCATATCTGGGGTTGAAAATACTCAGAATGATAAAGCTAGTTGTGATACAGGTAAGAATTGCAGACTTGGGATTTAAATAATGTAACCTAACCTAATTGTTGGTAACTGTAAAGATAATCGTCTTAGTGTTTTGAAAAGCGTTGCTGACGTTACTATGATGATAAAGGGAAGGGTTGCAGACTGGCAAGCATATATGTGAATACCTAAAATTATGTTGAATCATAACTGGATTATTGTAAAAGATATATATGTATGGAAGAGAATGAAAATGATCTTGTATTAACTTATCTCGTATCGAATACAAGAAACAAAATGAACAAATATCATTGAAAAATCTATTTGCCATGAGGGAGAGAGGGACTGGGGAGGTTAGATATGGTCAGAATAGGAGAATACTGTGCTTGGTTTATCGTTTATTTGAACAGTGTTGTCATTTCTTTCATTAATCACTGGCTTTGCATGCTTCTCTAAATCGCAATACTTATTTCCCAATGTAGTCCCCAGATGGGGGTGGGGGTTTAGTACAAACAAGTGATTTCCAATTGAAATGGAAAACCCAATTTGGTCAAATCAACAGGAAAAGTGTTGGGAAAAAAATATATGGATCATGTCCAGAACAGTGACCCCAATGATCCTCATCTAAAGAATGGCTATCCCAACATAACCTAACCCAACCCCCAGTATTCCGTAATTCAGATAATGTCAAGATTAGCGAACCCAACATATCTATATAAAAAACAGCAAACCTGATTATAGTAATGTAAAGAAAAACGAACCCAATAATCTTTTAAACAACAGTGAACCCTACTGTGATTGTGTTCTCTAATCTTGGGTATGGTCAGAATTGGAGAAAACTGCTTGTTTTATTGTTTATTTGAACAATGTTGTCCTTGTTTCTCTCATTAATTACTGGCTTTGCACTCCTCTTTAATTCTAAATACTTATTTCCCAATGCAGTCCCCAGACATGACTGGTATGGGGGTTGGGGTTGGTACAAACAAGTGTTTTCTGATTGAAACAGAAGACCCGATTTAATGAAGTCAACAGGAAAACTGTTGTAAAAAGAAATCAAATCTAATAGCCTGTTGGGTGTTTTGTGGGTATTGGGATTTACATCCTTAAGTGTAGTGTGACTTTGGATAATGTAATACATTATTTTTTCACCTAATTTACCTTAAGTTCATTACGTGAACCTCTTGTAAACCAGTGAGGTGATATTTTCTAGTGTCAGGTATTATGTACAAAATGCCACAAGACAAAGGTAATCCCTGTATAAAAACACAATTGCATATTTTGCACTTCTATTTTATTTCCTAACACAGAAATGGAAAACTGTACATATAGAATTAAAATAAATCAAGTTGATGACGTTAAATTGTTGATGTTCCAAATTGATCAGATGCTGAAACTGATACCTGCAAAGAATTCCTCATTTGATCTTGGGAGTCTTTTTTGAAAATTCTTTTACGCCCATCTCTGACGTTTCTATGTAGGTTGGCAGGTTGCATCCTGTGCAATTATTGGCCACATTATTGTCTTCCCTTTTTAGGGAATTAATGGGTATCCATACAGAGGAGGTATTATTTTCCAACCAAGAAAATAATAATGATAATAATAAAATAATGATAAAATGAAAAATAGAATAATAGTTGTTCCACTTTTCATACTGTGCATGATGGCTTTATATTACTTTGGTCATACTCTGATTTAAGACTTCATTTCTAATCGGACAATTCTAATGGTTTAAAAGAAATTTATCTATTCTTGTTATCATACTATATATCCATTTATATTACTTTGGTCATACTCTGATTTAAGACTTCATTTCTAATCAGACAATTCTAATGGTTTAAAAGAAATTTATCTATTGTTGTTGTCATACTATATATATCCATTTAATTTTTGTATGGTTTTAATGAATACATGAAATAGAAGTGCAAAAATATACTTTTTGTGCAATTTTGATAAATGAAATAGAAGTGCAAAATATAATGGTGATTTTATCCTTGATGCATAATATGAATTGTTTATTCTACATCTATAAAAATTGTTTTATGATGATAAGCAAGAAAATGTAGGATAGTAGACATTATCATGTGGCATTTTGTTGCATATCCTTTCCAACTTGTCAGTTTCTGTATTAATGACCATTTCTCTCATGATTCTATAGATGGTCAGTGGGTCACCTATTTGTCTTCTTTGTTCCAGAGTTGGCATTTCCAACTTTAACAATCTCTTCATATGACAGTTTTGAATTTGTTGGGGCCATATTCGTAATTGCTGTTCATATTCTTTCAATTTTCTTTATATTTTTAGTACCGATTGTCCATAATGTTGCTGCATACTGTACTCCAGTTTTGGCCTTATCAGTGTGATTACTAGTTTCTTTACCATTCCTTCATCCAAGTAGGTAAAGGCCCCCTTTGTTGGTCACAGCAGTTTTTTCTATCTGTTTATCAGGTGCAATATCCTTTATGATAATCACTCCAAGGTCTTTTTCAGAACTCTACTTTCTTTACTTCCTTTGTACCGATTTTATATTGTCATGATATTCTGTGAGTAACCTGGTTTACAAATATCCTTTTTGTAGTGACAATTCTGTATTACAGACATTTTCTTAGCTAGTGAAACTTCACAAAATTATTTCAATGCTTCATGGAGCACAAAAAAAAAAAAAAATACACATACATGCATATACCAAGGCTTTTTCCCCCTTTCAAGGGAGGTAGCCAAAAAGAAAAAGACATAAAATCATTCCCACCCATTCCATCCCTAAATACACTCCATTCCCCTCCACCCTCCCTCTTATCTTAGCACCTCCCGGATGATGGGTCATCCCTACACCCTGTCCACTGCCCTGGGTCAGAGGCAGCATCGCAAGTCACAGCACATCCACAGCAGGGCCGCTTCATTTAAATAAAAATAAAATATAAGCATGGCACAAGTAGAGAATATTGTTTGGGATCTTACAATTTTTAAGGTTATCATTAAAGATTACTCTCTGTTAAGTTATCTAGAGAAAGGATGTAATTTAGTGGATCTATTACTGGTGTGTCAAGTTCAAAAATTGAATTATTTACTTGCATTGGGAAGGGCACCAGTTTGTACAGGTTGAATCTAAATTCAGAAGCAAAAGGAACATCTGTTATTATTGAAGAAACACTTAAGTATGCAGTTTACAAGGGATAATAGAATGATAGCTTTACTTCACCAAAGAAAGATTGGAAATTACAATCTTTCTTAGGTGAGTTAATTATTCATACAAGTTACAGATTACTTGTTCATATATTACTGAAGCAATTGTTTTGGCTCTCTTATTTGGAATGGGGGTGTTGTGAAATACAAAATCTTGACATAATCAATGGCAAGAAATACATATATCCCTTTTCAGACATAGGTAACTCAAGTGTATCTAAGTGAATTTTTCCCAAGGGTTATGTGGTATAGGATATGATAGCACAGGAGCAGACTTGGATGTATTTCCTTTTACCTCCATACATCTCAAGCAATTGTCAATATGTAAGTGAATATCTCTCTTCATGCCTAGCCAAAAGTATTTAACTGTGATTTCACTAAGATCCCTAGCTCAGCCTGACATATTGTCATGCCCTCTTTTTTCAATGTTGCAAATCCTATCAATTGACTTGGGAAGACAGATTCTTCTACAACTATCACCAGAATGTACAAGTGCTCTTTTTTTAATTTTATTTTTTTATACAAAATAACATAAAAGTCATTTTTATCTAATGTTTTAACTGACTTTCTATTAGTCCTTGCAATGAGTAATGGATTGATTCCAAGATTTTCATTCCTAGTTTCAACCTTTTAAGCATTTTACTGGTTATAACATTTACTACAGATCCTGTATCAATAAATATTTGAATAGGTCTATTGAATAATTGACTCACAACGATGGGTCCTACAGAAGTCCTTCCAATTGTTACAGTAAATGAGAGAGATAAAATCTCCTGTGATGTTGTTCTCTTTGTCATCCCTTTTCAGTACACTATAATGTCTGTCCCTCTAAGGTTAGCTCTGCAGTGTTGTTTTATTTTGTGTCTTCTGGGGGGTTTTACTCCTGTTTCTGGGTGAATACAAAAAAAAATTGGCATTCCTCTACAATCCTGTGTTCTGTAGTCCTACTCAATTGTGATACAAACAGAAAGTTGGGTTTCTACAATGATATTCATCATGACTCATATTTTCAGTTCCTGCAAATAATCTCATAATAACACCCATGCTGTCCCAATTTCCTACAATTATGGCACTCAGTCTAGTGTTCCTTGAGGTGCTTCTAACTATATGTTAAAATCCTCTGTTTCTGTAATCGCTCCTAATTTTCCTAGTTTCTTTATTGTTGCATTATTAATGTCATGACATATGGAATATTTGCTTTACTATCTTGATAACCTTGTAAAAGATAATCTCCCCTATGTCTCCCCTACCCTTCTCAGGATCTACATTTTCTTTCAACATTTCTATCTTTTTCCTTTCATCCAGTATATTTTTTATCACTTAGTATATCAATTATATTAATGAATCAATTTACCTCTATTGTATTGACCAGGGCTCCCGAGAGGAAAAAATGTGCTGGTGCGAGATGATTGTGTTGCACCATATTATACATTCTGAGATAAATCGTGTACGTTGGCTGTCGCTAAAATATTTGGCACATGGAAATCCCTATCAGCTTCAAAGCAACAATAAAAATTCATGCATAATTGCCCACTTTAATTTTCAATTTTGATATTCTTGGGTCCCTAGACTCTTATGGGCCCTGGTGTGGTGCACTGGCTGCACGCACCCCCTCTTGAAGGGCCTGGTACTGACTGCGAGGTAATAACCTCTTGTTGGAGAAATTCTGTGATCATTCTATTATAATTACAAGTATAATACATGTGAGTTTCTACCTTCTCTGTTGATGGTGTCGATTTGAATAGACTCCTTCTCTTCAACTCAACACATATGTGTGCACACGTCAGCAACTAATCCTTTTCCTTGTAGTCGTCCCTATCCTTCACTAGATCGTTCTCGTACCAGCGTGGGGATTTGCGTGCACTGCGTTGCCCCGTCTGTTGCTTGGAGTTTGTGAGTAGTTGCTTGCGTTTTCTTTTGTAGACAAATGATTGTGTTTTGTTTCTTCAAAGACGTTGCTTGCGATGATAGTTTGGCTGCAACAATACTCTACATATGTGGAAGCACGTATGCTGCAGTACATTCTTTATATGTAGTCTTTAAATATGTGCACTGAGTGTTTCTCTTCAGAAACGTTTTATTTGCGTGCGTTGAGTGTTTCTTCCAAAACATTTTATTTGCGTGCGTTGAGTGTTTCTTTTCAGAGATGTTTTATTAGTGTGTGTCCTTTCCTTTGCTGCTGCCACTGTCACCACTCTCACCACTGTTGCCGCCCTTGTGGCCCTTGTTAATTAAGATGGGAGAAAGCTTGGCGGGATGACGCTTTGTCTTCCTTTTTGTTTGCCGTTAGCCCAAAAAGTCATCTGCAAAACACTCCCTATGTGACGTATGCAAGACTTTGACAGCAAAGCAAGTAGTGTGCCTCTACGTTAAAGGTTGCTTTAATTGGCCTAGTTCTTCATTAGTTCAGAACGCCGCTGCCAAATTCGTAGATATCAATAAGGTGACTTATCAAACGTGTTCAGTGTTTGCATTCTCTCATGCCAGATATGCAGTTACTATAGACAACCGTTACTCAATAAGATAATCTTAAAAGTTTGTATTAGTACTGGTTGATTGAGGGGCAGGGTTGAATCCACCCTAACCCCCGCCTCCTCCATGTAGGTGACAGTCCCACTACGAAGTGCATCGTAGGCAATTAATATTTACTCCTTTGAGTAGGAGAGAAGTATGGAATTTCGACCCACAACTAGGCTAACAAAGCAAACACCGCTATAATGACCAGTTGACCATTTTGATAATCGATTTTACTATGTGTTTTTAGACAAATTATTCTTATAATAGAGGATGGCATGTATGAAATGGTTTCTGTGCAAAACACCAACAGCCCTACTATTACATCTCTAAAAGTTAATCTCATTGTTTTCAGAAAGGTATCAACAAAGAAAACCCGATGTGGCATCTATAAGCTCGGCTATCTCACAAATCTTAAACATCAAATGATTGTCACATATATCACATGATGACCCACATAGTAGAGAAGCCTTTCCAGTGTGACTTGTGTGATTCTGCTTTCTCACAAAAGCGTTATCTCAAACATCATATGATGACCCACACAGGAGAGAAGCCATTTCAGTGTGACATGTGTGATTCTGCTTTCTCACAAAAGCATCATCTCAAAGATCATATGATGATCCACACAGGAGAGAAGCCATTCCAGTGTGGCATGTGTGATTCCGCTTTCTCAAGAAAGGGTAATCTCAAACGTCACATGATGAGCCACACAGGAGAAAAGCCATTCCAGTGTAACATGTGTGATTCCGCTTTCTCACAAAAGCGTGATCTCAAACGTCACATGATGAGCCACACAGGAGAGAAGCCATTCCAATGTGATATGTGTGATTCCGCTTTCTCACAAAAGCGTGATCTCAGATGTCACATGATGACCCACACAGGAGAGAAGCCATTCCAATGTGACATGTGTGATTCCGCTTTCCCACTAAAGGTTAATCTCAAACATCACATGATGACCCACACAGGAGAGAAGCCATTCCAGTGTGACATGTGTGATTCCGCTTTCTCACAAAAGCGTGATCTCAAACGTCACATGATGACCCACACAGGAGAGAAGCCTTTCCAGTGTGACATGTGTGATTCCGCTTTCTCACAAAAGGTTGATCTCAAACGTCACATGATGAGCCACACAGGAGAGAAGCCTTTCCAGTGCGTCATGTGTGATTCCGCTTTCTCACAAAAGGCTGATTTCAAACGTCACATGATGAGCCACACAGGAGAAAAGCCATTCCAGTGTGACCTGTGTGATTCCTCTTTCTCACATAAGGGTCACCTCAAACGTCACACGATGACCCACACAGGAGAGAAACCATTCCAGTGTGACATGTGTGATTCCGCTTTCTCACTAAAGGATTCTCTCAAACGTCACATGATAACCCACACAGGAGAGAAGCCATTCCAGTGTGGCATGTGTGATTCCGCTTTCTCACTAAAGGGTAGTCTCAAACATCACATGATGACCCACACAGGAGAGAAGCCATTCCAGTGTGACATGTGTGATTCCGCTTTCTCACTAAAGGGTAATCTCAAACATCACATGATGACCCACACAGGAGAGAAGCCATTCCAGTGTGACATGTGTGATTCCGCTTTCTCACTAAAGCGTAATCTCAAACATCACATGATGACCCACACAGGAGAGAAGTCATTCCAGTGTGACATGTGTGATTCCGCTTTCTCACGAAAGCGTAATCTCAAATATTACATGACCTACACAGGAGAGAAGGCATTCCAGTGTGATACGTGTGATTCCGCTTTCTCATAAAAGGGTGATCTCAAACGTCACATGATGAGCCACACAGGAGAGAATCCATTGTAGTGTGACATGTGTGATTCCGCTTTCGCACAAAAGGGTGTTCTCAAACATCACATGACTACCCACGCTGAAGAGAAGACATTCCAATGTGGCCTGTGCTATAAAGCTTTTTTTCACGTAAGGATCTTCTCAAACGTCACGTCACATGATGACCCATACATGAGAGAACCCATTGCAGTGTGACCAGTGCAATAGACATTTTTCGCGAAAAACTGTTCTCTGTGAGCGCTATTTGCAATAGCTTCACAGACTTGTACATCGGTTATCATGCTTTCGCGGCTAGTGATCAATAGATCGAGTAAGCTTCCATGTCTTGTGGGCTCTTTTACATGTTGAATTAAGTATTTGTCAGCGAGAAACTCCATCAAGCGACTACCTATATGGCCGTGTAGGGTCATCCAATCAATGCTAATACAATTGATATCACCCATTATGAATAAAGTCCCGGTTGGAGAAAATAGACAGTTCTTGAAACAACAGCTTGTCGTCTGCTGATGATAATGACTTTGGCCTATATATTGCACCTACATTAATTTTTTGTCCATTTGTTTGGACCCTCAAACTATCATATGCATCCTGTTTCACTTTAGAAAAGAAGCATGGACATTGCTCCTAACATACAACAGAACACCCCCACCTTTCTTGTGACTCATATCTTGATGAAAGTGTTGCAATCCCACAATTTTAAATTCAGCTTAAAACTCTCCACCATGTCTCGGTTATTCCTATTATATCGAGGTTTTCGCTTTTGACATATACGCCTGTATTTCTTGTATGTACTATATAAAATAAAAAATGTGATGGTTTGTACGGAGCTGCCTAGTGTGGGCCTTATGGTCTCTTGCAGTCTCCTTTATTCTTATGTTGTATGTGTGATATAAAAAGAGTTATATTAAAACATTTAAAAAATGTGAACTGTTGTGGTATTTTTCCATTAACCTCTTTGGTACGAGTCAAATGATCGCGGGAAGCATCAGCTGCCTGATGCACGATGATGCATCGCCATACTCGCGTTATACAGCAGTATTACTCGTTGCCAGAGAAGTGACATCGAACCCCAAGGGTTTCTAACAAAAGATTAGAAAGGCGGAGCATGCCGGCATGAGACCTTTTGGTCCATAACTAGGTCGGATGCAATAAAAAAAAAAAAAAAAGTATAGTAATGATAAATACATATACCAAAGGCTTCCCCTTACACGGGGGGTAGCCAAAAAGAAAAAGGCACAGAAACCACTCCCACCCATTCCATTTCCCATATATTCCACTCCCCTCCTCCCTCCCTCTTATCTTGGTACCTTCTGGATGACGAGTCATCCCTGCATCCCGTCCACCGCCTTGGGTCAGAAGCAGTGTCGCAAGACACAGCACATCCACAGCAAGGCCGCTTCATAAATTCGGCAACCTCCCCTCTCCGTCCCCTCATGCAGAAAAGGAGAAGGCGGGGAGAAATCCCTTCGGGTTGTGTCAATTTTTTTCTCATACTTCCTCATCCCCCACCCACTCCTCTTCATGCATTACGGCATCATCTATACACAGCCCTTCTCCATTCACCCCTATCTTCTGTCCTCTCCCGTCCTTCCTCCACAGACATTCCTCTCTTTTGTAATGCCCCTTTCACCCCATTCATCCATCTCATCCTAGGACGCCCCCCCCCCATATTCACTCCTTCCACCTCCTCAATCCCTCCTCTGATCCCGCTACAACCGCAGTGTCGTCAGCAAACAACAACTGGCTTATTTCCCACTTTTCTCCATTTTCTTTAACCATCTCCAACCCCTGACCCACTACCCTTGCATTCACCTCTCGCACCACCCCATCCATGTAAAGATTGAACAGCCAGGGCGATATAACACATCCCTAACGAAGTCCCACCTTTACCTCAAACCATTTACTCTCTCCATTTCTAATCCTAACACAAGCTCTACTACTCTCGTAAAAACTCTTGACTGCTCTTAACAGCTTTCCTCTTATCCCATATATCTGCAGTACCTCGTACAGTGCCTTCCTGTCTACCCTGTCATAAGCCTTTTCCAGATCCATAAAAGCCCCAAAAAACATCATTACCTTTTTCCAATAGCTTTCTCACATATCTGTCTTACCACAAAAATCTGATCTACACAACCCCTACCTGTCCTACACCCACACTGTTCCTCACCAATTACTCCCTCTGTTCCTCTCCTAATCCTCTTAATCAAGATCCTCCCATAAGCCTTCCCAACTACACTTAACAAGCTAATCCCTCTGAAACTACTACATTCACACTTGCCCCCTTTCCCCTTGTAAAATGAAACTATACAGGCACTCCTCCAGTCCTCCGGCACTCCACCCTCTCTCCAGCAAACATTAAATAACCTCACTAGCCAGTCCACCATCACTGCACCTCCCTTTTTTAGACATTCAGCATGGCATCCATCCAGACCAGGTGCCTTGCCTGCTTTCATCATCTTAACAACTGCCTTCACTTCATCCTTCTCTAATTCTCCTCCATTTTCCTCGTTCATCACGGTCATTTTCTTAGCACTTCCCACTGCAGCTATCTTTCCCTCCCTATCCTACTTCGCATTTAGCAAATCCCTAAAATACTCTGCCCATCTTCCCCTTACTGCCTTCTCTTCCATTATCATCTCTCCATCTGCACCTTTTACCTTTTCTTCTCTACTTGATTCGCCTCCTCTTCCTCTCTTAATTTCTTTCCAAAACATCCTTTTATTACTTTCAATATTTTCTGTCATACTCTTACCCCTCTTCACATCTGCTCTCCTCTTTGCCTCCTTTACCTTTTGCTTTACTTCTCTTTTCTTTTCTTTGTACCTCTCATATGACTCCCTCGTCCTATTTTGTAACCAATCTGTGAATGCTCGCTTCTTCTCTTCTACAACCTTCTTTGTTTCCTTATCCCACTATTCACTACTCTTCCTTCTATTTCCTCCCGTCCTTCTTGTTCCACACACCATTCTTGCACACTTTGTGACTCCCTCCTTGACCCATCCCCATTCCTCCTCCACACCTACCTCTACTCTATCCTTCACTCCCTCCCACTCTTCTTCCAGCTTCTTCTAGTACTCCTTTTCCTTTTAATAGAGTTCACTCTAAGCACCTCCCTACCTTTTGTCCCTTTCCTCTTTCTCCATCTATCCTCCACTCTCAATTTACCTTCCACCAGAAAATGATCTGATATTCCCCCACCCTCTCCCCTTAGCACATGTACATCCTTAACTCTTCCTATCATAGTCCTATTTACCACTACATAATCCATCAATGCTCTATCTACCACCCTTCCATCCACCACCCTCTCCCATGTGTACTTATGCTTGACTTTCTTCCGAAACACTGTATTTGCTATCATAATTTCTCTTTCTAGACACCTTTCCACCATCAACTCTCCACTACGATTCTTTCCTGGAACTCCACATTTCCCAACCACTCCATCGATTTTACCATTTCCTACCCTAGCAGGTCTCCCAGTACTATTACATTGACATTTCTCCCTAAATCCTCTATGTACCCATTTAAATCTATCCAAAAGGCCTCCCTTTCTTCTGCCATCTTCTCACTGCCTGGCCCATATGCATTTACAAAGACCCATATCTCCTTTCCCAGTTTCACTTTCATCCACATTATCCTTGAGGAAACCTCCTTCCACTCCACTACACGTTTACCTATCTCTTCACTTATTAGTATAGCCACCCCTTCCCTCCCTCGCCCTCTCTTCACTCCTGAGTGCCTCCCACTTACACTCTCAAACTTACACTCACCCTTCCCTTTCAACTTAGTTTCACTCAAAGGCAACACATCCATCTCTCTTCTCACAAACGTACTACCTATCTCCTCCCTTTTACTGTCATCTGTACCACATGCACGCACATTAAAAGACCCAAACCTTAGGGTGCTGTTCCGAAAACTCCCAGACCCTCTTATGCCTTTGCTTTTTCGTTTAGGAATGTCCCCTGTGGGGCTACAAGGAGAAGGATGACTAGTCCCAATCCCCGTCCCTTTCTTCTCGCCTCTTACGATCCAAGTGGGAATACTTGGTGGCAGTATTCTTTTCCCCCAACACAGGGAATTTCCCCCACAGCAGAAAATGAATACTCAGAGAAATGGTACAGGACAGCAGCAAGGGGTTGGGGGACAGCATAACGGAGGGACAGTCATAGTATAAAAGTGTCATCATTTCTCTATGAAGAGTTTTCCTCTATCATAGACAAAATGATGTGTTGCTCTGGTCCGTAGGGGCGCCCCATATAGACCCTAAAGTATCAACTGCATGCTACCTTGCCACAATAACAAGCAGCCAATACCCCAGACAGGGGAAATAATAATGATAATTGATTAATCAATAATAATAATAATAATAATAATAATAATAATAAAAATAATAATAATAATAATAATAATAATGATAATAATAATTGATAATAATGATAATATATAATTAATAATAATAATAATGATAATAATAATAATAATAGTAATAATGATAGTAATAATAATAACAATAATAATAATAATAATAATCAATAATAACAATGATAATAATAATAATATTAATAATAATAATGATGATGATAATGATATTAATAATAATAATTATAATAATAATAACAATAATAATAGTACAATAATAATGATAATAGTAAAAGTAATAATAATAGTAAATAATAATAATAATAATAACAATAGTAATGATAATAATAATAATAATAATAATAATAATAATAATGATAATAATAACAATAATAATGATAATCAATAATAGTAATAATGATAGTAATAATAATAATGTAATAATAATAATTATAGTAATAATGATAATAATAATAATAATGATAATAATAATAATAATAACAATAATAATGATAATAATAATAATAATAATAATGATGATAATAATAATAATAATAATAATAACAATAATAATAATAATAACAACAACAACAATAATAATGATAATAATAATAACAATAATTATGATAATAATAATAATAGTAATATGATGATAATAATAATGATATTAATAATAAGAAGAAGAATGACAATGATAATGATGATGGTGATACATACATACCAAAGGCTCTTTCCCCCTTACAAGGGAGGTAGCCAAAAATTAAAATAATAAAAACCACTCCCACCCACTCCATCCCCACACACTCGAACCCACTCCCTCCCTCTTTTCTTGGCTCCTCCTGGGTGAGTGGTTCATCCCCGCATCTCGCCTACTGCCCTGGGTAGCAGCGTCGTGAGACACAGCACATCCACATCAAGGCCGCTTCATTAAACCGTCTTCGTCCCCTCATGCAGAAATGGAGAAGACGGGGAGAAATCCCCTTGGGCTGCGTCAATTTATTTTTTATACATACTCCCTCAAAACCATCCCCCACCCACTCCCCCTCATGCATCATAGTATCATCCATACACAACCATTCCCCATTCACCCCTATCTTCTATCTTCTCCCGTCCTTACTCAACTCTCATCCTTGGTCGTCCCCTCACGTTCATTTCTTCCACTTCTGCCTTCCACACCTCTTTTACTAATCTTTCTTCACTCATTCTTTCCCTGTACCCAAACCATCCAATACTCTTTTATCAACCCTATCTCCCAACTCCCTTTCCACCCTCGTTCTCCTCTTCACCTACTCGTTTCTCACCCTATCCAGCCTAGTAACCCATATTATACATCTCAGGCACCTCATCTCAAATACATTCAAACCCCACCTCTCTTATGTTCCATGTTTCTGCCCCCATACAGTGCTGTTGGCACAGTCACTCCTTCATACATCTCATCACCTTACTTTTACCCACTTTTATCTTCAACTTCCTCTTTTCGCACACCTCCCCAAACTATATCACTGACTTCCTTAATCCCTCCTCTGATCCTGCTACAATGGCAGTGTCGTCGGCAAACAATAGATGCCTAATCTCCCATTTTTCTCCATTTTCTTGAACCATCTCTAATCATCTGGCCATTAGCTTTGAGTTTACCTCTCGCACCCCCCCCCCTTCCATGTATAAATTGAACAGCCAAGGCAACATAACGCATCCCTGTCGCTTTAACTCAAACCACCCACTCTATTACTAATTCTAACACGGGCTCTACTACTCTCGCAAAAACTCTTGACTGCTCTTTACAGCTTTCCTCAGTGACTTCCTGTCTACCCTGTCATAAGCCTCTTCGAAATCCATAGAGAGAAAAAATACTTACCTTTTCCTAGAGCTTTCTCACATATCAGTCTTATAATAAAAATCTGATCCACACAACCCCTGCCTATCCTAAATCCACACTGTTCCTCACCAATCCCTCTGTTCCGCCCCAAATCCTCTCAATCGAAACCCTCCCATAAGCTTTCCAACTGCACTCAACAAACTGATCCCTCATAAACTACTACACTCACGTGTTCCCCTTTTCCTTGTAAAATGGAACTCTACATGCACTCCTCCAGTTCTTCGGCACTCTACTCTCTTTTTGACAAACATTTAACAACCTCACCAACCAGTACACCATCACTGTACCTCCCCTTTTTAGGCACTCCGCGTGACACCCATCCAACCCAGGTGCCTTACCTGATCCCATCATTTAAATAACTCTTTCACTTCCACTTTCTTTATTTTTCCTCCATTTTCCTGATTCATCGCTGTAATTTTCTTAGTGCTTCCCACTTCAACTACCTTTCCCTCCCTATCCTCCTTCACATTTAGCAACTCTTACACCATTTCGCATCAGCTTTACTCTTTGCCTTCTTTATCTTATGCCTTACTTCTCTTTGTACCTTTCGTCTTCCTTGTTCCACACACTAACTTAGCACACCTTGTAACTCCCTCCTTGAAACATCCCCACTCCACCCCACTCTTTTCTAAAGTCCTTCTTGCACGCCTTATCATATTCTTCCTCGTTTAAGCAGTTTGCTCTAAGCACCTCCCTACCTTCTGTCCTTTTCCTTTCTCCATCCTCCACTCTCAATTTACCTTCCACCAAAAAGTGACCTGATATCCTCCCCCCTACTCTCTCCCCTTAGAACATGAACTCTTCCTACTCTTATCCTGGCTATCGCTATGTAGTCCATTAAAGCACCATTTCCCACCCTTCCCTCCACCACCCTCACCCGTGCGTACTTACGCTTGACTTTCTTCCTAAACACTGTATTTGCTATCATCAACTGTCTTTCACGAGAAAAATAATACAATAATGAAGGAATGATTATTGCGTTACACACTACTGTAACTAAATATTACCAACCGCAAGATCATGCATTAACAAGACAGATGTACATAATACAAAGCAAAGTTGCTGTACTTATAAAAGGGAACGGGCAATAGTGGGCAGTACATGCGAGAATAACTTATGTCTTTCTACTAATGAATTGCCAACATCCACAAAATCTTAGTATCTGAAAGATTAAGTAAAGTCATCTTAATTCTTGACTAACTCGTTAATACATGCAACAAATAATTGCCGAATGCATGAACATTGGTTCAATGAAATTGTAGGAGGCAGAATATTTTAGATTTGTATTTCAAGGCTATGGCCCCAACTTAAATTACTACAGAAACTGAACAGTTTTATGGAAGACTAAAGGTGTTTCCATGTTAAAGGTTATACGATCTGGAACAGAACAATGTACATACATACATATACATATGCTAAGGCTTTTTCCCCCTTTCAAGGGAGGTAGCCAAAAAGAAAAAGGCACAAAATAATTCCCACCCATTCCATCCCTGAATACACTCCAATCGCCTCCACCCTCCCTCCCATCTTAGCACCTCCTGGATGACGGGTCATCCCTGCACCTTGTCCACTGCCCTGGGTCAGAGGCAGTGTCGCAAGGCACAGCACATCCACAGCAAGGCCGCTTCATTAAATCGGCGACCCCTCCTCACCGTCCCCCCATGCATAAAAGGAGAATATAAATTGAAACAAGATAGCGAACAATAATCAACACATCGATAACGCAAGCTAGCATACCCAGCAATGTCGGTATGAGGACAGGAGGCAGATCCCTGAAACTACGGCAGAGAACGAAAATCCAGGAAGAAAACAAATGCAAATTGTGTAATAATGAGGCACTTCATGATTTACTGCCAAGAACTGAAAGAGAAAAATAAAACAGAAAATATTAAAAGAAATGTTATTAACGGGGAGCAAGTTGCAGGAAAATACCTATTCGAAAAAGTAAACACAAAAGTTAGATAGGAAAATCTGCACAATCTGGAAAAAATGAGTAAAGTTGATGAACGAAGTGAACTGAAAACCTAGTTTAGGCGATGTAAACAAAGTAAATTACACCAAATTGAAACGCGTTATAGATGGAAATAAATAGGACATGGTACATAAAACTTGGACCCGGTGAAAATTTCTGAGAGTGGCCTTGCAGTTGCAAGAATACTTTAAATTCTTTGAACATTTGTGAAACGCTGAAGGTTCACAAATATTGTAACCAAAAAAAGGAAGCTACACAGGTAATATTGATAAAAAAATAATAATTTGAAGGCATTCGCCAGTCAGCTACAGCCTACATGGTTGTAATGATGCCTGGAAGTTGCAGTCCATTATCATATTATATACTGATGTTTTATAACTTTCAAAAAGCTGATTGAAGCGCCATGTAACTCGAGTGAATGTAAAATGAAGTGAAATGGAGATATTTACCAGTATTTTTTATTGTTTCTGGTGCTATTATTGATTTACAGTATATACATCTGGGGTTTAAAATACTCAGAATAATAAAAATTAGCTAATGATATAAATAAGAATTGAAGGTGTGATATTCAAATATCTTTATAATATACAAAGATATTTGCCTGTCTTTTTTTATTTCACCAAAATAACTATTAATTTGTACTACTTATATATGGGGTTTGAAATGCTTAGAATACTAAGTGTTTGATATTGATATAGGTAAGAATTGTAGTTGTGAACCCTAGCCTAACCTAACTCTTAGGAAATTTAAAGAGGTTTGCTCATTTTAATTTTTTGAGAAATTGCCACCGATATTACTATTTGTAGTATTTATATATGGGATTCAAAACACTCAGAACTTCAGCTTTGAGATTGGCAACCATCTTAATACATACCTAAAATTACTAGGATAATATGACTATGGAGACCATTCAGGGAAAAATGAAAATCATCTTGATGTAATGACCTAAAGCCACGTCCACACGGTCGAGCTGTGCCTGGCAGGGCAAAGTCTGCAGTCTATGCCCGCGTAAGATGTCCACACAGCTGTCTGTGGTGGTTGGAGGGCTGTCGGACGCCAGCAGTTGTTGTGAGCGAGTGGTTCATTACGGTAAGATCACCATGGTGCGCTCCATACTTCGAAAGAAGACAGCACTATATTCTATCATAATTGGTGCCTGTATTAAAAAGAAAAACGAGACCACAGAGACGTGTCTGGTGCCAGGAGTGGTTGCAGAGACGTGAAACAATGGGTAGCTCTGTGACAATCCTACGTGAATTGCATGAGGAAAATGAAACTTTGTTCTGCAATTACGTGCGGATGGACATAAACAGTTTTTATATTCTTGTATCGAAAGTGGAGAGCTATATTCAGAGGCAAGAGACAAATATGAGGCAAAGCATTACACCAGCAGCACGTTTGTCTCTATTTCTGTAATCAAAACACCTTACATTCCACAGACATTCATGTGATTTATATATATCAATCGAAGTTATAGTGTCATGTCGTGACCAATATGCACTAGCACTCGGTGTGGACATGGTGTACTAATAACGTGGTAGTCAGTGGATCTGCCTACACCTTACCTCGTGCGTTTGGCAGTGACGGAAGACCTCCATCCACTGCCCTCTATTGGCGCCGGGAGCGGACAGTTTGATGGTTTGCCCGCTGAAACTGCTCGTACAAGGGCAAAGCCTTTGTGCCCGACGGACACTGCTCGACCGTGTGGACGTGGCTTAAGGAAATAAAAAGATAGTAGTGTATAAAAGAGGGCTTTTGCCATTGGGCGATTGAGCGAGCGATTAATTGGCGGTCTGTACTGAGCGGGTTTGCTAACTTTGCTCGCACCTCACCTCGTACGTTTGGCAGCGATGTCAGCCCTCCATCCATCCACTGCCCGCAAATGGTGCCGGGAACGGACAGTTTGATGGTTTGCCCGATGAAATTGCCCGTTGTCGAGCAAAGCCCTCGTGCCCGGCGGGCAGTGCTCGACCGTGTGGACGTGGCTTAAGAATATCTAAGCATTATATATCTGCCCCATAGAAAGCAAATAGGATGCTGGTGATAGTAGCTCAAATTATTTTTTTCCAAAGTCCAGCTGTTATCAACAAGTAGTATAACGCTGGTCCACCTAAACAGGTACATTATTTTTGGTATGATCCACAAACCTTGTTCAAGACTTTCAGGTGGGAGAAAGAACAGTGACAAGCCGCAGAACTTGTATCAGATATAATAAACAAAACATACAAATGCCACTGGAAAAAATAGTCAGAGAGAGAATGCGTAGGTTAGGTATGGCCAGAATAGGGAAAGAATGTGCTTGTTTTGTAGCTTATTCTAACAATTTTGTAGTTTCTTTCACAATCACTGGCTTTGCACACTTCTCTTACTCAAAATGTTTATTTCCCAGTGCTTTCCCAGACATTAGTGGGAGTTAGTATTAATACAAACAAGTGATTCCCAGTTGAAACAGAACATACAATTCAATCAAAACCACAGTAAGAATGTTGTAAAATGCATTTCAGAATGAATTAGCCTGTTGGGTGGTTTGTGAATATTAGGATTTATATCCCTAAATAGAATGTAACTGGATGATTTGATATATTGGTTTTTGATCCAGTTTCCTTCCAGTATGAAGCTCTCATAGACCAGTAAAATTATCTTTTCTGGTGTCGGGTATCACTTTTGTGTGTGTGTGTGTGAATCCTACAGGCATTGTTTTCACTACTTCCACCAGGTGACATATCTTGGCAACTAGTCACCAGTAGGGTGAGTACATTCCCATGCTATTTGATTTAATTTCCATGCTGCACTAAGTAATTGTTTATACTAAAGAAATGCACACCTATGCAATATATAAATACAAAATTAAATAATAATTTGGCAAATTATAGTACATCAATCTATGTTTTTCATGGCAGAAATAAATATAAAAAAAAAAAAACTTGCTAAAAGCAAATACACTATCAAACCAAGCTGCAATGAGAGCTTTGAAGTGCCATGTTTGTGTTGTCTGTCCAGTCCCATCAACGTCATTTTGACCATGGTGATGGGTACCTATCAAAATAAACATGGTGTTTCAAAGCTCTTGTCGCAGCTTCATTTGGTAGTGTATCACTTTTAGCAAGTTTTATTATATTGATTTCCATCAAGAAAAATGTATTTTACATTTTTGTATTTTACTTTGATGTATATTACATTGATATACAAAATTTATATTTAATTTTTACTGTTATATTGTTTAGGTGTTCACTTTAAATTGATCAGTGATTGTCTTGACTGACATCCAATAAATGTCAGTGAATTTTGTAAATATCATCAGGACATCATGATCGGAAGAGGCATTGCCATGAAATGGCCAGCAGTTACAATGACAAAGCAAAAAATCTGCCAGGAGACCTTTCTGTCCATAACACATTCTAGTATTCTGTTGTAGGATGAAGTCCGTGGAGTGGCCAGCCACCAAGAACTCAATCTATTCAGCCATTTTAGACACCAATAGAGTAAAATTATTGGCAGAGGCCGTGTGGTATATGTTCATTGAGTACTGGCTAGACCAGGGGTCTCCAAAGTGGTTGATGCGAGTATCCAAGGGGTCAATGAATACCCAATCTACCATTTTGGAAGAGATTGCTTGCAACCACCATCTGCTGCTCCACACACATCTCCAACAATTTCCACTTTCATTTCTTCCTGGAACATATCTTCCAACTACACCATCAATTTCTTCATCAACTTGTGCTCTCAAGTCACCTAACACTACCACTGAACAATTGTGTGATGGGAGTGTCACTGAAAAGTTGGCACTGCCCAGTAATTGAACCCCGGGACTTCCCACTGTCTGGACAGCCATGCTTAACGATTACACCACTGTTGCCTCCAGTGACCACTGGCACAGCATTTCATTCCAATGCTTCCCACACAAACTGAAAAATCATCCCACAATTCTTTCACACCATAATGTTAGGTTTGTTATTGAAACTTGGGTCAATGCAGATGTAGCACACACCTGTAGTATAGAGGTCTGAGAAGTTCAGCTTGTCTGTCTGCCTGCCAGCCATCATTTGTCATGAAACTCCGACACTGTGGGACCAATTGTTTCCAAAATTGGAACCTAGATTGGTTGTTTTACTTATAGATTATTACACTTATGCCAAATGACAGCAAACATACTTGCTCTCTCTGTTTGCCAGGAGTGTTGGAGAGCATTTGATAAGAGGGTGTTGGTAGTGTCAAATGACAAACATGTTTATTTCTTAGTATTTCATGTGACATATGGATTTATCATGGTGTATTTATACGTATTTTGACAAGTTTAAACATTTTGATATTTAATTCCAACTTTATATTCAATTTTCAGTACATTTCACACTATTTAGAAAGGATTACAAACATTTAAAAGCTTTAATTTCTATTTTCAGGAGCAGGAGTTAACAATCCAGATTTCAGTAGAAGCGCCAATCTTAAATTCTATATATTTGCTATTGACTTTGAAGAAAAAGCATCCCAGTGTGGCTCACATGATGCAGATTTCTCCCACAAGAGTAGTCCCAAAAGGTATATAATGAACCACACAGGAGAGAAGCCTTTTAAGTGTGACCTTTGCAATGCAGCTTTCATTGTGAAATGTGACCTCAAATATCACCAGATGACCCACACAGGAGAGAAGCCTTTCAAATGTGAGCTTTGCAATGAAGTTTATAGAGGAAAGCATCATTTCAAAGACCACATGATGACCCACAAGTGTGAGGTTTGCGATGCAGTTATTAGAACAAAGAATTATTTCAAAAGACACATGATGACCCACACAGGAGAGAAGCCTTTCCAGTGTAACCTTTGTGATGCAGCTTTCACTGAGAAAAGTGGCCTCAAATATCACCAGATGACCCACACAGGAGAGAAACCTTTACAGTGTGACCTTTGCACCGCAGCTTTCAAAACAAAGTCAAATCTTCGATGTCACATGATGACCCACACAGGAGAGAAGCCATTCAAGTGTGAGCTTTGTGATGAAGTTTTTAGAAGAAAGCATCATCTCAAAGACCACATGATGACCCATACAGGAGATAAACCTTTCCAGTGTGACCTTTGCGATAAAGCTTTCACAAGAACGAATGGTCTCAAATACCACATGATGACCCACACAGGAGAGAAGCCTTTCAAGTGTGACTCTTGTGATGCAGCTTTCAGAGCAGAGGTTTTTCTCAAAAAACACATAGCAACCCACACAGGAGAGGGACCTTTCCAGTGTGACATTTGCGACAAAGCTTTCATAAGGAAGTGTGATCTTAGATGTCACATGAGGACCCACACAGGAGAACAACCTTCAGTGTGACTTTTGCGACGCAACTTTTATCAAATAGATGGATCTTAAACATCACGTGATTACTCAAGCAGGAGAGAAGCCTTACAAATGTGACCTTTACAATGCAAGTTTCAGAGGAAAGTGACATCTTAAAAAACATATGAAGACCCATATAGAATCAAATTTCGGGTGCAGCACAACTTTCAGAGAAATGAGTGGTCTCATTCATCATTTGGTGACCCACACAGGAGAGAGCCCTTTCAAGTGTAACCTTTGCCTGGCAGCTGTCATGACAATATCTCACCTCAAAACTTGCATAAGGACCTACACAAGGGAGAAACCTTTTTGGGGTGACCTTTGAATTGCAATTTTCTCAAACAAGAGTTATCTCAACAGACATTTGAAGATCCACATAAAATAGAAAATATTTCCAATAAACTTTGCAAGTTTTGGTGGCAAGGGGGTGGTGGATATTTATACCCAACTATTCCCAATGTGGCCCCTCATGCACAGAGCTCAACATGTCATATCCTACAAATTGGTTCATTTCCACAAATTCCTTATTTCCACCACGAATGACATTGTTTTGACCAATTGCATCCTGTTACTGTACCATGCACCATAGTCACCCCTGTGTTATGTCTTGTTTTCTGTTGTATTGTGTTTTCTATTTTCTTCCATTACATATGCGCATAACATAGCAAGAGAAAACCAAAGTATTTCGAAAGTGAACCTATCTGCATATATATTACATATTTAAGATTGTTACATTCTAATTAGTGTATGAAAATTCAAGTTGCTTTATTTTCTTGTGATGTATGAATAATGTATGATTTATGTTTACAATGTATGTATATCAACAGATCCATTGTTGGAACTTGTTTATGTTAAATGGCAAGTTCGATTGTAGATTCACGTTCTCTCTCTCACAGTTGAACAAGTAACATGTATCTCTTGTTAGTCAAATGGGGATTCATATCTACATGCTTGAATATAGCATGTTTTTATATAAAGTGAAACAGGGAGGGTTGCTGTGAATAGAGAGAGCAATCATATAAGGTATGTAAGCTTGGAAATTGTATTGTATTGAAAGTTCATTATTATCTTGATAAATTTGAAGATTAAGTAGATTTTCAATTATCTGATATATCATGTATATGCATATCATATCATTGCAGTCACATTGTGGCGAACTCTTATGTTGAGATTAATACAAGGTCTAATTCTCTATTAAGTGTGCCTATTATATTAGTTGAGTTCATTTGCTGATGTTATTCATTGTGTTGAATCTAATTCATATGAATAATAATGTGGTGATCAGAATCTCAGTATAGATCTGCTGGATGCAAGAAATGATGATTCAGATTTCATCATACCTCACATGTGTAAGAATATGTATGAGACTTATTTTGAATGTAATGAAGATATGATCAATGGTATAGCTTTTGTTTAATATATGAAAATAATTATATATTTACCCAACCTCATTATTTGTTGATATATGTTAAAGATAGTAATTGATGAGAAATACTATTGTTCACCCACCTTTAAGGGATGAGGCAGTATTTATAAGAGTAAGCATTGTCCTACCATGTCCCTTATTTACTAACTATTGTAGGTTGGAGGTGAGGGTGTAAGAGTCCTTACACCACCAATAATGTTGTTATGAGCACTTGTGTCCTTACAGTGTGTGTGGTAACATAGAGAATGTGTTTGCTGCATTATTGTACTATTGACAGTAAGTGATGGTACATAGTACATTATAAAGTGTAGTGCATGTAAGAAACAGAAGATGTAGTTCTTATGAATTGTTAGCAATGGTGATGATCAGGAGGCTGGAGTAGGGAAGAGGCACAAGTGAAGTAGGAAAAACTTTACCATGTAGTAAATAAATGGAATAAGCTTCCTACAGAGGCAGTGCAATGTGGTACAGTTCAAAGTGATTCATTGACATAAGCACCCAAGAAATATGCTGTAATGCCTGGCCCTTTTTTTTTACTCGTTCGTTTTTATGTAGCAACGATTTTGTTATTTATTAATTACAATTTTTTTTCTATTATCAATATTTTATTCATTTATCTACTTTGTTTATTTTTCTGCACCCAATCTAGTTATGAACCAAAAAGTCTCCAGTTGGCATGTTCTTCCTTTGTAATGTTTGTTGCCATGATTGTTTTCACCTTGTATAATATAGTCATTAATGTCCTGTACATTATTAAAATGTTCCTGTAGCTCTTTATGTCTCAGTTTTGTGGGGTAATTTGAATAAAGATCTTGCTTCAATGGGTGATCCCTTTATTTGTAGACCTTTACAACTTGGTGGGCAAGTAGGAACTGGCTCGCATATACTGGGAGGGATGATAGAATACTGTCAGCCTGATAATCTGACAAACACAAAATATAAACAAGTGTGATTTTGCAATAGATGCAAACAAGAAATGCAGGCACAAGAATGCTGAAAGAGAAAAACAAAGAATTAGAGGGGAAAAAATCCAGAAAAGTGGATATAGATAAAAAAGGACTGGTTGATGAAATAATGGAGAAAGTGTAGGAAAAGAATACAAGAAAAGGTTGTAAGGAGAGGATATGAGAGTCAGTATGGAGATAATAGAAGAATCATTAGTAGAGAAGAATGAGATACAAAAGGGAATATGACCAAGAAAGGATGTTTACAAAGACCACTGGTAGTCAAGCTAAAAGAAGAAAAGGTGAAATAGGAAATCCTACAAAAAAAAAGGCAAAAAAAAAAAAAGGCAAAAAAAAAATGAAAGCAGTAATTAATGAAAAAAGGACAAAAGTATTCATAAAGATATGACCAAACAAGAACAATAAGAACAAAGAACATTGGTGGAGGAACTAAAAGAAAAAAGAAGGGAAGGAGAAACAGGCTGGTATATATATATATATATATATATATATATATATATATATATATATATATATATATATATAAAACAGAAAACTGCTCAAAGCAGACCAAACCACACAGAAGGAACAGAGAAAAGTGGAAAGGCTACAGAAGGCAAGACAGAAAACACAGATATAAGAATAAAACAAACGTACAGGGCATAAAAAACATGATCGAAGGCCTAATAGAGCGCAAGGGGATAGGTATCTTGTGCCTAACAGAAACACATATTACTTTAGACAAGATAAATTGGAATAGCTCACTGACAATAATTCATGAGATACACAAACAAACAAACAAAAAAAAAGATGGAAGATTACTAATAGCATATAAAGGGGTTTAAATATAGATATGGAAAAATCCATGGCAGAAAACAAAAACATAATGGGATTAAAGGAGAAAAGAAGTAGAATAATGATCAAAATAATATTAGTATATATGTTAACAGGAAATCAAAAGTCAAAACAAGAGAGCATAGGATATGGAGAGCACTAGAGAAGAAAATGGAAGTTAAAACAGGATGGGGACAGATAATATTAGATTTCAATGGGCACAGGATTTGTAGAACAGGAGCTCAAAAGTACAATAGACTTTGTTATAGTACATAAACTAATGTTTGAAAGGTTTAGAGAAATGAAGATATGGTGTGAATGTGAGTGTATGTGGCGCAGTCGGGGGACGGGCGATTGGCATCCCCGATGGGGGGGGGGGGGGCAAAGAGCGCGAGCGTTGGTAACCCCGGGGGGGGGGGGGAGTGCCCGTGCGTCGTTGTGAAGGAGACCCACCGAGGAAAGGAGGGGCTAGTATTAGCAATTAGGGAGTAGAGAAATTAGATAAGGGGCGCGTGGTGTGAGTGTTCCAAAGGAGGAGTAAGGACCGACCCAGAAGCAAGGAAAGGAGCTGAATCATCCACACCCAACCAAGTAAGTACCACAGAAGATTGATGAGGAAAAAAGAGGAATATGACTGCTCAGACCATAACTTAATTACAACAATTTTTGCATGGAAAAATCAGAAGAATCCTTACATAGAAAGGAAAAGGGAAAATAAAAAGTACATAACAACAGATGAGGAGGCAATGAAGTTGTTTGAAAAAGGAGAAAAATAGGAAATAAAAAAGAAGAAAGTGGAGTTTATAACTGTGATGAATGAAATAATGAAAATAACAGCCGAGATTACAGATACATTTAAACAACTAATAATATAACTAAGAATAGAACATGTTAAATCATAAGTACTGAAAACAATCATCATTGACAAATATGTAAAGAAAGAAAAGGCTAATATATATCTATATATATATATATATATATATATATATATATATATATATATATATATATATATATATATATATATATATATATATAGCTGAGAAGAGAACATGTTATTCATGACAAGTACTTCCAAAAATAAGGTAATTTTTCGGAAGTGCACACCTACATGATATAGCAGAAATCTAATTAATTTTATAAATCATAATATATTCACATAATATATGTTTTTCTTGGCAGAAATCAGCAACAGAAAAGGTTGCTAAAAGCAATACATTTATGAATGGGGCTGTTTCAGACACTCTTTGTTTTGATAGATGAGGTGGTTGAAGAAATTGAATTAAAGTATGATTTATTTGTGTATTCTAACCTACCCTAACCTGCTTTTAGTAATGTAATACCTGTAATTCTATAGGTCATCAGGGTCATCTTCATTGTCATTGTCAGGGATGTTGATGGCTGATTTTGGTATTCATTCAGACTGCAGGTTGTACAGGAGTTGCATAGCTATAAGAAATGCACAAATCTCCGCTCCATATCACTGCTTTAAAAATAAGTACTGTGGTACAAATAGAAGTACTGAGGGTGTATTCCAGATCCTATGGTCACAGCTTTGTTCAGTAGTGTATTTGCTTTTAGCAGGACTAGACAGAAAACATGGCATCTCAATCCTATCATCACAGCTTCATTCAATATTGTATATGCTTTTAGAAACTTGTTTTTCCACCTAGAAAAATATATGTTGATATATCATAATTTACAAAATTAATATTTAGTTTATAATGCTACATCACATACATGTGCACTTCCGAAAAAATACCAATAATATACATAACTCATTATGTAAAGAAAGTAAAAACTGATGGCACCTGAGGTCACTATTAAATAAAATTATGGTATGATACAATAATATTGTTGTTAGAATATTTAGCAAGTATATAATGTAGGTTGCACTTCTGAAAAAATACATGCTTACATACATATACCTAAGGCTTTTCCCCCCTTACAAGGAAAGTACAAATATATATATATATATATATATATATATATATATATATATATATATATATATATCTATATATGCAAATAGACCACTTGGAAAAAGAAACTCATGAAGCAGAGTGCTTTCGTATATTACATCTTTAGTTTCTTATTCCAAGTGGTCTACTTTGCATAAGTAAACACACATACTCATGTTCTTATTAGCATATTATATATACATATATATATATGTATAAAATATAAAATCTTCTCCCACCCATTCCATCCCCACATACTCCACTCCCATTCACCCTCCTTTCCTCTTGGCTCCTGGATGAAAAAATACCAATAATAATTTTTACATAATTCATTATGTAAAGAAAGTAAAAACTAATGGCACCCGAGGTCAGTATATAATAAAATGATAATGATATGATACAATAATAATATTGTTAGAGCATTTGGCCAGTACTTTATCAGCTATGACCTCACCAAACCAAATTTGGTTTAAGGTCACCCATAAGTAGGTAACTTGTTGTTTAGTCTCCATTTCATTATCACCACAATTGACCTTTAAGCCACACTGTCTCAGTTTACAGTTAAACCCAAACAGTATAGACTCTGGTAATAGGGTTGACTATCCCATCATGATCTGAAAGTGATAAAAAGAATCTGGATTCTAAAGAAAAAATAATAATAATAATTTCATATTTAGTGTCAGTTACTGGTACAAACTGAAATATTTCATGTCTACAATGTGAATACAAAAATTTCATACATTTGCACAATGCATAATAACACTTGCACAATACATAATATTATTACTGGTATGCAAATCCACATTCTTTGTTGACACATTTGGTTTACAGTGATTAATGTGACCTTCTTAATTAGCCTGTTGGATTCTGAACTGCAGAGCAAGTGAAGCTGTATCAAACGTGGGTGGAAGATGATGTACTTCTCTGACACTAGGTCATCACTTGTGTCCCTGAAAATACATAAATGAAAATAATTTTGTTGTGACTGGGTAGCATGGATGATTGGTTACAAAATGGAAGAGAACAAAGATGGAAGAAATCTACAATGAGGGAATAAACAAGTATGTACCAAAACAGAAGCCAGAAAGGGTATACATTAAGTGCTGGTACAACAAAATATGTAGTGAGGCTAAAGATAAAAGAGACAAAGCTTGGAAAAGATGGGGGGAAAAATCAAAATAATAGTAAAAGGCAAACATATATCAAACTAAGAAATGATTATGTAAAAATATGCAGAGATGAAAAAAGAAACTATAAAAAGGACATAATAGAAAAATGTAAGAAACAACCTAAACTGTTTTACATGTATCTAAATGGTAAACTAAAAGACAAACAAGAAATAGTAAGACTGTGCCAAGGGAATTATGAATATAAAGATGTAGAAATGGCTGAAAGTATGAACAAATATTTCAAATCGGTATTCACAATAGAAAGCTCGCAAAACTGGGAGGAAATAGAGAGAAAAATACCCCCCAATGAAAGAAATAACTATGTCACAGAAGGAAATCAGAGACCAAGTAAAAATCCTTGATGGTAGAATATCACACGGTCTGGATGGAATTGCAAACTGGATATTAAAAGAATGCATAGCTGAGTTGATGGACAAAATATACAAGATAATGAAATACTCAAAAAAGGATTGGTATCACAGAGCTGGAAAAATACAAATATAGTACCAATACATAAAGGAGGGGACAAGGAAAATCCAAATAACTACAGACTGGTCTCCCTTACAAGCACCATAGCAAAAATATGTGAAAATGTTATCAAAAGTAGATGGGTCAAACATCTGGAAGAAAAAAATATACTGAATCCAACACAATTTGGATTTAGACAAGGAAGATCGTGTAACATAAACTTGATTTGCTTCTCAAGATTAATAGAAATAATACAAGAAAGGGATGGATGGGTGGACAAAAAAACAAATAAGGAAAATGGAATCAGTAGGTGGTATTAAAGGAAAATTATTGGAATGGATGGAAGACTTCTTGACTGTGAGGAAAATGAGGGTAGTAATTAAAGACAAATACAAATGAAAGTAAGTACAGAGGAAGTAAGTAAAGAGGAAGATTGTGAATCACTACAGAAAGACCTACATAAAATCTGGAAATGGAGGCAAAAGTGGGAAGTGAACTTTAACACTAAGAAATGTAGTATAATGGAGTTTGGAAAAGTAAAAATAGAATATTGAGAAAATAAAAAATTGGTGAAGTCAAAAAAAGTGAGCTTGGAAAGGGACCTAGTAGTAATTATCAGCAAAGACATGTCACCAGACAAACATTAATACAATAGTCGGTGAACCTTCAACTTACTGAGATCAATGAAAGTGGCTTTTGACTATTTGGATGAGGAAGTGGTAAAGAAAATATCAGTTACCCTGATAACACCAAGATTGGAGTATGCTGCGACACTATGGACACCCAGTACTAAAAAGAATATAAAGAAATTAGAAAGAATACAAAGAGCAATGACAAAGATGGCACCAACACTCTTCAAATTGACATACGAACAAAGATTGTCCAAATTGGAACTACCAACTCTGGAACAAAGAAGAGAAAGAGAAGATCTGCTGACTATAGAATCATGAAAGGTATGAAAGTCCTAAATACAGATGATTAATAAAGTGGGACAAGAGAAAAACAAGAGGACATAAAAAGAAATTCAAAAATGATAGTTATAGAAGAGATCTGAAAAAGAATAGCTTCCCACACAGAGTGGTGGATATCTGGAATAAATTAGATAAGACAACAATGTGTGCAAACACTTTTCAAGAATTTAAGAACAAACTTGATGCTGAAAGATACAAAGATGGCTTACTACAAGCATAGCTCCCTTCCTGTATAATACAACTAGGTAAATACAAAGAGTGGTAGATGTCTAACAAATTGGATGAGACAACAGTGTGTGCAAAAAATATACAAGAATTTAAGAACAAGCTTGATGCTGAAAAATACAAACATGGGTCACTACAAGCATAGCTCCCTTCCCGTACAATACAAGGTACAGGCAGTTGCCATTAATTTTGAAATTAAACTCACCTAACCTCACTTTGAATCCTTTCCTCTTCATCATCAGTGCCAGCCTCACTTTCAAATTATGTTTCAGGTTCATACTCAGGATATTCATCTGCAGGTGTCTCATCATAATTATCAATCATAGATTTGCATGATGACTTACAAGTTTCCATACCCCTGCTTGCCAAAGTCTCTGGCTTTGGGTCAGTCAATCTGTTTTGTATGAGCACTGTGCAAGGTCAGTTTGAATACCTGAAAATAATGTAGCTAAAACTGGTGTTCAGCTTCAAGTAAAATGGTGAGCTGAAAATTATCTGTAGATCTATCATTCTTTTTCTCCAAACGAATTATCAAGTTCACTAGAATGGAAACACAGGGGTCAATTGATTAACTTACCAACTGATTGTACTAGAGGATGAATTTACACCCAAACTGATCAGTGTTTTGCCTGTGCTTGTGTGATGCTGGAATCTTACCTGAAGTTGAACCCAAATAAGTGTAAAATTATGTGCAAAATAAGAACAAGTATGTCAACCCATTGTCAGGAAAGAATGAGGTCCAGTATTCTGTCATAGGATGAAATTCATGGAGTACCCAGCTACAAAGAACTCAAATATTCAGCCATCTTAAACAACAGTAGAGTAAAACTATTGGTAAAGACTGTGTGATACATGCTTGTCAAACACTGGCTAGATCAAAGGTCTCCCAAGTGGTCAGTGTTAGTATCCAAGGGGTTGATACACACTTTGTCAAAAGGGGGTCGATAAACACTTGGAGGTGGAAATGGGGTTGATAAATACCTAACCTATCATTTCAGAAGGGATTGTTTCCAATAACCGTCTGTTGCACACACATCTCCATCAGTTTCTCTACACTTTCTCATTCTTTCCTGGAATACTATATCTTCCAACTATACCATTAATTTCTTCATCACCAACTCACATTCTCGAGTCACCCAACACCACCAAGCAATTAACTCCGAAGCTCTACAATCCAACAAATCATCCTAGAATTCTTCTTTCTTGATTGCTCCTTTCACACCTTAATGTTAAGTTTGGTATCAAAATTTGAGCAATGCAAATATAGCGCACACATGTAGCATAGGGATCAGAGTGTTCAGCTTGTTTGTCTGTTTGCCTACCATTGTTTTTCTGTCACAAAATTCTTCTGACACTGTGGGACCTTTAGTTGCCAAAATAGAAGCCTAGATTGGTTGTTATACATATAGATTGATAGTTATACTTATGCTAAATGACAGCAAACAAACTTAGCTCTCTCTGTTTGCTAGAAGTGTTGAAAAGCATTTGGTAAGAGGGTGTTGGGTGTGCCAAAGGAGAGGAAACACATTCTTCTGTTTATTTCCCAGTATTTCATATGACATGATGTGTTTCCACTTATTTTAGTAAGATTGAATTTATGTTGAAATCCAACTTTATATTTAATATTTAACACATTTATGATGTGCAAAGCTTTATAAATGTTTAAAGGTATACATTTATATTTCCAGGTCCAGGATTTAACAATCCAAATTTCTATAATGAGTCATGCAGGAGATGAACTTTTCCAGTGTCACCTTTGTGATGCGGCTTTCAAAACAAAAGCAAGTCGTCAACGTCATATGATGACCCACGCAGAAAAGAAACCTCTCCAGTGTCACATTTGCAATGCAACTTTCTCAAAAAGGAGTGGTCTCAAATGTCACATGATGACCCACACAGGGGAGAAGCCTTTCAAGTGTGATCGTTGCGATGCAGCTTTCACAACAAACTCAGGTCTTCGATGTCACATAATGGACCACACAGGAAAAAAACCTTTCCAGTGTGGCCTTTGCGATGCATCTTTCAAATGGGTGAGTGGTCTCAATTATCACGTGATGATCCACACAGGAGAGAAGCCTTTCAAGTGTAAGCTTTGTGACTTATCTTTCAGAGGAAAGCATAATCTCAAAATGCACATGGTGATCCATGGAGGAGAGAAACCTTTCGAGTGTGACATTTGCAGCACAGCTTTTACAACAAAGAAAAGTCTGAGATGTCACATGATGACCCACACAGGAGAGAAACCTTTCAAGTGTGACCTTTGTGATGCAGCTTTCAAAACAAATTCAAATCTTCGACGTCATGTGATAACCCATGCAAAAGAGAAACCTTTCAAGTGTGACCTCTGTGATGCATCTTTCAAGGGAACAAGTGGTCTCAGATATCATGTGAGGACCCATACAAATGAGAAACCTTTCCAATGTGACCTTTGCGAGGCAGCTTTCATAACAAAATCACATCTTCGACGTCACGTGGTAACCCACAGTGAAGATAAACCTATCGTGTGTATCATTTGTGATGCAACTTTCAAGGGAAAAGATAATCTCAAATATCACATGATGAATCATACAGGAGAGAAGCCTTTCCAGTGTGACCTTTGTGAGTCAGCTTTTGTAAGAAAACAAAATCTTCAACGTCACATGAAAACCCACACATAAGATAAGCCTATTGTGTGTGTCCTTTGTGATGCATCATTCAAGGGAACATTTAGTCTCACATGATGAACAGGAGAAAAGACTAACCAGTGTGACCATTGCGACACAGCTTTCACAAGAAAGGCAAGTCTTCGACGTCATGTGATGATCCACACAGGAGAGTAACCTTTCCAGTGTGACCTCTGTGATACAACTTTGTTGAGAAATAGTATTTGACATCACATGATGACCCACACATAAAAGAAATCTATCCAGTGTGACATTTGCAACACAACTTTCTTGAAAACGAGTGTTCTCAAAGATCGTGTGTTGACCCACACAGGAGAGAAGCCTTTTCAATGTGACATTTGCATTGCATCTTTCATTGCAAAATGTGACCTGAAATATATCCAGATGACCCACACAGGAGAGAAACCTTTCAAGTGTGAGTTTTGCGGTGCAACCTTCAAGGGAACAGGTGTTCTCAAATGCCATGTGATGACCCACACAGGAGAGAAGCTATAAAAATGGACATTTGTAATGCAGCTTTCAGTGTGAAATATCACCTTAGAGATGGCATGCAACCCATGCAGGAGAGAATCCTATAAAGTGTTCCCATGTAGATGCAGCTTTCACTTACATATGCCAAAGGCTTTTTCCCTTTATAAGAGAGGTAGTCCCCCCCCCCAAAAGGCATAAAATCCACTCCCACCAATTCCATCTCCACATACTATATTCACCCCCTCCCTCTTATCTTGGCTCCTCCTGAATGATGGGTCATCCCTGCATCTCGCCCACTGTACTGGGTGAGAAGCAGTGTTGCAAGATATAGCACATCCACAGCAAGGCCACTTTATTTAATCAGTGATCACCCCTCTCTGTTCTCTCATGAAGAAAAAGAGAAGACAGAGAGAAATCCCTTCAGGCTGCATCAGATTATTTTTCACACATACTCCGTCACCCCCCTATCCCCCACCCACTCCCTTTCATGCATTACAGCATCATCCATACACAACCATTCTCCATTCACCCCTATCTGTTGTCTTTTCCCATTCTTCCTCAACTGACATTCACCTCTTTCCCAATGCCCCTTTTACCCCATCTATCCACCTCGTCCTTGGTTAGCCCTTCATGTTCACACCTTCCACCTTCCACACTTCTTTTACTAATCTTTTTTCACTCTTTCCATGTGTCCAAATCATCCCAATACCCTTTCGTCAACCCTATCTCCCGACTTCCTTTCCACCCCCGTTCTCCTCCTCACCTCCTCATTTCTCACTCTATCCAACCTAGTAACCCCTATCATACTTCTCATGCACCTCATCTCAAACACATTCATACTCCTCCTCTCTTATGTTCATTGTTTCTGGTTGCAGTATATGTTTAATAAAAACGAGATACGTACTTGAAGTAGAAACTATACAAAGAAATGCTTCATAGAATATTACCTTTGGTTAGTCTGTTACGCTCCAAATAAATATACTAGGCCTGTAAATAACCTAGTAATTTATCCTGCCTTTTTTTCTGCAGCCAAGAGACCCCATGCACCAATAACATTATGCAGAGTCCCTCTGCCCCCTCCACTCCCCTTTTTTAAGGTTGAAAGAGTTTATTTGGGTCCAAGTTGATTACCATTCGCCTTCATTGGTGACTCCTTTTGTAATGAGGTATATTACTAATGGGTTAATAAATCTCAAAGCAGATGTTTGACGAGTGAAAATGGAATGGATTGGAAAGTGTCAATGAGAAAAGTCTGTTACTGCACTTTGTTGAAATTTAATAAAACGACAGAGAAGAGTTCCCACCCGGGTTGGTGTGTGTGGTTGGCTCAGCACTTGGACAAGTGTACAAATGTTTCTTTGGCTTATTTGTGTGTGCACTGTTGAAGTATCTTGATTATGCATGGCCTATACTATAGTATCAATATTCTTTTTTAAGTTTAATAAAGGTAAGACAATGAAACCAACATTTTCCTTTAGTTCCCTTCTCCACTGGTTGTTGTATCATTAATGTGTTAACACTGGGAGACAGGTCATAACATGACATTAGGAAGAATTCCATAATCCTTGTGGACACGGATATGGGTATTAAGTGCTATGTCAGGTATGTTTAAATGCCAAACGGACTAGTAGTAGTATCGTATGGCTTTCTTACACCTCCAACTTTGTATTTGCTAGCCAGTCTATGAATGTTTGATTTGCTTCATAGATAGTCTGGTAACCCCCAGGCACTGCTGTGATTGGGTAGTGCAGTACGAGATGGTCTGTATCTTGGGGTGAGTTATGACAAGATGGGCCAAACGGACTGAAATGACTTAATATTTTATGATAAGTGAGCTCACCCTGCCCCTCTCCTATGGCACTCGCCAATCATAACCCACTAAAACCCCCACCCTTTGTAATAGAAAAGCTTCTAGATATTTTCTTTCCACTAAAGAAACACCAGGTGTGAATACACAGTTTGGCTACAAGGCAAGGGTCCTTTAAGAAAGAGAAAAGTATGACAAGAAGCTTGGTTATAATAAAGTTGCCATTCACTTCAATGAAGTATGCTTGAGGGAAAACCTCTTAACATACTATGAATATATATATATATTATATATATATATATATATATATATATATATATATATATATATATGTATGTATGTTATATGTATGTATATATATATATATATATGTGTGTGTGTGTGTGTGTGCTTATAAGAACACGGGTACGTGTGTTCACTAATGCAAAGTAGACCACTTGGAAAAAGAAAATAACGAAGTAGAGCGCTTTCGTATATTATATCTAAAGTGCACTGAAGATGTAATATACGAAAGTGCTCTGCTTTGTTAGTTTCTTTTTCCAAGTGGTCTTCTTTGTACATTTATAGTTATATATATATATATATATATATATATGTATATATATACATACATATATATATATATATATATATACATATTTACAAAGGATTACAAAGGCGGAGCATGCCGACAGGAGACCTTTTGATCCATATCTAGGTCGGATGCGAAAAAATCATATTAATAATAAAATAATAGATAAAAACTATGATAATGTAAATAACAAATAAAATATATAAATGCATAGGTATAGTTAAATAATGAACAAACAGGTAAATAGTAAATAATTATAAATTGACATATAACTAATAATAAATGAAAATCAGACAGACAAATGATAACAAAACAGAAACAAATAATATAAGATAAATTATAATCATTACAGCATCCTACTTAGGTATCTAAATGATTCTTAAAGCTTCGAACTGAACTACATTGCACTACCTGAGCAGGAAGTTTATTCCATTCATTAACTACACGGTTGGCAAAGTTGTTTCTACCTACTTCCAAATTGAATCTATTTCCGGACAGTTTGAGACCATTGTTTCTTGTCTGATTCTCATTCAATGTAAAAATTTTGTCACTTTTGATGTAGTCAATTCCCTTTAGAATTTTAAAGACCTGTATCAAGTTACCTCTTAGTCTACGCTTTTTTTGGGAAAACAGATTCATATGTTTTAGTCGATTTTCGTATGATTTATTTTTGATATTTGGAATCAGTTTTGTGGCTCGCCGTTGTACTTTTTCCAGTCTGTCAATGTCTTTAATGAGATTCGGTGACCATACGGAAACAGCATATTCCAAATGTGGACGAACTAACGATTTATATAGCTTGTTAATGAGTGATGGACTTTTGAAATCAAAAGATCGCGCAATGAGTTCTAGAATCTTATTTGCTTTCTCAGAGGCTGAAATACACTGCTTGGATGATTTGAGGTCGTTACTGATAATTACGCCGAGATCTTTTTTACTATCCACTTTTGTTAACGAATTTCCAAATAACTTGTAATCGTACTTACTGTTATTTTTATCTATGTGCATTACCTTGTATTTACTTGTTAAATTTCATTAGCCACTTTTCAGACCATTGCTGTGATTGATCTAAATCTTCTTGAATATCTAATTGGTTTGAGTGATCATTTGCCACTCCGCACAGTTTTGTATCATCAGCAAATTTGGAAACAGTAGATTTTAGTCCATGGTCTATATCATTTATATATACTATGAATAGAAGTGGCCCAAGAACGGAACCCTGAGGAACTCTGTTTTCGACCTTTCAACCAATTACTAGTCCAACCTAATAGGCTACCACTTATTCCATGCAAAGCTAATTTAGTTTTGCATGGAATAAGTGGTATATATATATATATATATATATATATATATATATATATATATATATATATATATATATATAGAGAGAGAGAGAGAGAGAGAGAGACTGACAGGTTGATATAAGTGGAGTAGGAAACACAGGAGACTTACTCTGAGTTTATTCCTGACTACTCAGGAATAAACTCAGACTAGGATTCCTGTGTTCCCTACTCCACTTACATATGTATATATTGATTCTTTCTCCTTTCTTTCCTTTGTTATTTAATTTTATGTTTTATATTTTTGTTCTATTAATGTATTTCTTCGTTATTTATTTTTTATTTATTATTTTATCTTCATTATTTATTCTTTTGTCTACTAGTCTCTGCCCATGACGTCACGACGCATGCGCAAAAGAACAAACCCGAAGACGACCAACAATTCTTTCAAAATTAATTCTTTCTCCTTTCTCTCTTTTCTTTATTATTTAATTTTCTGTTTTATCTTTGTTATCTATTAAGGTATTTCTTCGTTATATATATTTTTTTATCTACCAGTCTCTGCCCCTGACGTCACGGCGCATGCGCAAAAGACAACAAACCCGAAGACGACCAATGATTAATTATTTCAAAATTAATTCTTTCTCATTTCTCTCTTTCCTTTGTTATTTAATTTTCTGTTTTATCTTTTTGATCAATTAACGTATTTCTTCGTCATTCATTTTTTTTATCTAGCAGTCTCTGCCCATGACGTTACAGCGCATGCGCAAAAGACAACAAATCCGACGACGACCAACGATTAACCTAAAATTCAAAATTAATTCTTTTTTCTGTCTCCCTTTTCTTTGTTATTTAATTCTAATGTTTCATCTTATTTTTTCTATTAATGTATTTCTTCATTGTTTATTTTTTATCTACCAGTCTCTGCCCATGACGTTACGACGCATGCACAAAAGACAACAAACCCGACGACGACCAACAATTAACCTAGATTTCAAAATTAGTTCTTTCTTCTGGCTCTCTTTTCTTTATTATCTAATTCTATGTTTTATCTTTTTGATCTATTAATGTATTTCTTGTTTTTTTTTTATCTACCAGTCTCCCCATGACGTCACGACGCATGCGCAAAAGACAACAAACTCAAAGACGACCAACAATTCATTCTTTCAAAATTGACTCTTTCTCCTTTTTTATTTTCTTTATTATTTAATTTTCTGTTTTATCTTTTTGATCTATTCATATATTTCTTTATTATTTATTTTTTTATCTACCAGTCTCTGCCCATGACGTCACGACGCATGCGCAAAAGACAACAAACCCGACGACGACTAACAATTAACCTAAATTTCAAAATTAGTTCTTTTTTCTGGCTCTCTTTTCTTTATTATCTAATTCTATGTTTTATCTTTTTGATCTATTAATGTATTTCTTGTTTTTTTTTTTATCTACCAGTCTCTCCCCATGACGTCACGACGCATGCGCAAAAGACAACAAACTCGAAGACGACCAACAATTCATTCTTTCAAAATTGATTCTTTCTCCTTTTTTTATTTACTTTATTATTTAATTTTCTGTTTTATCTTTTTGATCTATTCATGTATTTCTTTATTATTTATTTTTTTATCTACCAGTCTCTGCCCATGACGTCACGGCGCATGCACAAAAGACAACAAACCCGAAGACGACCAACAATTAATTCTTTCAAAATTAATTCTTTCGAATTAATTCTTTCTCCTTTCTCTCTTTCCTTTGTTATTTAATTTTCTGTTTTATCTTTTTGATCTATTAATGTATTTCTTCGTTTATTTTTTTATCTACCAGTCTCTGCTCATGACGTCACGGCGCGTGCACTAAAGACAACAAACCCGACGACGACCAACGATTAACCTAAAATTCAAAATTCATTCTTTCTCCTTTCTCCCTTTTCTTTGTTATTTAAGGAAGAAGGAATGAAATGAAGACATTGTATTTGATGTAGATACTTTGCAGTAAATGAAATGCGCCAAAAAGGGTGAGTTTGGAAAAGAAATATTTACATTTGGGTGGAAATATGGTGTTGTCAGAAATATAATCTATGTGCAACAACTGCTTAATCATACAACTGTGCTCATGCATAGTTGACAAAAAGACTAATTTTTAGATTCTCACATTGGGAAAGACGTCATTAATCCCACAATGCACCGCGCTCCATTGCCGTCATTATTTTCATGACGTCGATAGAAAACGCTATTTTTGTATATATACATTTTAAGTTTCCTGATTATCTCCATCGAGTTTTTGGTCCTCAAAATACAGAAATATGTTTTCATCGCCAAAAGTCAAGGAAAAAGTTGCCTACGCGCGATGACCATAACACAAGGACCGAAAAATCTTCCCGCACTCTGATGCCGACGTTATGACGTCACGTCGCATCAAAATCCATCATATTTTCTATATTTTTAAAACATCTTTCTCTCCACGTGTTTAGAAAATTTCTCAGAATGTTTCGTTCAACACAATTGTCAAAATTCATCGTCTTTTAACGTTTCTCTCTACATGTATTTAAGGATTTTCTCAGAATGTTTCGCTCAGTTTTAATAAGAACACAATTGTCAAAATTGATCGTCTTTTCTATATTCTTAAAACATTTTTCTCTACACGGCTTTCTCAGACTGTTTCGTTCAGTGTTACGTAAGGCCACGTGCTGACCTGAAAATTTCGCCCCTTGACATCTGGATTTCCCTTTCACGTCGTCTTAAACTAGGCAAAAACACCGTCGATTTCCATCTTCACACTAGGCAAAAATACCGTCGGTTTACATCTTCACACAAGGTACATATGCCGTCGATTTCCTCCTTCACACAGAGCAAAAATGCCGTCGATTTCTATATACACAAGTAGGCAAAAATACAGTCGATTTCCATCTTTACACTAGGCAAAACTGCCGTCGATTTCCATATTCACACTAAGCAAAAATGCCGTCGATTTCTCCTTCACACAGGGCACAAATGCCGTCGATTTTCATCTTCACACAAGGCAAAAATACCGTATATATGCCCTCAAATTTTCTAAACACAGGGCCAAACTGCCGTCGATTTTCATCTTTACACTAAACAAAAATACCGTCGATTTTCTCATTCACACAGGAGAAAAAACCCGTCGATTTTCATCTTCACACTCGGCAGAAATACCGTCGATTTCCTCCTTCACACCAGACAAAACTGCCATCGATTTCCATCTTCACACTAGGCAAAACTACCGTCGATTTTCATCTTCACACTAAGGAAAAATACCGTCGATTTTCTCCTTCACACAGGACAATAATGCCGTCGATTTTCATCTTCACACTAGGCAAAAATACCGTCGATTTCCTCCTTCAAACTAGGCAAAACTACCGTCGAATTCCATCTTCACACTAGGCAAAACTGCCGTCGATTTACATCTCCACACTAAGCAAAAATACCGTCGATTTTCTCCTTCACACAGGACAAAAATGCCGTCGATTTTCATCTTCACACTCGGCAGATATACCGTCGATTTCCTCCTTCACACTAGGCAAAACTGCCGTCGATTTCCATCTTCACACTAAGCAAAAATGCCATCGATTTTCTCCTTCAAATAGGGCAAAAATGCCGCCGATTTTCATCTTCACATAAGGCAAAAATGTTTGGTTTGACCGTGTGAATGTATTTTCAAACACGCTGGACAAACCGTTTATCAAACCTGGTTTGCCCCTATGAATGTGTTTTCAAACACGTTTGACAAACCGCTTGCCAAACCTAGTTTTCCCGTGTGAATGTGTTTTCAAACACGTTTGACAAACCATTTGTCAAACCTGGTTTGATCGTGTGAATGTATTTTCAAAAACGTTTGACCAGCCGTTTATCAAACCTGGTTTGACTGTGAGATCGGTTTTTCATACACGTTTGACAAACCGTTTTTCAAACCTGGTTTGCCCGTGTGAATGCGTTTTCAACCGCGTTTGACAAACCGTTTTTCAAACCTGGTTTGACCGTGTGTATGCATTTTCAACCGCGTTTGACAAACCGTTTTTCAAACCTGGTTTGAACGTGTGTATGCATTTTCAACCGCGTTTGACAAACCGTTTTTCTAACCTGGTTTGACCGTGTGAATGCATTTTCAACCGCGTTTGACAACCCGTTTTTCAAACCTTGTTTGACCGCGTGAATGCGACCCATCTTCGGCAGCCAGACAGAGGGGGCGGCGACCCATCTTCGGCAGCCCGACAGAGGGGGCGGCGACCCATCTTCGGCAGCCCGACAGAGGGGGCGGCGACCCATCTTCGGCAGCCAGACACAGGGGGCGGCGACCCATCTTCGGCAGCCAGACAGAGGGGGCGGCGACCCATCTTCGGCAGCCAGACAGAGGGGGCAGCGACCCATCTTCGGCAGCCAGACAGAGGGGGCGGCGACCCATCTTCGGCAGCCAGACAGAGGGGGCGGCGACCCATCTTCGGCAGCCAGACAGAGGGGGCGGCGACCCATCTTCGGCAGCCAGACAGAGGGGGCGGCGACCCATCTTCGGCAGACAGACAGAAGGGGCGGCGACCGATCTTCGGCATCCCGACATAGGGGGCGGCGACCCATCTTCGGCAGCCTGACAGAGGGGGCGGCGACCCATCTTCGGCAGCCAGACAGAGGGGGGGGCGACCCATCTTCGGCAGCCCGATAGAGGGGGCGGCGACCCAACTTCGGCACCCCTACAAAGGGGACGGCGACCCATCTTCGGCAGCCAGACAGAGGGGGCGGCGACCCATCTTCGGCATCCAGACAGAGGGGGTGGCGACCCATCTTCGGCAGCCCGATAGAGGGGGCGGCGACCCATCTTCGGCAGCCAGACAGAGGGGGCGGCGACCCATCTTCGGCAGTCCGGCAGCGGGGGCGGAGACCCATCTTCGGCAGCCCGACAGAGGGGGCGGCGACCCATCTTCGGCAGCCAGACAGAGGGGGAGGCGACCCATCTTCGGCAGCCCGACAGAGGGGGCGGCGACCCATCTTCGGCAGCCAGACAGAGGGGGCGGCGACCCATCTTCGGCAGCCAGACAGAGGGGGCGGCGACCCATCTTCGGCAGCCCGACAGAGGGGGCGGCGACCCATCTTCGGCAGCCAGACAGAGGGGGCGGCGACCCATCTTCGGCAGCCCGACAGAGGGGGCGGCGACCCATCTTCGGCAGCCCGACAGAGGGGGAGGCGACCCATCTTCGGCAGCCCGACAGAGGGGGCGGCGACCCATCTTCGGCAGCCCGACAGAGGGGGCGGCGACCCATCTTCGGCAGCCAGACAGAGGGGGCGGCGACCCATCTTCGGCAGCCAGACAGAGGGGGCGGCGACCCATCTTCGGCAGCCCGACAGAGGAGGCGGCGACCCATCTTCGGCAGCCAGACAGAGGGGGCGGCGACCCATCTTCGGCAGCCAGACAGAGGGGGCGGCGACCCATCTTCGGCAGCCAGAGGGGGCGGTGACCCATCTTCGGCAGCCAGACGTAGGGGGCGGCGACTCATCTTCGGCAGCCCGACAGAGGGGGCGGCGACCCATCTTCGGCAGCCCGACAGAGGGGGCGGCGACCCATCTTCGGCAGCCCGACAGAGGGGGCGGTGACCCATCTTCGGCAGCCCGACAGAGGGGGCGGCGACCCAACTTCGGCAGCCAGACAGAGAGGGCGGCGACCCATGTTCGGCAGCCAGACAGAGGGGGCGGCGACCCATCTTCGGCAGCCCGACAGAGGGGGAGGCGACCTATCTTCGGCAGCCAGACAGAGGGGGCGGCGACCCATCTTCGGCAGCCCGACAGAGGGGGAGGCGACCCATCTTCGGCAGCCCGACAGAGGGGGCGGCGACCCATCTTCGGCAGCCAGACAGAGGGGGTGGCGACCTATCTTCGGCAGCCCGACAGAGGGGGAGGCGACCCATCTTCGGCAGCCAGACAGAGAGGGCGGCGACCCATCTTCGGCAGCCAGACAGTGGGGGCGGCGACCGATCTTCGGCAGCCCGACGTAGGGGGCGGCGACCCATCTTCGGCAGCCTGACAGAGGGGGAGGCGACCCATCTTCGGCAGCCCGACAGAGGGGGCGGCGACCCATCTTCGGCAGCCCGACAGAGGGGGCGGCGACCCATCTTCGGCAGCGAGACAGAGGGGGCGGCGACCCATCTTCGGCAGCCAGACAGAGGGGGTGGCGACCCATCTTCGGTTGCCAGACAGAGAGGGCAGCGACCCATCTTCGGCAGCCCGACAGAGGGGGAGGCGACCCATCTTCGGCAGCCAGATAGAGGGGGCGGCGACCCATCTTCGGCAGCCCGACAGAGGGGGCGGTGACCCATCTTCGGCACCCGGACAGAAGGGGCGGCGACCCATCTTCGGCAGCCTGACAGAGGGGGCGGCGACCCATCTTCGGAAGCCCGACAGAGGGGGCGGCGACCCTTCTTCGGCAACCCGACAGAGGGGGCGGCGACCCATCTTCGGCAGCCAGACAGAGGGGGCGGCGACCCATCTTCGGCAGCCGGACAGAAGGGGCGGCGACCAATCTTCGGCAGCCTGACAGAGGGGGCGGCGACCCATCTTCGGCAACCCGACGGAAAGGGCGGCGACCCATCTTCGGCAGCCAGACAGAGGGGTGTGGCGACCCATCTTCGGCGGCCCGATAGAGGGGGCGGCGACCCATCTTCGGCAGCCCGACAGAGGGGGCGGCGACCCATCTTCGGCAGCCCGACAGAGGGGGAGGCGATCCATCTTCGGCAACTAGACACAGGGGGCGGTGACCCATCTTCGGGAGCCAGACAGAGGGGGCGGCGACCTATCTTCGGAAGCCAGACAGAGGGGGCGGCGACCCATCTTCGGCAGCCCGACAGAAAGGGAGGCGACCCATCTTCGGCAGCCAGACAGAGAGGGCGGCGACCCATCTTCGGCAGCCAGACAGAGGGGGCGGCGACCCATCTCCGGCAGCCAGACAGAGGGGGCGGCGACCCATCTTCGGCAGCCAGACAGAGGGGGCGGCGACCCATCTTCGGCAGCCAGACAGAGGGGGCGGCGACCCATCTTCGGCAGCCAGACAGAGGGGGCGGCGACCCATCTTCGGCAGCCAGACGGAGGGGGCGGCGACCCATCTTCGGCAGCCCGACAGAGGGGGCGGCGACCCATCTTCGGCAGCCCGACATAGGAGGCGGCGACCCATCTTCGGCGGCCCGACAGAGGGGGTGGTGACCCATCTTCGGCAGCCCGACAGAGAAGGCGGCGACCCATCTTCGGCAGCTCGATAGAGGGGGCGGCGACCCAACTTCGGCACCCCTACAGAGGGGGCGGCGACCCATCTTCGGCAGCCAGACAGAGGGGGCGGCGACCCATCTTCGGCAGCCAGACAGAGGGGGCGGCGACCCATCTTCGGCAGCCCGACAGAGGGGGCGGCGACCCATCTTCGGCAGCCAGACAGAGGGGGTGGCGACCTATCTTCGGCAGCCAGACAGAGGGGGCGGTGACCCATCTTCGGCAGCCCGACAGAGGGGGCGGCGACCCATCTTCGGCAGCCAGACAGAGGGGGCGGCGACCCATTTTCGGCAGCCAGACAGAGAGGGCGGTGACCCATCTTCGTCAGCCAGACAGAGGGGGCGGCGACCCATCCTTGGCAGCCAGACAGAGGGGGCGGCGACCCATCTTCGGCAGCCCAACAGAGGGGACGGCGACCCATCTTCGGCAACCAGAGAGAGGGGGCTGCGACCCATCTTCGGCGGCTAGACAGAGGGGGTGGCGACCCATCTTCGGCAGCCAGACAGAGGGGGCGGTGACCCATCTTCGGCAGCCCGACAGAGGGGACGGCGACCCATCTTCGGCAGCCAGACAGAGGGGGCGGCGACCCATCTTCGGCAGCCCGACAGAGGGGGCAGCGACTCATCTGCGGCAGCCCGACAGAGGGGGCTGCGACCCATCCTCGGCAGCCCGACAGAGGGGGCGGCGACCTATCTTCGGCATCCAGACAGAGGGGGCGGCGACCCATCTTCGGCAGCCCGACAGAGGGGGCGGCGACCCATCTTCGGCAGCCCGACAGAGGGGGCGGTGACCTATCTTCGGCAGCCAGACAGAGGGGGCGGCGACCCATCCTCGGTAGCCAGACAGAGGGGGCGGCGACCCATCTTCGGCAGCCAGACAGAGGGGGCGGCGACCCATCTTCGGCAGCCAGACAGAGGGGGTGGCGACCCATCTTCGGCAGCCAGACAGAGGGGGCGGCGACCCATCTTCGGCAGCCAGACAGAGGGGGCGGCGACCCATCTTCGGCAGCCAGACAGAGGGGGCGGCAACCCATCTTCAGCAGCCAGACGGAGGGGGCGGCGACTCATCTTCGGCAGCCCGACAGAGGGGGCGGCGACCCATCTTCGGCAGCCCGACAGAGGGGGCGGCGACCCATCTTCGGCGGCCCGACAGAGGGGGCGGTGACCCATCTTCGGCAGCCCGACAGAGGGGGCGGCGACCCATCTTCGGTAGCCCGATAGAGGGGGCGGCGACCCAACTTCGGCAGCCAGACAGAGAGGGCGGCGACCCATCTTCGGCAGCCAGACAGAGGGGGCGGCGACCCATCTTCGGCAGCCCGACAGAGGGGGAGGCGACCCATCTTCGGCAGCCCGACAGAGGGGGCGGCGACCCATCTTCGGCAGCCAGACAGAGAGGGCGGCGACCCATCTTCGGCAGCCCGACAGAGGGGGAGGCGACCCATCTTCGGCAGCCCGACAGAGGGGGCGGCGACCCATCTTCGGCAGCCAGACAGAGGGGGCGGCGACCGATCTTCGGCAGCCCGACATAGGGGGCGGCGACCCATCTTCGGCAGCCCGACAGAGGGGGGAGGCGACCCATCTTCGGCAGCCCGACAGAGGGGTCGGAGACCCATCTTCGGCAGCCCGACAGAGGGGGCAGCGACCCATCTTCGGCAGCGAGACAGAGGGGGCGGCGACCCATCTTCGGCAGCCAGACAGAGGGGGCGGCGACCCATCTTCGGCAGCCAGACAGAGGGGGCAGCGACCCATCTTCGGCAGCCCGACAGAGGGGGCGGTGACCCATCTTCGGCAGCCCGACAGAGGGGGCGGCGACCCATCTTCGGCAGCCTGACAGAGGGGGCGGCGACCCATCTTCGGCAGCCAGACAGAGGGGGCGGCGACCCATCTTCGGCAGCCCGACAGAGGGGGCAGCGACCCATCTTCGGCAGCCAGACAGAGGGGGTGGCGACCCATCTTCGGCAGCCGGACAGAAGGGGCGGCGACCAATCTTCGGCAGCCTGACAGAGGGGGCGGTGACCCATTTCGGCAACCCGACGGAGAGGGCGGCGACCCATCTTCGGCAGCCAGACAGAGGGGGTGGCGACCCATCTTCGGCAGCCCGATAGAGGGGGCGGCGACCCATCTTCGGCAGCCCGACAGAGGGGGCGGCGACCCATCCTCGGCAGGCCGACAGAGGGGGAGGCGATCCATCTTCGGTAACCAGACACAGGGGGCGGCGACCCATCTTCGGCAGCCAGACAGAGGGGGCGGCGACCCATCTTCGGCATCCAGACAGAGGGGGCGGCGACCCATCTTCGGTAGCCCGACAGAGGGGGCGGCGACTCATCCTCGGCAGCCAGACAGAGGGGGCGGCGACCCATCTTCTGCAGCCAGACAGAGGGGGTGGCGACCCATTCTCGGCAGCCAGACAGAGGGGGCGGCGACCCATCTTCGGTAGCCCAACAGAGGGGGCGGCGACCCATCTTCGGCAGCCAGACAGAGGGGGCGGCGACCCCTGCTCCTCCTCCTCCTCCTCCGAGGCACACGTTTAGAAGGCTCTGGGATGGCCGGGGAAGGTACAAATTTGTTTTTTTATCTTGAAAGTGGGACAGTCTCGGGAGGTGGATGCATGGTTGTTATTGGAGGGACAGTTAACACATTGAAACACGTTAGCAGAGCAAGCATCCGTAGGATGCTCGCCTGCACACTTACCGCATACGACTGATTGTTTGCTGCAGAATTTGGCAAGGTGACCATATTTGAAGCATTTGTTGCAGCGTAAAGGGTTAGGGACATATGGTCGTGTTGGGACATGAATGTATCCAATTTTGACGTGGTCAGGGAGGGTTGTTGAATTGAAGGTCAAAATTATGAGGGGCGTGTTCACTCGCATGTTCCTTTCTCGGTCCAGTCGCGTTATAAATTTAACATCTAATATTCCTTCAGATTTCATTTCATTGAGGATGTCACATTCTTCCATGGTCATCAAATCTCTGCAGTGGATTACTCCTCTGCAGGAGTTGAGTGACCTAGGGAGGGATGCAACAACATCGAAGGAATGAAACTTCCTGGCCTTGAGAAGATCGCGTGTAGCTTTCCCAGAGTTGGTGGTAACTTGGAGGTCTCCGCTTCTAAGTTTTTTAACTTGGCTAATATCATCGGTGAATTGAGATAAACATTTCTTAAGCATAAATGGGTTGAGGTCAGCTAATCGGGTCTGGTCAGAATGAAGAAACACGTGTCTAGCCTTGTCCGGGTCGATATTGGGGTCGTCAGGGGAGGTCTTCCTAGTTTGCAGGGATGGAGTTGAAGACTCCATCCTGCGCGTTGGGGTGGGGGGACGAGCCCCCTGTTACACAAAGATAAAATGTGCTCAGCAGAGCCAAAGAAAATAATAATATAAAGGGGTCACACAGCTTCCTTTGGCGACTGGTGACAGCCGCGTGGTAGGACACACTGTGTGCCCAGTAGTTACGGTTTCTACACCACTCTAAACTACGATAGAATTTTTCTAGATTTCGCCGGGCCGGACGACGAAGAAGTCTCACGAGCCAACAAGGGCTCGTGCGGATCCCGGAGAGCTACGAAGATATGGAAATGGCGTATAGGAGAAAGTGCTGGGAAATGCCCAGAAGTGGGTGGCAGTGTAACTGCCAAGAAAAAGCTATCCAACGTAAAGTTGGGTTACGAATACTAGTCAACTCTAGAGAGTAGCTCTAGCGAGATTGACTGTGCTCGTGTGAGTAACGTCTGTCTGCTGCCAAGGGCTGCGGACGTCTGTGTCTTGCCGTTTTTTTTTTTATCTTTAAGGCTATCGACCTATAATGAGGTCATTAAGCCTGGTGTGAACCTGCGATCCTTTTTATTCTACCATTATAATTTCCACAATAGTCCTGTAGTGCGCAAATAAAATACTACTTTGTCAATAAGTAAACGGTCGTCGGTCAAAAAATTTGTGGTGCTTAGCTGAATTTTTTTTTAAGTTTGCAGTGTTGTATAAGCGCTTGGCGCTGCGTGTTGCATCTTGAGCAGTGTAGGAGTATGTGTCTTATGGATAGTATAGTGTTGCAGGTGTTGCATTGGGGAGGAAATACGCCGTTTATGTATGGGTTTAAGTGGGTGAGGCGGATCGAGTTCGTCCTCAGTCTTGCTATGGCGATTTCCTCCTGTCTGTTGTTTCTGTATGATGTCGACCAATCTGTTATGTGTTCCTTTTGTTTGCGAGAGATGTCAAGGTTGTCCCACTTAAGTTGCTAGTGGGTGTGTAATTGTTTTCTTAGTATACAATTGAATGTTCCTATGTCCAGGGGTATGTCTGTAATAGTCTTTTTCTAAGGCGGATTTGGCTAAGGTGTCCGCTTTCTCATTCCCGAAGATCCCAATGTGGCTGGGAACCCAAGAGAGAATAATGGACTTGTTGGTCGTCGACAATGTGCTAATGATTTTGCCCAGGATGAAATTCTCCATATGGTTATCTATCTTAATTGTTTGAAGTGCGCTCAAAGAGTCTGAATATGACGAAGTTACTATGTGTGTCAGATTGAGCATTTTCTATGGCTTCGTATATACCGAATAGTTCTGCGATATATATGCTCGTATGGTTCGGAAATCTGAACATCATCCGGGTTTTGTTGCTGTACAACCCTGTCCCAGTTTTGTGGCCGCACTTGGAGCCATCAGTGTACAGTGCCCTGTGGTCATTGTACTTGTTAATCATTTGTAGGGTCTTCTGTCGTACTTCTTCTATTGAAGATGATTTCTTCCTGAGGTCCTGGTTGGTGTTGACGTTCAGGGCGATGTTTTTCCACGGCGGTGGGTACGTATGTTCCATCTTTTCTATTGACCACAGTGGCACTGAATACTGCTCGCACAAGAATCGGATCCTGATGATAAGGGGATTTAGGCTGGAGTTGGTGAAGTGTTCGTGCTGGTTTACCGTTTGCTTGCAGGGATGTTGTTGGTTGCGAAGCACTTTGGCGGCGTATCGTAGTGTGAGGTGCTCGCGCCTGTAGTGGAGGGGGGTTACATTTGCTTCAACCTCCAGCCTTTCGATTCTTGTGCAGCGTAATGCTCCAAGCGCTATTCTTAGACCTTTGTTTTGGATGGTTTCATGAAGGGGTGGGACATGGAAGCACCCACTCAGCAGGCGTGCGTAGTGTACCGCATTGGATGTTTGGATTGTGATACAGATTACATATGAGAAACGTATAAGAAACTCGCCACAAGAATTGAAGAACATAAACGGGCAGTTAAACGGAAAGATGCAGCCTCAGCACTTTATAAACACATGAACGAACTACAGCACAACGTTGACTGGGAAGGAGCGACTGCGTTACACAGAGACAGCTCGAAGAAAAGGAGATTATTCTTAGAAGTGTGGACGACAAAAGAAGTTAGCGTAAATAGGTCCATAGACTTAAATCCAATTACCTGGGCACTAGGAACACAAGGACACTCAACATAACGTGAGAGAGTACATGGTGAACAAAGGTCATAGTGTGTATGAACGTGATTTTATTTATTTCACTTATACAAGTTACATTTTATTGTATTTATTCTTTGTTAACATAGGAGTAAGCTTGGAGGGACGCTTTGTCTTCCTTTTTGTTTGCAGTTAGCCCAAAAAGTCATCTGCAAAACACTCCCTATGTGACGTATGCAAGACTTTGACAGCAAAGCAAGTAGTATGCCTCTGCGTTAAAGGTTCCTTTAATTGGCCTAGTTCTTCATAAGTTCGGAACGCCGCTGCCAAATTGGTAGATATTAATAAGGTGACGTATCAAACGTGTTCAGTGTTTGCATCCTCTCATGCCAGATATGCAATTACTATAGACATAAACCGTTACTCAATATGATAATCTTAAAAGTTTTAGTACTGGTTGATTGAGGGGCAGGGTTGAATCCACCCTAACCCCCCCCCCTCCATGTAGGTGAGAGACCCACTACAAAGTGCATCGTAGGCAATTAATATTTACTCCATTGAGTAGGAGAGAAGTATGGAATTTCAACCCACAACTAGGCTAACAAAGCAAACACCGCTATAATGACAAGTTGGCCATTTTGATAGTCGATTTTAGTATGTGTTTTTAGGCAAATTATTCTTATAATAGAGGATGGCATGTATGAAATGGTTTGTGTGCAAAACACCAACAATCCTACTATTACCTATCTCAAAAAGTTAATCTAAATTTTTTTCAGAAAGGTATCAACAAAGAAAATCCGATGTGGCATCTATAGCTCGGCTATCTCACAAATTTTAAACATCAAGTCATTGCCACATATATCACATGATCCATATAGTAGAGAAGCCATTCCAGTGTGACTTGTGTGATTCTGCTTTCTCACAAAAACGTAATCTTAAACATCATTTGATGACCCACACAGGAGAGAAGCCATTCCAGTGTGACACGTGTGATTCCGCTTTCTCACAAAAGCGTGATCTCAAAAGTCACATGATGACCCACACAGGAGAGAAGCCTTTCCAGTGTGACATGTGTGAGTCTGCTTTCTCACGAAAGAGTCACCTCAAATGTCACATGATGACCCACACAGGAGAGAAGCCATTCCAGTGTGACATGTGTGATTCCGCTTTCTCACAAAAGCATAGTCTCAAAAGTCACATGATGACCCACACAGGAGAGAAGCCATTCCAGTGTGACACGTGTGATTCCGCTTTCTCACAAAAGCGTGATCTCAAACGTCACATGATGACCCACACAGGAGAGAAGCCATTCCGGTGTGACATGTGTGATTCCGCTTTCTCAAAAAAGGGTAATCTCACATATCACATGATGATCCACACAGGAGAGAAGCTATTCCAGTGTGCCATGTGTGATTCTGCTTTCTCACAAAAGCGTGATCTCAAACGTCACATGATGACCGACACAGGAGAGAAGCCATTCCTGTGTGACATGTGTGAATACGCTTTCTCACAAAAATATGATCTCAAATGTCACATGATGACCCACACGGGAGAGAAGCCATTTCAGTGTGACATGTGTAAGTCTGCTTTCTCACGAAAGAGTCATCTCAAATGACACATGATGACCCACACACGAGAGAAGCTATTCTGGTGTGACATGTGTGATTCCGCTTTCTTGCAAAAGGATAGTCTCAAGTGTCACATGATGACCCACACAGGAGAGGAACCATTCCAGTGTGACACATGTGATTCCGCTTTCACACAAAAGCGTGATCTCAAACGTCACATGATGACCCACACAGGAGAGAAGCCATTCCAGTGTGACACGTGTGACTCAGTTTTCTCACAAAAGCGTGATCTCAAACGCCACATGATGACCCACACAGGAGAGAAGCAATTCCAGTGTGGCATGTGTGATTCTGCTTTCTCACAAAAGCGTGATTTCAAACGCCACATGATGACCCACACAAGAGAGAAGCCATTCCAGTGTGGCATGTGTGATTCTGCTTTCTCACAAAAGTGTGATCTCAAACGTCACATGATGACCCACACAGGAGAGAAGCCATTCCGGTGTGGCATGTGTGATTCCTCTTTCTCACATACGGGTCACTTCAAACGTCACATGATGACCCACACAGGAGAGAGGCCGTTCCAGTGTGATTCTGCTTTCTTACAAAAGGGTGATCTCAAAAGTCACATGATGACCCACACAGGAGAGAAGCCATTCCGGTGTGACATGTGTGATTCCTCTTTTTCACATAAGGGTCACCTCAAACGTCACATGATGACCCACACAGGAGAGAGGCCGTTCCAGTGTGACCTGTGTGAATCTGCTTTCTCACAAAAGCGTATTCTCAATCGTCACATGTTGACCCACACAAGAGAGAAGCCTTACCAGTGTGACTTGTGTGATTCTGCTTTCTCACAAAAGCGTTATCTCAAACGTCATATGATGGCCCACACAGGAGAGAAACCATTCCAGTGTGGCATGTGTGATTCCGCTTTCTCACAAAAGCATAATCTCAAACATCATATGATGGTCCACACAAGAGAGAAACCATTCCAGTGTGGCATGTGTGATTCTGATTTCTCACAAAAGCGTAATCTCAAACATCATATGATGACCCACACAGGAGAGAAGCCATTTCAGTGTAGCATGTGTGATTCTGCTTTCTCCCAAAAGAGTACTCTCAAAAGTCACATGATGACCCACCCAGGAAAGAAGCCATTCCAGTGTGATACCTGTGATTCAGTTTTCTCACAAAAGGGTTACCTCAAACGTCACATGATGAGCCACACAGGAGAGAATCCGCTGTAGTGTGACATGTGTGATTCCGCTTTCTCACAAAAGGGTGTTCTCAAACATCACATGACTACCCACGCTGAAGAGAAGACATTTCAATGTGGCCTGTGCAATAAAGCTTTTCTTCACGTAAGGATCTTCTGAAACGTCACGTCACATGATTACCCATACAGGAGAGAACCCATTGCAGTGTGACCAGTGCAATAAATATTTTTCACAAAAACCTGTTCTCAAATGTCATAAGATGATCCATACATGGTTAAGGCTTTACATTGTGTCCTGTGGGATGAAGCTTTCTGATATAAGGATGATTTGAAATAGCACATGATGACCCATTCCGAAAAAAGGCCTATCCTATGGACCAGAGCCACACATCATTTTGTCTGTTATAGAGGAGGACTCTTTTCCCAGAGATATGATGACACTTTTATTTTACTGCGACTGTCCCTCCGTTATGCTCTCCCCCAACCCCTTGTTACTGTCCTGATCCACTTCTCTGAATGTTCATTTCCTTTTTTCGCCTACCCTGTGGTGGGGGACAGAATGTTGACGCCAAGTACCTGTATTCCCACTTGGATCGTGAGAGACGGGGATTGGGACAATTAGGATGTGTGACGACATACGAGGGACGGACGAAGCCGTTGTCAAGGTTGAGGAATGGGATGGCGATCAGTTATAGCTTGGAGGAAGCGGTATACAGCTAGAGTAGTATGCATGAAAATATAGATGTAAGTGCTACCACCGTCGCCGCCCTTGTAATCCTCACTTTGTGGATATGGCGACTCACTTCTGTTAGTTATAATCTTTTGTCCAGAAGAATGAAAATGTAGAAATCCCCCGAGAGGACATGTACAAGGTCTTTGCGAACTGTGCTTGCCAACTACAGCGAGTATAAAGGCCTAGCGATCAATAGATGGAGTAAGTTTCCATGTCTTGTGGCTTCTTTTACATGTTGAACTAAGTATTTGTCTGCGAGAAAATCCATCAAGCGACTACCTATATGGCCGTGTAGGGTCATCCAATCAATTTCAATAAAATTGAAATCACCCATTATGAATAAGTACCGGTTGCAGAAACTAGACAGTTCTTGAAACAACAGCTTGTCGTCTGCTAATTATTATGTTTTTGGCCTATTTATTACACCTACATTCATTTTTTGTCCATTTGTTTGGATGAGTTCTACCCACAAACTATCACATGCATCCTCTTTCACTTTAAAACAGAAGCATGGACATTGCTCTTAACGTACAACCGAACACCCCCACCTTTCTTGTGATTTATATCTTGATGAAAGTGTTCAAATCCCGCAATATCAAGTTAGCTTCAAACTCTCCACCATCTAACCATGTCTCGGTAATTCCTATTATATCGAGATTTTCGCTTTTCGCCTGTATTTTCGATGTTCGCCTGTATTTCTTGTATGTACTATATGGAATAAAAAATGTGATGGTTTGTACGGAGCTGTCTAGTGTAGGCCTTATGGTCTCTTGCAGTCTCCTTTATTCTTATGTTGTATGCATGATGTAAAAAGTTATATTTAAATAAATGTGAACTGTTGTGATATTTTTCTATAAACCTCTTGTACGAGTCAAATGATCGTGGGAAGCATCATCTGCCTGATGCACGGTGATGCATCACCATACTCTCGTTATACAGCCGTATTGCTCGTTCTCTTCCACTATGACTGTTATAACCACAGGAAATATAATGATCAGGCCAATTCACAGAGTTTTGGAGTCACTCGGCCACAACTACAAAATAGATATAATCATGTCGCAGATGCCGGCATCCTCATACAAGTGTAGAGACAGTTCCCCACATTTTCCGCCATTGTCAATTCATCACATACAAGAGGACAGCTTCCAACATTTTGTTAATTTCATGATAATTATCAATGTGCGCTAAGGATATTGTGACTTATGGGTATCACAATTCAAAATCAGAAATCAATGTATTGAAAAGAATATTAATGAAAATGAAATACCCATTATTATTAAGTCTTACATCAATAAAATAAAAATAAATATTTCGGTGATTTATGATTATATAAAACTTAAACCCACTCTTGGAGAAAGATAAGCTGAGATACAGAGTAAACCGTATATTTCGACCACTAACTGTGGTCCTCATCAGCAGTTACAATTATAGGGTACATAGACAAGGTATTATATACAGAGGGGGAAGTAACATTGGGGAACTCAGTACACTTTTTCACAATCGAGACATGGTATCTTATATTGTGGAAAAGTGTACTAGGGACAAACGGGACGTGATCTACCCACTAGGATCAAAGAACATAGAAATTCTTTAAAATACGGCCAAGAAAGCTCAGCTGTATTCCTCCATTCTAACCTTTTAGATCACAGAATAGATTGGAAGAATACAGCTATAGTATACAATTCACATTGTAGTTTCAAAAGAAAAATTATTGAATCCTCTTTAATAAAAAAGTATCCAAATTATAATACTTCCAAAGGTCAATGGTCACCTGATGCCATAACTAGTATGGTAGTTGACAAATTCATCTCCACAGGACGTAACGTCCGACCTCACTAAGGGCAAGTGACCTGAGGCTCACTGAGTTCCCCAATGTTACTTCCTCCTCTGTATATAATACCTTGTCTATGTACCCTATAATTGTAACTGCTGAAGAGGATCACAGTTAGTGGTCGAAATATACGGTTTACTCTGTATCTCGGCTCATCTTTCTCCGAGAGTGGGTTCAATTTTTATTTTATTCATGTGTTACGACACCTACGTTACTTATGATTATATACAAAAAGGGGTTGCAGTTTGATAACAGTTACTCAGTAGTGAAGGCGACTGCCATATCTTTTCACGCAGCTCCCGACCCCACCCGCGAAGAATAGTCGAGTTAGACGAAAGCCTTTATTGGCTTCACTGTTGTAGCTAAGGTAGAACTTTGTAAATCACATGGTAGAGCGGTCAGTCCCCGTTCCCTCGCTTGCATCCAATGCAATCGTCAGATTCACAAGACTCGGGTTGGGGTACAAGTGCTGTGGGGAAGTAGTAGGACGGACGGCAGGAAAGAGACTGCGAGTACTGCGGTATGACCAACCCCTCCCTCCTTCACTACCTCCTAGAGTGCAATAACACTATCGCCCTGAGAGGAGGAAAACCAATCGACGACACGGCCCCCCGAAGACCGGAAGAGACTACAAGAGGCCATTACTGTGAGTACTGCCCTGCTGTCTAAATGATAATCTTGGCCCGTTTGAAAACATATTAGATCACGTCGCCCTCTTCGTTTTTCCAGTGTAAGTCAAGGTGCATACACATCTCTACGTAACAGGTTGTTTTCCAGTGCTTCAATCAGCAGTGTTAAGTATATTGATATAGGCTAGGAACAATATCCAACAAATCCTACATTAGCAATCAAACCTCACATATCTCCACATCATAACCCATGTTCTTAGACAGCTTTAGTATGCCTGTGAGCAAGACTTCTATTTCACACATGCCCAATCCTGAATAATAATAAAAAAAAAAAAAACAGTACCACTATCATCTCACCATTACTTCCTACATTGAGCAGGACTTTTAAGTATGCCACAGCTTGTGATCGGTCAGATCGTAAGGAGGTGGATTTCAGGATTATGAAACCAAAGCAGATTAATTACCCCTTGATAGAGCTTACGATTTCAAATATTTTCGTTAAGTAGGGATAAACCATGTCAAAACATATCTAAAAGTGCCTTTGTACATTTGCAAGAATGTTTGAAATAGTTTAGACATTTGTGTCACAAAAATTGTAAGCAAAGAAGGAAACCACACAGGTAAAGAAAAGATTATTGTAAGCGTCTGCCAGACAGAGCCTTCATGATTAGATTGATGCCTGGAAGTTGCAGGCCATTATGGCTGTAGCTGTCTAGGTCTTGTTCTGTTGAAAAAAAGTCAGCGTTTAAAAAATCGCAGAGGGAGCTGTCAAATAACAATAGCCCCTTAAGATCTAGGAAGTAGTTAACAGTATATGCTGATGTTTTAGAACAATTCCAAATACTGAATAAGAATTTTGAATTGGGTGTAGAATTAGGTATATGTAAAGATGCATGCTAGTCTTTTCTAATCACTGCTGATGTTACTGTTGATTTGTGGTACTCATATCTAGGGTTGAAAATACTCAGAATGATAAAGCTAGTCATGATACAGGTAAGAATTGCAGACTTGAGATTTAACATAATGTAACCTAACCTAATTGTTGGTAACTGTAAAGATGCTTGTCTTAGTGTTTTGAAAATCATTGCTGATGTTCCTATGAATTTACTGTATCTAAACGTGGGCTGGCAGATGATATAGGGAAGGGCTGCAGACTGGCAAACATATATATGAATACTTAAAATTATGTAGAATCATAACTGCATTATTGTAAAAGATATATATGTATGGAAGAGAATGAAAATGATCTTGTATTGACCTAACTTGTATCTAATACAAGAAATAGAATGAACAAATACATACATACATATACCAAGGCTTTTTCCCCCTTACAAGGGAGGTAGCCAAAAAGGAAAAGGCATAAAATCACTCCCACCCATTTCATCCCCAAATACACTCCACACCCCTCCACCCTCCCTCTTATCTAAGCACCTCCTGGATGACGGGTCATCCCTGCACCTTGTCCACTGCCCTGGGTCAGAAGCAGTGTCGCAAGACACAGCACATCCACAGCAAGGCCGCTTCATTAAATCGGCGACACCCCCTCTCCATAAAAGGAGAGGATGGGGAGAAATCCCTTCAGGCTGCGTCAAATTTTGCTCACACATATTACCTCACCCCCAGCCCATTCCTCCTCATGCAATCACATCATCATCCATATACAACCATTCACCATTCACCCCTGTCTTCTGTCCTCTCCCATCCTTCCTCAACAGACATTCCCCTCTTCCCCAAAGCCCCCTTCACCCCATCCATCCACCTCATCCTAGGACATCCCCTCATGTTCACTCCTTCCACATCTGCCTTCCATACCTCTTTTACTAGTCTTTCTTCACTCATTCTGTCCATGTGTCCAAACCATCCTAATATTCTTTCATCAACCCTATCTCCCAACTCCTTTTCCACCCCTGTTCTCCTCACCTCCTCATTTCTCACCCTATCTAGCCTAGTAACCCCCACCATACTTCTCAGACACCTCATCTCAAACACATTCAAACTCCTTCTCTCTTCTTCTCTTATGTTCCATGTTTCTGCCCCATACAGTGCTGTTGGCACAATCACTCCTTCATACAGTCTCCTCCTAGCATCCATTCCCAAATGTCTATTCCTCATTACACTTTTATAATCCACCAAGGCATTTACTCGCTTCTCTCAATCTACATTCTACCTCCACCTTCACTCCACCTTTTCCTGCCACATTTGCACCCAAGTATCTAAAACTATCCACGTCCTCCAGTCGTTCTCCTTTAATGCTCACTTCCACTCTTCTGCCACTTTCACCCCTTGTACATCTCATCACCTTACTTTTACCCATAATTATCTTTAGCTCTCTTTTATCACATACTCTCCCAAACTCTGCCACCAACATCCTCAATCCCTCCTCTGATCCTGCCACAAGCGCAGTGTCGTCCGCAAACAACAGCTGGCTCACCTCCCACTTTTCTCCATTTTCTTTAACCATCTCCAATCTCTTTCCCACTACCCCTGCATTCACCTCTCACACCACCCCATCCATGTATAAGTTGAACAGCCAGGGCGACATAACGCATCCTTGACGCAGTCCCACCTTTACCTTGAACCACTCACTCTCTCCATTGAAAAATCTATTTGCCATGAGGGAGAGAGGGACGGGGTAGGTTATATATGGTCAGAATAGGAGAATACTTTGCTTGATTTATTGTTTATTTGAACAGTGTTGTCATTTCTTTCATTAATCACCGGCTTTGCATGCTTCTCAGAATCGCAATACTTATTTCCCAATGCACTCTCCAGATGGGGGTGGGGGGTTTAGTACAAACAAGTGATATCTAATTGAAATGGAACACCCAATTTGGTCAAATCAACAGGAAAACTGTTGGGGAAAAAATATATGGATCATGTCAAGAACAGTGACCCCCAATGATCCTCACCCAAAGAATGGCTATCCCAACATAACCTAGCCCAGCCCACAGTATTCCCTAATTCAGATAATGTCAAGATTAGCGAACCTAACATATCTAAATCAAAAACAGCAAACCTGATTGTACTAATGTAAAGAATAACGAATCCAATAATCTTTTAAAGAATAGCGAACCCTGCTGTGATTGTGTTCTCTAATCTTAGGTATGGTCAGAATTGGAGAAAACTGCTTGTTTTATTGTTTATTTGAACAATGTTGTCCTTGTTTCTCTCATTAATCTGTCTTTGGACTCCTCTTTAATTCTAAATACTTATTTCCCAATGTAGTCCCCAGACATGGCTGGTATGGGGGTTGGGATTGGTACAAACAAGTGTTTCTCGATTGAAACAGAACACCCTATTTAATGAAGTCAACAGGAAAACTGTTGTAAAAAAAAAAAATCAAATCTAATAGCCTGTTGGGTGTTTTGTGGATATTGGGATTTACATCCTTAAGTGTAGTATGACTTTGGATAATGTAATACATTATTTTTTCACCTAATTTACCTCAAGTTCATTGCGTGAAGCTCTTGTAAAGCAGTAAGGTGATATTTTCTAGTCAGGTATTATGTACAAAATGCCACAAGACAAAGGTAATCCCTGTATGAAAACACAAACAATTGCATATTTTGCACTTCTTATTTTATTTCCCAACACAGAAATATAAAAATGTACATATGAAATTAAAATAAATTAAGCTGATGACGTCAAATTGTTGATGTTCCAAATTGATCAGATGTTGAAACTGATACCTGCAAAGAATTCTTCATTTGATCTTGGGAGGCTTTTTTGAAAGTTCTTTTACTCCCATCTCTGATGTTTCTATGTAGGTTGGCAGGTTGCATCCTGTGCAATTATTGGTCACATTATTGTCTTCCCTTTTTAAGGAATTAATTAAGGTGTCCATACAGAGGAGGTATTATTTTCCAACCAAAATAATAATAGTAATAATAATAGAATAATAATGATAAAATAAAAAGTTGAATAATAGTTGTTCCAGTTTTCATACTGGAAGTGAGCATTAAGGGAGAGCAACTGGAAGAAGTGGATAGTTTTAGATATTTGGGTGCAAATGTGGCAGGAAAAGGTGGAGGTAGAATGTAGATTGAGAGAAGCGAGTAAATGCCTTGGTGGATTAAAAGTGTAATGAGGAATAGACATTTGGGAATGGATGCTAAGAGGAGACTGTATGAAGGAGTGATTGTGCCAACAGCACTGTATGGAGCAGAAACATGGAACATAAGAGAGGAAGAGAGAAGGAACTTGAATGTCTTTGAGTTGAAGTGTCTGAGAAGTATGATGGGAGTTACTAGGCTAGATAGAGTGAGAAATGAGGAGGTGAGGAGGAGAACAGGGGTGGAAAGGGAACTGGGAGATAGGGTTGATGTAAGAGTATTAGGATGGTTTGGACACATGGAAAGAATGAGTGAAGAAAGACTAGTAAACGAGGTATGGAAGGCAGATGTGGAGGGAGTAAACATGAGGGGACGTCCTAGGATGAGATGGATGGATGGGGTGAAGGGGGCTTTGGGGAAGAGGGGAATGTCTGTTGAGGAAGGACGGGAGAGGACAGAAGACGGGTGAATGGAGAATGGTTGTATATGGAAAATGTTGTGATGCATGAGGTGGAATGGACGGGGGAATGGGGGGCAGGTAGTGTGTGTGAGCAAAAATTTTGATGCAGTCCGAAGGGATTTCTCCCCATCCTTTCCTTTATATGGGGGGGTCGCCGATTTAATGAAGCGGCTTTGCTGTGGATGTGCTGTGTCCTGCGACACTGCTTCTGACCCAGGGCAGTGGACAGGGTGCAGGGATGACCCGTCATCTGGGAGGTGCTAAGATGGGAGGGAGGGTGTGAGGGGTGTGGAGTGTTTTCGGGGATGGAATGGGTGGGGGTGATTTTGTGCCCTGTCCTTTTTGGCTACCTCCCTGATAAGGGGGAAAGGAGCCTTGGTATATGTATGATGTACTTTTTATACTGTGCATGATGGCTTTATATTACTTTGGTCATACTCTGATTTAAGACTTCATTTCTTATTGGACAATTCTAATGGTCTAAATTTGTTTTATTTATTCTTGTTATCATACTATATCCACTTAATTTTTGTATGGTTTTAATGTATATATGAAATAGAGGTGCAAAAATATGCTTTTTGTGCAATTTTGATAAATAGAATAGAAGTGCAAAATATAATGGCGATTTTATGCTTGATGCATAATATGAATTATTTATTCTACATATATAGAAATTGTTTTATGATAATAAGCAAGAAAATGTAGGACTGTGGACATTGTCATGTGGTATTTTGTTGCATATCCTTTCCAGCTTGTCAGTTTCTGTATTAATGACCATTTTTCTCATGATTCTATAGATGGTCAGTAGGTCACCTATTTTTCTTCTTTGTTCCAGAGTTGGCGTTTCCAACTTTAACAGTCTTTTCATATGGCAGTTTTGAAAGTGTTGGGCCCATATTTGTAATTATGCTGTTTAGATTCTTTCAATTTTCTTTATATTCTTTTTAGTACTGGGTGTCCATAATGTTGCTGCATACTGTACTCCAGTTTTGGCCTTATCAGTGTGATTACTAGTTTCTTTACCATTCCTTCGTCCAAGTAGGTAAAGGCCCCCTTTGTTGGTCATAACAGTTTTTTCTATCTGTTTATCAGGTGCCATGTCCTTTGTGATAATCACTCCAAGGTCTTTTTCAGAACTCACTACTTTCTTTACTTCCTTTGTACCGATTTTATTTTGTCATGATATTCTGTGAGTAACCTGGTTTACAAATATCTATTTTGTAGTGACAATTCTGTATTACAGATATTTTCTTAGCTAGTTCATGATAGTGGAGGTGTGTATCCAGGTGATAGATCGAGTGTATGTCCGGATGCCACGTTGGGATCACTCTTAGTTTTCCCCCAATCTTTAGGCATTGGGGTACTTAAGCCACCACACGATGACAGCATGGTGATCCAGCAGTGCCTGGAGGTTACCAGACTATCTATGAAGCAAATCAAACATTCATAGACTGGCTAGCAAATACAAAGTTGGAGGTGTAAGAGAGCCATACAATACTACTACTACTACTCTTAGCCAGTAGAACTTCACAAAATTATTTCAATGCCTCATGGAGCACAAAAAGAAATAAATGAATAAATAAATAGATAAAATAAAAATACATACACATACATGCACATACCAAGGTTTTTTCCCCCTTTCAAGGGAGGTAGTCAAAAAGAAAAAGGCATAAAATCATTCCCACCCATTCCATCCCTAAATACACTCCACTCCCCTCAATCTTTCTTCTTATCTTAGCACCTCCTGGATGACGGGTCATCCCTACATCCTGTCCACTGCCCTGGGTCAGAGGCAGCATTGCAAGTCACAGCACATCCACAGCAAGGCCGCTTCATTAAAACAAAAATAGAATAAAAGCATGGCACAAGTAGAGAATATTGTTAGGGATCTTACAATTTTTAAGGTTATCATTAAAGATTGTACTCTCTGTTAAGTTATCTAAAGAAAGGATGTAATTTAGTGGATCTATTACTTGTGTGTCAAGTTCAAAAATTGAATTATTTACTTACATTGGGAAGGGCACCAGTTTGTACAGGTTGAATCTAAATTCAGAAGCAATCTTGACAGATAATCAATGGCAAGAAACACATATATCCCTTTTCCGACAACTCAAGTGTATCTAAGTGAAATTTTTCCGAGGTTTATGTGGTATAGGATATGATAGCACAGGAGCACACTTATGTGTATTTCCTTTTACCTCCGTACATCTCAAGGAATTGTCAATATGTAAGTGAATATCTCTCTTCATGCCTAGCCTAAAGTATTTAACTGTGATTTCACTAAGATCCCTTACTCAGCCTGACATATTGTCATGCCCTCCTTTTTTCAATGTTGCAAATCCTATCAATAGATCTGAGAAGACTGATTCTTCTTCAACTATCGCCAGAATGTACAAGTGCTCTTTTTTTTATACAAAATAACATAAAAGTCAGCCTTATCTAATGTTTTAACTGACTTTCTATTAGTCCTTGCGATGATTAATAGATTGGTTCCAAGATTTTCATTCCTAGTTTCAACCTTTTAAGAATTTTACTGGTTGTAACCTGGTTATAACCACCCTCTCCCCTTAGTACATGTGCTAAGGGGAGAGGGTGGGGGAATATCAGATCATTTTTTGGTAGAAGGTAAGTTGAGAGTGGAGGATAGATGGAGAAAGAGGAGAGGGACAAAAGGTAGGGAGGTGCTTAGAGTGAACTCTTTAAATGAAAAGGAGAAGGAGTACAAGAAGAAGCTGAAGGAGTGGGAGGGAGTGAAGGATAGAGTAGAGCTAGGTGTGGAGGAGGAATGGGGATGGTTCAAGGAGGGAGTCACAAAGTGTGCAAGGATGGTGTGTGGAACAAGAAGGACAGGAGGAAATAGAAGGAATAGGGATGGGAAACAAAGAAGGTTGTAGAAGAGAAGAAGCGAGCTTTCACAGATTGGTTACAAAATAGGACGAGGGAGTCATATGAGAGGTACAAAGAAAAGAGAAGTAAAGCAAATGGTAAAGGAGGTAAAGAGGAGAGCAGATGTGAAGTGGGGTAAGAGTATGACAGATAATTTGAAAGTAATAAAAAGATGTTTTGAAAAGAAATTAAGAGAGGAAGAGGAGGCAAAACAAGTAGAGAAGAAAATGTAGAAGGTGCAGATGGAGAGATGATAATGGAAGAGAAGGCAGAAAGGGGAAAATGGGCAGAATATTTTAGGGAGTTGCTAAATGTGAAGGAGGATAGGGAGGGAAAGATAGTTGCAGTGGGAAATGCTAAGAAAATGACCGTGATGAGTGAGGAGAATGGAGGAGAAATAAGGAAGGATGAAAGCAGGTAAGGCACATGGTCTGGATGGATGCCATGCAGAATGTCTAAAAAAAAGGAGGTATAGTGATGGTGGACTGGCTGGTGAGGTTCTTTAATATTTGCTGGAGAGAGGGTAGAGTGCCAGGGAACTGGAGGAGTGTCTGTATAGTTCCACTTTACAAGGGAAAAGGGGACAAGTGTGAATGTAGTAGTTTCAGAGGGATTAGCATGTTAAGTGTAGTTGGGAAGGCTTATGGGAGGATCTTGATTGAGAGGATTAGGAGAGGAACAGAGGTAGTAATTGGTGAGGAACAGTGTGGATTTAGGACGGGTAGAGGTTGTGTAGATCAGATCTTTGTGGTAAGACAGATATGTGAGAAAGCTATAGGAAAAGTTAAGGATGTTTTTTTGGCTTTTATGGATCTGGAAAAGGCTTATGACAGGGTAGACAGAAAGGCACTGTGGGAGGTTATGAAGTTATATGGGATAGAAGGAAAGCTTCTTGGAGCTGTCAAGAGTTTTTATGAGAGTAGTAGAGCTTGTGTCAGGATTAGAAATGGAGAGAGTGAATGGTTCGAAGTAAAGGTGGGACTTCGTCAAGGATGCGTTTTGTCACCCTGGCTGTTCAACTTATACATGGATGGGGTAGTGTGTGAGGTAAATGGAAGGGTAGTGGGTCAGGGATTGGAGATGGTTAAAGAAAATGGAGAAAAGTGGGAGGTGAGCCAGCTGTTGTTTGCGGACGACACTGCGCTTGTGGCAGGATTGGAGGAGGGATTGAGGAAGTTGGTGACAGATTTTGGGAAAGTATGTGATAGAAGAAAGCTGAAGATAAATGTGGGTTAAAGTAAGGTGATGAAATGTACAAGGGTGAAAGTGGCAGTAGACTGGAAGTGAGCATTAAGGGAGAGCGACTGGAGGACGTGGATAGTTTTAGATACTTGGGTGCAAATGTGGCAGGAAAAGGTAGAGTGAAGGTGGAGGTAGACTGTAGATTGAGAGAAGCGAGTAAATGCCTTGGTGGATTGAAGAGTGTAATGAGGAATAGACATTTGGGAATGGATGCTAGGAGGAGACTGTATGAAGGAGTGATTGTGCCAACAGCACTGTATGGGGCAGAAACATGGAACATAAGAGAAGAGAGGAGTTTGAATGTGTTTGAGATGAGGTGTCTGAGAAGTATGGTGGGGGTTACTAGGCTAGATAGGGTGAGAAATGAGGAGGTGAGGAGGAGAACAGGGGTGAAAAAGGAGTTGGGAGATAGGGTTGATGAAAGAATATTAGGATGGTTTGGACACATGGAAAGAATGAGTGAAGAAAGACTAGTAAAAGAGGTATGGAAGACAGATGTGGAGGGAGTGAACATGAGGGGATGTCCTAGGATGAGGTGGATGGATGGGGTGAAGGGGGCTTTGGGGAAGAGGGGAATGTCTGTTGAGGAAGGACGGGAGAGGACAGAAGACAGGAGTAAATGGAGAATGGTTGTATATGGATGATGTTGTGATTGCAGGTGGAATGGGTGAGGTAGTATGTGTGAGCAAAAGTTGACGCAGCCCGAAGGGATTTCTCCCCGTCCTCTCCTTTTATGCAAGGGGGGGGGTCGCCGATTTAATGAAGCGGCCTTGCTGTGGATGTGCTGTGTCTTGCGACACTGCTTCTGACCAAGGGCAGTGGGCAAGGTGCAGGGATGACCCGTCATCCATGAGGTGCTCAGATAAGAGGGAGGGTGGAGGGGTATGGAGTGTATTCAGGGATGGAATGGGTGCGAATGATTTTATGCCTTTTCCTTTTTTGGCTACCTCCCTTGTAAGGGGGAAAAAGCCTTGGTATATGTATGTATGTATTTACCTGATAGGTTATAACTTAACCTTACCTATTTATCTATTTATAGTTTTTTTTTCGCATCCGACTGAATTATGGACCAAAAGGTCTCCTGTCGGCATGCTTCTCCTTTGTAGTCCTTTAAACTTGAAGTGGTTTGGTGTAGGGGTGGGATATGGAAGCACCCACTCAGCAGGCGGACGTAGTGTTCCGTATTAGATGTTTGGATTGTGATGCAGATTACACAGGAGAAACGCATAAGAAACTCGCCACTAGAATTGAAGAACATAAACGGGCAGTTAATCGGAAAGATGCAGCCTCAGCACTTTATAAGCATATGAACGAACTACACCACAACATTGATTGGTAAGAAGCGACAGTGGTACACAGAGGCAACTCGAAGAAAAGGAGATTATTCATAGAAGTGTGGACGACAAAAGAATAGGTGCATAGACTTAAATCCAATGTACCTGGGCACTAGGAACACAATGACAGAAAAAGATAAAGTGAGAGAGTACAGGGTGAACGAAGGTCACAGTGTGTATGAACGTGATTTAATTTATTTCCTTTTTTCGTGCAAGTGTGTATTTCACTTGTACAAGTTGCATTTTATTGTATTTATTCTTTTGTTAACATAGGAGAAAGCTCGGCGGGACGCTTTGTCTTCCTTTTTGTTTGCCGTTAGCCCAAAAAGTCATCTGCAAAACACTCCCTATGTGACGTGCGCAAGATTTTGACAGCAAAGCAAGTAGTGTGCCTCTGCGTTAAAGGTTGCTTCAATTGGTGTAGTTTTTCATTGGTTCTGATCGCCGCTGCCAAATTGGTAGATATAGATAAGGTGACGTATCAAACGTGTTCAGTGTTTACATTCTCTCATGTCAGACATGCAATTACTATAGACATAAACCGTTAGTCGATAAGATAATCTTAAAAGTTTGTTTTAGTACTGGTTGATTGAAGGGCAGGGTTGTTGAGTCTACTCTAACACCCCCCCCCCCTCCATGCAGGTGACGTTCCCTCTACGAGGTGCATCGTAGTTAATCATTACTCCTTTAAGTAAGAGAGAAGTATGGAATTTCAACCCACAACTAGGCTAACAAAGCAAACACCGCTATAATGACCAGTTGACCATTTTGATAATCGATTTCACTGTGTTTTTAGGCAAATTACTCTTATAATAGAGGATGGCATGTATGAAATGGTTTGTGTACAAAACACCAACAGTCCTACTATTACATATCTCTAAAAGTTAATCTCATTGTTTTCAGAAAGGTATCAACAAAGAAAACCCGATGTAGCATCGATAGCTCGGCTATCTCACAACTCATCTTAAACATCATGTGATGGCCCACACAAGAGAGAAGCCTTTCTAGTGTAACCTATATTTTGCCAAAGATTGTCACATATATCACATGATGACCCACATAGTAGAGAAGCCTTTCCAGTGTGACTTGTGTGATTCTGCTTTCTCACAAAAGGGTGATCTCAAACGTCACATGATGAGCCACACAGGAGAAAAGCCATTTCAGTGTGACATGTGTGATTATGCTTTCTCACAAAAACATAATCTCAAACATCATATGATGACCCACACAGGAGAGAAGCCATTCCAGTGTGACATGTGTGATTCCGCTTTCTCATGTAAGGGTCTCCTCAAAAGTCACATGATGACCCACACAGGAGAGAAACCATTCCAGTGTGACATGTGTGATTCCGCTTTCTCACAAAAGCGTGATCTCAAACGTCACATGATGAGCCACACAGGAGAGAAGCCATTCCAATGTGATATGTGTGATTCCGCTTTCTCACAAAAGCGTGATCTCAGACGTCACATGATGACCCACACAGGAGAGAAGCCATTCCAGTGTGACATGTGTGATTCCGCTTTCTCACTAAAGGATAATCTCAAACATCATATAATGACCCACACAGGAGAGAAGCCATTCCAGTGTGGCATGTGTGATTCCGCTTTCTCACGAAAGGGTAATCTCAAACATCACATGATGACCCACACAGGAGAGAAGCCATTCCAGTGTGACATGTGTGATTCCACTTTCTCACAAAAGGGTGATCTCAAACGTCACATGATGAGCCACACAGGAGAGAAGCCTTTCCAGTGCGTCATGTGTGATTCCGCTTTCTCACAAAAGGGTGATCTCAAACGTCACATGATGACCCACACAGGAGAAAAGCCATTCCAGTGTGACCTGTGTGATTCGTCTTTCTCACATAAGGGTCACCTCAAACGTCACATGATGACCCACACAGGAGAGAAACCATTCCAGTGTGGCAGGTGTGATTCCGCTTTCTCACGAAAGCGGAATCTCGAAAGTCACATGATGACCCACACAGGGAAGAAACCATTCCAGTGTGACCTGTGTGATTCCGCTTTTTCACAAAAGGGTAATCTCGAAAGTCACATGATGACCCACACAGGAGAGAAGCCATTCCGGTGTGACATGTGTGATTCCGCTTTCTCAAAAAAGGGTGTTCTCAAACGTCACATGATAACCCACAAAGGAGAGAAGCCATTCCAGTGTGGCATGTGTGATTCCGCTTTCTCACTAAAGGGTAATATCAAACATCACATGATGACCCACACAGGAGAGAAGCCATTCCAGTGTGACATGTGTGATTCCGCTTTCTCACAAAAGTGTAGTCTCAAACGTCACATGATGACCCACACAGGAGAGAAGCCATTCCAGTGTGACATGTGTGATTCCGCTTTCTCACAAAAGGGTAATCTCAAACGTCACATGATGACTCACACAGGAGAAGCCATTCCAGTGTGACATGTGTGATTCCGCTTTCTCACGAAAGCGTAATCTCAAAGATCACATGATGACCCACACAGGAGAGAAGGCATTCCAGTGTAACATGTGTGATTCCGCTTTCTCGCAAAAGGATAATCTCGAAAGTCACATGATGACCCACCCAGGAAAGAAGCCATTCCAGTGTGATACCTGTGATTCAGTTTTCTCACAAAAGGGTTACCTCAAACGTCACATGATGAGCCACACAGGAGAGAATCCGCTGTAGTGTGACATGTGTGATTCCGCTTTCTCACAAAAGGGTGTTCTCATACATCACATGACTACCCACGCTGAAGAGAAGACATTCCAATGTGGCCTGTGCTATAAAGCTTTTTTTCACGTAAGGATCTTCTCAAACGTCACGTCACATGATGACCCATACATGAGAGAACCCATTGCAGTGTGACCAGTGCAATAGATATTTTTCACGAAAAACTGTTCTCTGTGAGCGCTATTTGCAATAGCTTCACAGACTTGTACATCGGTTATCGTGCTTTCGCGGCTAGTGATCAATAGATCGAGTAAGTTTCCATGTCTTGTGGGCTCTTTTACATGTTGAATTAAGTATTTTTCACCGAGAAAATCCATCAAGCTACTACCTATATGGCCGTGTAGGGTCATCCAATCAATGCTAATACAATTGATATCACCCATTATGAATAAAGTCCCGGTTGCAGAAACTAGACAGTTCTTGAAACAACAGCTTGTCGTCTGCTGATGATAATGACTTTGGCCTATATATTGCACCTACATTCATTTTTGTCCATTTGTTTGGACCCTCAAACTATCATAGGGCATCCTGTTTCACTTTAGAACAGAAGCATGGACATTGCTCCTAACGTACAACAGAACACCCCTACCTTTCTTGTGACTTATATCTTGATGAAAGTGTTGCAATCCCACAATTTTAAAATCGGCTTCAAAGTCTCCACCATGTCTCGGTTATTCCTATTATATCGAGATTTGCGCTTTTGACATATCCGCCTGTATTTCTTGTATGTACTATATAAAATAAAAAAAATGTGATGGTTTGTACGGAGCTGCCTAGTGTAGGCCTTATGGTCTCTTGCAGTCTCCTTTATTCTTATGTTCTTATGTTGTATGTGTGATATAAAAAGAGTTATATTAAAACATTTTAAAAATGTGAACTGTTATGGTATTTTTCCATTAACCTCTTCGGCACGAGTCAAATAATCGCGGGAAGCATCAGCTGCCTGATGCACGATGATGTATCGCCATACTCGCGTTATACAGCAGTATTACTCGTTGGCAGAGAAGTGACATCGAACCCCAAGGGTTTCTAACAAAATATTAGAAAGGCGGAGCATGCCGGCATGAGACCTTTTGGTCCATAACTAGGTCGGATGCAAAAAAAAAAAAAAAAAAATGTATAGTAATGATAAATACATATACCAAAGGCTTTTTCCCCTTACACGGGGGGTTGTATCGTTCACTAGGTACGGGGTAGTGGTTTGTGTAAACTCGTATTAAGTTTATACCCCTTTATTCAAAGCTTCCTGGTTTCACACTTATGGTATATACACTGTCAACTGTTAAACAGAACGATACAATCCTGGTTACATAGATAACTGTTTATCACACTTCTTGCACAACACCCGTCATCGTCCCAACTGCTGCTCTCGGCCGGCGCATCTCGTGGTCATTGGCCGGAAGTGCTAACCTCAACACTTTCTCGTGTTGTCTTTAGTCGTGAGATTAACAATAATTTCGAGAAGGTCCGTTGTCTCACATGGGTGGTGCAACTGCATTGATTACATATTGCTGTCTACTATCATACATGTTAATTATATATCCAGGGGAGGACCGTCAGTATACGTAATATCGTATGTCAGTACTGGGTGGCTACTAGGTTGATCGCGTGTGTTCGTTTGTGTGTATGTGTGTTTGGTGGTCGACAGTGTTGTCGCGAAGCCAAAGGATCAATGTGTCAGCGATTTGTGGGTTCCACTGGGCCTCGTGATGTTTGACTCAGCGCTTTGAATGCCCGTGGTGGACAGTGAGTTAAGAAGTGGGTTATATGACTGGGGTTATATTACTCGTCGTGTATATGAGACGTATACAGGGGTAGCCAAAAAGAAAAAGGCACAGAAACCACTCCCACCCATTCCATTTCCCATATATTCCACTCACCTCCTCCCTCCCTCTTATCTTGGTACCTTCTGGATGACGAGTCATCCCTGCATCCCGTCCACCGCCTTGGGTCAGAAGCAGTGTCGCAAGACACAGCACATCCACAGCAAGGCCGCTTCATAAATTCGGCAACCTCCCCTCTCCGTCCCCTCATGCAGAAAAGGAGAAGACGGTGAGAAATCCCTTCGGGTTGTGTCAATTTTTTTCTCATACTTCCTCATCCCCCACCCACTCCCCCTCATGCATTACGGCATCATCTATACACAGCCCTTCTCCATTCATCCCTATCTTCTGTCCTCTCCCGTCCTTCCTCCACAGACATTCCTCTCTTTTGTAATGCCCCTTTCACCCCATTCATCCATCTCATCCAAGGACGCCCCCCCATATTCACTCCTTCCACCTCCTCAATCCCTCCTCTGATCCCGCTACAACCGCAGTGTCGTCAGCAAACAACAACTGGCTTATTTCCCACTTTTCTCTATTTTCTTTAACCATCTCCAACCCCTGACCCACTACCCTTGCATTCACCTCTCGCACCACCCCATCCATGTAAAGATTGAACAGCCAGGGCGACATAACACATCCCTAACGAAGTCCCACCTTTACCTCAAACCATTCACTCTCTCCATTTCTAATCCTAACACAAGCTCTACTACTCTCGTAAAAACTCTTGACTGCTCTTAACAGCTTTCCTCTTATCCCATATATCTGCAGTACCTCCCACAGTGCCTTCCTGTCTACCCTGTCATAAGCCTTTTCCAGATCCATAAAAGCCCCAAAAAACATCATTACCTTCTTCCTATAGCTTTCTCACATATTTGTCTTACCACAAAGATCTGATCTACACAACCCCTACCTGTCCTAAACCCACACTGTTCCTCACCAATTACTCCCTCTGTTCCTCTCCTAATCCTCTCAATCAAGATCCTCCCATAAGCCTTCCCAACTACACTTAACAAGCTAATCCCTCTGAAACTACTACATTCACACTTGCCCCCTTTCCCCTTGTAAAATGAAACTATACAGGCACTCCTCCAGTCCTCCGGCACTCCACCCTCTCTGCAGCAAACATTAAATAACCTCACTAGCCAGTCCACCATCACTGCACCTCCCTTTTTTAGACATTCTGCATGGCATCCATCCAGACCAGGTGCCGTACCTGCTTTCATCATCTTAACAACTGCCTTCACTTCATCCTTCTCTAATTCTCCTCCATTTTCCTCGTTCATCACGGTCATTTTCTTAGCACTTCCCACTGCAACTATCTTTCCCTACCTATCCTCCTTCGCATTTAGCAACCCCCTAAAACACTCTGCCCACGCTCGTCTCACTGCCTTCTCTTCCATCATCATCTCTCCATCTGCACCTTTTACCTTTTCTTCTCTACTTGATTCGCCTCCTCTTCCTCTCTTAATTTCTTTCCAAAACATATTCTTATTACCTTCAAAATGTTCTGTCATGATAATACACTAGCACATAAGGACACTAGTATTATATCAATACAAGTATACTAGCACGTAAGTACATAAGCACTAGTATACTAGTAAACACGAGTACACCAGCACGTAAGTAAACCACCAATGGTACAAGTACACTAGCATACAAGTACACTAGTACACTAGTACACTAGCACACGAGTATACTAGCAGAATAGAACACTAGTACACAAGTACACCAGCACATAAATACACTAACACTAGGACAGAAACATACCAGCAAACTAGCATAAAGCACTAGCACACTACTATAGAAGTACACTAGCACATAAATACACTATAACACTAGGACAGAAATACACTAGCAAACTAGCATAATGCACTAGCACACTAGTAGAGAAGTACACAAGTTTACTAGCACATACAGTAGCGGCCAAAATATAAGGGTAAGTGAAAGCATATGTATTCAAATGCATATATTGAAATTAATACCCTACACAAGAACTTCATATTTTGTATACAATTAGATATACATTATATCTATATTACTTAAAAATTTGAAGCTCTTACAAAGAAAGCTAGTAATTAATAAAGAAAAGAGTGTGTAACTTCTTGCGGTCAAAAGTTAAGGGTAGCTTAAAAAATAATGAAATTCAACTTATTTTAAAAGATAAATAGCAATAACATTAATATTTGGTGAACAATCCTTTAATGTCAATCACCTCCTGACACCTGTTGCTACATGAATTGATCAATTTCCTACAAAATGATGGAGTAACAGTGCTCCATTCAAATTCCAAGAACTTCCAGAGTTCATCTTGATTTTTTAGATTTTTTTCGCTGTGCCCGTTCACCAATTATTTTCCAAACATTCTCTATTGGATTTAAATCCGGGCTTTGAGCAGGCCAGTCCATCACATAAAGTTCTTCTTCAGTAAAGAATGATTTGACCTTCTTGTAAGTGTGGCAAGGAGCATTATCTTGCATGAATATGGGACATTGAACCCTTGAAGATCTCAAATATGGAAGGGCATGCTGTCGAAGAATCTGTTTATACACCTCTCCGTTGATCTTCCCATGCAAGCGAACAAGAGGGCCAGTACCAGCAGCAGAGATGATCCCCCACACCATCACACTTCCTCCGCCGTGTTTCACAGTTTTCTTCACACATTTAACGGACAATCTTTCGCCAGTCGTTCGTCGGACATAATTCCTGCCATCTGAACCAAGTAAATTAAACTTAGATTCATCACTGAAATAAACGCTTGACCACTGATCTTCCGTCCAGACAACATGTTCAATACAAAACTTCAGGCGGGCTTTTTGTTTCTTCTTGGATATCAATGGTTTGGATGCAGGGACTCGGGCATTCAAACCAGCACTTACTAATCTCCGAGACACTGTTTTACGTGACACATCGCAGTCATAAGATGCATTTAACTCACGGGATATCTCTGCAGCGCTCTTGAATCTATCCTTCCGTGACAACCTTACCATAAGACGGTCCTGCTTAACTGAGGTTTTGCGTGGTCTACCAGTTTTAGGTGGTGAAATTATTAATCCTGTTGATTTATATTGAGCTTCAATACGTTGCACCACACTCACAGACCTTCCTATCCTCTCTGCTATGACTCCATTGGAATGTCCATCTTTGCGAAGATCAACAATTCTCTGTTTATCTTGAGAAGACACCGGACGTCGTTTATCAGCAGCCATGTTTACAAGTTTGAGGTTCCAATATTTTAAACGCTAATTTTATGTTGTGGTTCTGATTTGACAGTCTTGTAAAGCATGGGAAGTCCTTTTTTCTAAGATACCCTTAACTTTTGACCGCAAGAAATTACACACTCTTTTCTTTATTAATTACTAACTTTCTTTGTATCAGTTGCATAAGCTTCAAATTTCCAAGAAATATAGATATAATGTACGTATATCTGGGGTATTGGCTGCTTGTTATTGTGGCAAAGTAGCATGCAGTCGATACTTTAGGGTCTATATGGGGCGCCCCTACGGACCAGAGCCACACATCGTTTTGTCTATGATAGAAGAAATTCTGTTCATAGAGAAATGATGACACTTTTATACTACGACTGTTCCTCCGTTATGCTGTCCCCCAACCCCTTGTTGCTGTCCTGTACCATTTCTCTGAGTATTCTCTTTCTGTAATGGGGGAATTCCCTGTGGTCGGGGAAAAGAATACTGCCACCAAGTTTCCCACTTGGATCGTAAGAGGCGAGAAGAAAGGGACGGGGAGAGGGACTAGGCATCCTTCTCCCTGTAGCCCCACGGGGCAAATTCCTAAATTGGAAAGTGAAGGCATAAGGGGTGCTGGAGGGCCTCGGGCCAGCACCCTAAGGTTTGGGTCTTTTAATGTGCGTGGATGTGGTACAGATGAGAGTAAAAGGGAAGAGATAGGTAGTATGTTTGTGAGAAGAAAGATGGATGTGTTGGCTTTGAGTGAAACTAAGTTGAAAGGGAAGGGTGAGTGTAAGTTTGGGAATGTAAGTGGGAGGTTATCAGGAGTGAAGAGAGGGCGAGGGAGGGAAGGGGTGGCTATTCTATTGAGTGAGGAGATAGGTAAAGAGGTAGTGGAGTGGAAGGAGGTTTCCTCAAGGATAATGTGGATGAAGGTGAAACTGGGAAAGGAGATGTGGGTCTTTGTAAGTGCATATGGGCCTGGCAGTGAGAAGAGCGTGGAAGAAAGGGAGGCCTTTTGGATAGATTTAAATGAGTGCATAGAGGGTTTAGGAAGAAATGTCAATGTAATAGTACTGGGAGACCTTAATGCTAGGGTGGGAAATGATCCAATCGATGGAGTGGTTGGGAAGTGTGGAGTTCCAGGAAAGAATCGTAGTGGAGAGTTGATGGTGGAAATGTGTCTAGAAAGAGAGTTGATAATAGCAAATACAGTGTTTCGGAAGAAAGTCAAGCATAAGTATACATGGGAGAGGGTGGTGGAGGGAAGGGTGGTAGATAGAGCGCTAATGGATTATGTAGTGGTAAATAGGATTATGATAGGAAGAGTTAAGGATGTACATGTGCTAAGGGGAGAGGGTGGGGGAATATCAGATCATTTTTTGGTGGAAGGTAAGCTGAGAGTGGAGGATAGATGGAGAAAGAGGAAAGGGACAAAAGGTAGGGAGGTTCTTAGAGTGAACTCCTTGAATGAAAAGGAAAAGGAGAAGGAGTACGAAAAGAAGCTGAAGGAGGAGTGGAAGGGAGTAAAGGATAGAGCAGAGATGGGTGTGGAGGAGGAATGGGGATGGTTCAAGGAGGGAGTCTTAAAGTGTGCAAGGATGGTGTGTGGAACAAGAAGGGCAGGGGGAAATAGAAGAAAGGGTAGTGAATGGTGGGATGAGGAAACGAAGAAGGTTGTAGAAGAGAAGAAGCGAGCATTCACAGATTGGTTACAAAAGAGGACGGGGGAGTCGTATGAGACGTACAAAGAAAAGAAAAGAGAAGTAAAGCAAAAGGTAAAGGAGGCAAAGAGGAGAGCAGATGTGAAATGGGGTAGGAGTATGACAGAAAATTTTGAAAGTAATAAAAAGATGTTTTGGAAAGAAATTAAGAGAGGAAGAGGAGGCGAATCAAGTAGGGAAGAAAAGGTAAAAGGTACAGATGGAGAGATGATAATGGAAGAGATGGCAGTAAGGGGAAGATGGGCAGAATATTTTAGGGAGTTGCTAAATGTGAAGGAGGATAGGGAAGGAAAGATAGTTGCAGTGGGAAATGCGAAGAAAATGAGAGCGATGAGTGAGGAGAATGGAGGAGAAATAGGGAAGGATGAGGTGAAGGCAGTTGTAAAGATGATGAAAGTAGGTAAGGCACCTGGTCTGGATGGATGCCATGCAGAATGTCTGAAAAAGGGAGGTTCAGTGATGGTGGACTGGTTGGTGAGGTTATTTAATGTTTGCTGGAGAGAGGGTAGAGTACCGGAGGACTGGAGAAGTGCCTGTATAGTTCCTCTTTACAAGGGAAAAGGGGACAAGTGTGAATGTAGTAGTTTCAGAGGGATTAGCCTGTTAAGTGTAGTAGGGAAGGCTTATGGGAGGATCTTAATTGAGAGGATTAGGAGAGGAACAGAAGGAGTAATTGGTGAGGAACAGTGTGGATTTAGGACAGGTAGAGGTTGTGTAGATCAGATCTTTGTGGTAAGACAGATATGTGAGAAAGCTATAGGAAAGGGGAAGGATGTTTTTTGGGCTTTTATGGAACTGGAAAAGGCTTATGATAGGGTAGACAGAAAGGCACTGTGGGAGGTTATGCAGATTTATGGGATAGGAGGAAAGCTTTTGGGAGCTGTCAAGAGTTTTTATGAGAGTAGTAGAGCATGTGTCAGGATTAGAAATGGAGAGAGTGAGTGGTTTGAAGTAAAGGTGGGACTTCGTCAAGGATGCGTTATGTCGCCCTGGCTGTTCAACTTATACATGGATGGGGTGGTGCGAGAGGTGAATGCTAGGGTAGTGGGTCAGGGATTGGAGATGGTTAAAGAAAATGGAGAAAAGTGGGTGAGCCAGCTGTTGTTTGCGGACGACACTGCGCTTGTGGCAGGGTCAGAGGAGGGATTGAGGAAGCTGGTGGCAGAGTTTGGGAGAGTATGTGATAGAAGAAAGCTAAAGATAAATGTGGGTAAAAGTAAGGTGATGAGATGTACAAGGGGTGAAAGTGGCAGTAGACTGGAAGTGAACATTAAGGGAGAGCGACTGGAGGAAGTGGATAGTTTTAGATACTTGGGTGCAAGTGTAGCAGGAAAAGGTGGAGTGAAGGTGGAGGTAGAATGTAGATTGAGAGAAGCGAGTAAATGCCTTGGTGGTTTAAAGAGTGTAATGAGGAATAGACATTTGGGAATGGATGCGAAGAGGAGACTGTATGAAGGAGTGATTGTGCCAACAGCACTGTATGGGGCAGAAACGTGGAATATAAGAGAAGAAGAGAGAAGGAGTTTGAATGTGTTTGAGATGAGGTGTCTGAGAAGTATGGTGGGGGTTACTAGGCTGGATAGAGTGAGAAATGAGGAGGTGAGGAGGAGAACAGGGGTGAAAAAGGATTTGGGAGATAGGGTTGATGAAAGAGTATTAGGATGGTTTGGACACATGGAAAGAATGAGTGAAGAAAGACTAGTAAAAGAGGTATGGAAGGCAGATGTGGAGGGAGTGAACATGAGGGGACGTCCTAGGATGAGGTGGATGGATGGGGTGAAGGGGGCTTTGGGGAAGAGGGGAATGTCTGTTGAGGAAGGAAGGGAGAGGACGGAAGACAGAGGTGAGTGGAGAATGGTTGTATATGGATGATGTTGTGACTGCATGAGGAGGAATAGGCGGGAGGGGGGGTAGTATGTGTGAGTAAATTTTGACGCAGCCCGAAGGGATTTCTCCCCGTCCTCGCCTTATATGCAGAGGGGGACGGAGAGGGGGGGTCGCCGATTAAATGAAGCGGCCTTGCTGTGGATGTACTGTGTCTTGCGACACTGCTTCTGACCCAGGGCGGTGGGCAGGGTTCAGGGATGACCCGTCATCCAGGAGGTGCTCAGATGAGAGGGAGGGTGGGAGGGGTGTGGAGTGTATCTAGGGATGAAATGGGTGGGAGTGTTTTTATGCCTTTCCCTTTTTGGCTACCTCCCTTGGAAGGGGGAAAAAGCCTTGGTATATGTATGTATGTATACAAAATATGAAGTTCTTGTGTAGGGTATTAATTTCAATATATGCATTTGAATACATATGCTTTCACTTACCCTTATATTTTGGCCGCTACTGTATATACTAGCACACAAGTACACCAGTACACTAGTACACTAGTGAACAAATACACTAGCACAGAAATATACTGCACACTAGTCGACAAGAACACAGACACTAGTATAGAAGCACACTTATGCACACACTCTCAGTACAATAGCACACTAGTACATAAGTACACTAGTAAACTAGTACACAATACGCTATCACAGTAGTACATAAATGCACTAGTACACAATACACTAGTCCACTAGCACAGTAGTACACAAGTACAAGTGTGTTAGCGTCCTTGTGTACAAGTGTGCCAATGTACTTGTGTGGCAGTGTCAAAGTGTCCTAGTGTACTTGTGTACTAGTGTGTTAGTGCAGTTGCGTACTAGTGCTATTGCACTAGTGGTAGTTTCTTATGTGCTAGTGTACTTACGTTCTAGTGTAATAATGCGCTAGTTTACTTTTGTGGTAGTGTACTTATACGCTAATGTGCTAGTGTACTTACGTTCTGGTGTACTTATACAATAGTGCACTTGTGTGCTAGTGTACTTATGTGCTGTAGTAGTGAGCTAGTACAACATTAGTGTAAGTACAATAGAACACTCAGACTAGTATACTAGTACAGGTACACCAGTACATTAATACTGTTATATTATTACACTAGCACTAAAACACTAGTACTAGTACACTAGTATCAATCTAATACACTAGTAATAGTACAGTAGTACACATTGATACTCTAATACTAGTGCAATAATAAAATACTACTACACTAGTATACTAGTACAAATACATTTGTAATTTAGTACAAAACTGGTACTCATCACTAGTACTAGTACACTAGTGATACTACTAGATCTAGTACATTAGTACACTAGAACTTGTACACTAGTGCAGGTACTCTAGTACACTAGTTGTGGTACACAAGTACACTAGAACTAGTACAGAACTACTACTACACTTTGTACAAGTACAATAGTGCACTAGTACAAGTACACTGATACACCAGTGCTAGTGCACTAGTATTAGTGTACTACTACATTAGTATATTTGTACAATAGTACTAGTACACTAGTATATTAGAACTTGTACATCTGCTAATAGAGTAGTACTAGTACACTAGTATTAATTCACTATTACTAGTATTTGTACACTAATAATAGTACACTACTAGTACATTAGTAGTACACTAGTGCTAGTACATTAATACACTAGTACTAATAAAAAAATCACTAGTACTAGTATAATAGTACAGTAATGTTAGTGCAACAGTATGCTAGTATTAGTACAATGGTACACTGGTACTACTACAATATACTAGTACACTAGTACCAGTACACTATCAATACACTAGTACTAACATAATGGTGCTAATACACAAGAAATAGTACACTAGTACAGTAGTATTAGTATACTATTACATTAGTACTAGTACTCAAATAGTGTAAATCTTACACTAGTACATTAGTGATTATACACTAGTACAGAAATAATAGTACACTAATACACTACATTTAGTAAACTAGTACTAGTACACCTACAGTCGTACACTAATACTAGTACACTAGTAATTGTCCACTATTACACTACTAGTCCATTAGTGCACTAGCACTAACAGCTAGCACATTATTACTAGTCCACTAGTACTGCACTAGTATTTGTCCACTATTACACTACTAGTCCATTAGTGCACTAGCACTAACAGCTAGCACATTATTACTAGTCCACTAGTACTGCACTAGTATAGAAGTAGTGTCACTGATACTACAGTATTATACAAGTCCTCTAGTACACTATTACTAGTCTTCTAGTACTAGTCCATTAGTACACTGGTACTAGTCCACTAGTAAACTAATACTAGTACTAATACACTTCTAGGCCACTGTTACTATTCCACTAATACTATGCACAAATACACTAGTAATTGTATAATAATACACTAGTACTACTGCACTAATACAAGTGTACCTGTAATAGTACTAGTATTCTAGTGTACTTATACTAATATACCAGTGTACTAATACTACTGTATAATTGCACTTTTACTAGTGTACCAATACTAGGGTACTAGAATACCAGTAATAGTATACTAGTGCACTAGTGTACTAATACTAGTGACTTCCTACTAGTAGTACATTATTACTAGTATAGTAATACACTAGGATTAATTCACTAGTACACTTGTACATAATGAGTACTATTACTAATACACTCGGACACTAGCACTAGTAAGCTCGTCACTAGTGTTAATCGACTAGGACCCCACACCACTACTGTTACACTTCTACTTAAAGGTGTAGTAAACTAGTGCATTAATATAAATATACTAGAACTAGTACAAGTACACTACTAGTATTAATGCAGCACTAGTGCACCAGTACAAGTACATTAGTATTGATACACTAGTACTGGTATACTATTACCGGGACCCTACAAATGCACCAGTACTACTACGCTAGTAAACTAGAACTAGGACACTTGTACCAGTACATTATTACTGGTACACTAGTAAATTAGTACACTAGTATGATAGTATTAGCACACTATTACATTAGTACTGGTACACTAGTACTAGGGCATTACTCTAGAACTAGTACAACCACCACTTACAACCACGACTTAAAACGACCTACAACCACATATTACAATCTTGACGTACCACTACGACTTACAAACACCACTTGGGGATCGGTGCCACCGGTGGCCAGGGGTGATTGCTGCCGTTTGGCCCCCAACTCTTGGGGTTGGGGGGTGGTCCCACGACGTAGACCATATTTTACAGAATTTTTATGCTCTTTAATTCTGGTTGCCAAATCTCAAATTAAAGAGCATAAAAATTCTGTAAAATATGGTCAACAAAGTTCCGCGGTATTTCAGCACATTGCCAATAAAGATCGCATGCATTGGGATGATGCTGAAATAATTTATAAATCAACATGTAGCTTCAAAAGGGAAATAATAGTCTTCCCTGATTAAATATCTCCCTAATTTCAACATATCAAATGGTCAGTGGTCACCTGACTGCATTACCACCTCAGCAGTCAGCCAAGTGCTACCTCATATACTCCAAGGTCACAAAACCCCACGCGACCTGCGGAGCATCGGTCACGTTACCTGAGCTTGTTCCTTTTCCCACCTCACATTTTTGTATATAAGCATATGCCCTACACTATGTATTCATTCTGCTGAAGAGGGTCACAGTTAGTGATCGAAATATACAGAACGTTCGACATTAGTGTCTTCTTTTTCCGACTGTGGGATAAAATGTTTATTTTATCAATGTGCTACGACATTACTTTATAGTGATATATACATACTTATATACATATATATATATATAATAAGGACTACTATTACACAGGACGTGCGCACCCAGATCCCTGGATCCGCTAGTGGAGGCCATTGCTTTCTTTGTAGCCTAACATTTTATATTGGACAAATATATTAAAACTAGAAACCTAACATTCTATATAGCACAAATATATCAACTATTGACTTATTCAATGCAGTATTAGTTAACATAAACTTTTATAGTGAAATAAGAAACTATTTCTAAGGCACTATTATGCTTTGAAATGCCAATTTTAGCCGGACTTAACATGTATTATTGTATGAGGTTAGTGGACACCAGGGTTGGCGATTTTTTTATCTTGAAAAAATGTAATTTTCGCAGGAAAATTAATTTTTGCCTGATACAAACCTAAGGTACTCCTTACAATAGGATACACTTCGCGTAGCGCAAATATTTCTACCGCTAAATTAAAATCTTCACTCTGTGGGTCTAGGCAACGCTTATCCTCAGTAAGGGGCCCTATTGGGGCAAGGGGGGGCCCTTCCCCTCCATCACAAGTCTCGCACACTATACTCCATTCTCTGAGCCAGGTATGAAATTAAGCACAAGGTGTGTCAGGCAAGGAGAAGGAACTGTTTAGAGGGGTGGTTGAGGAGGGCCATTAGAGGTAAGGAGTACCTCAGGTTTGTATCAGGAAAAAATTAATTTTCCTGCGAAAATTACATTTGTTCCGAAGAATACAAACTCTTCGGTACTCCTTACAATAGGAGACTCGGACTTAGGAGGGAAGGAGGTTGTTATCTAGCCTGGAAAACCCCCGTAAGGAAAATTTAGTGTGCCAAGACTACGTTGACCAGACCCCTATACATTCCCCTCACTTTGAAGTGCACCCTTTTCTGTTCCCTGGAGTGGAGACAGACAGGTTATACTCACTTTTGTACCACTGAAGGGCTTGAATTGATTCCCTTGGAATGCAGGAGAGCCCTCAAGTGAGGTAAGGGAATGTAGGAGTATGAGAAGGACGTTGGAAAGTTATCCCTGCGGTTGCCGAGCCAGAACCTGGATGATTTGTCAGGGTTGGCTGTGTGCTCTTGGGGAGGGGTATGTCATTTCAGGACTTCTTGGGTGGCCACTATGGGGCCCAAAAAGAAGTTCCCTAAAGATTCCCACATAACTTCTTTGAGGTAAAAGGAAGTGAACGTATTCTGCCTCTTCCATATACCTGCTTGAAGAACCTGGTTGACTGACAGATTCTTTCTGAAGACTAGGGAGGTCCCCACTGCCCTCAGGTCATGGGCTTTCGCCTTAGGACAATCTGTGTGGTTCATGTTGTAGGCTCTGCGGATGACTTCCTTGATCCAGTAAGAAATGGAATTCTTAGTGATGGGCTTTGGTCTACCTTTAGTAGAGACGAACAACCTCTGTAATTCTGGTCTAAGATGTTTGGTTCTCTTGAGGTAGGTCCAGATGGCTCGTACTGGGCGTAGTGCTGTTTCAGTCTGTTCTCCCCCTACAAATTCGTCTAAGGACGGAACACTAAAGGACCAGAATGTAGGGACGGATTTGTCAGGATCTTGGTTTTTGGCAATGAATTGGGGCATGAAAGTGAAGGAGACCTCTTTCCATCCTTTGGAATGGGCGACTCTATAAGAGATGGCGTGTAACTCCCCTACTCTCTTGGAAGATGCCAGGGCTAGCAGAAAAACTGTCTTCAAGGTGAGGTCCTTCAGATGTGCCTCTCGGAGGGGTTCGTAAGGGGGACCCCTCAGAGAGTTCAGGACTAATGCCACATCCCACGGAGGAGATTGAGTGCTGAAGGGTTCTTGTGCCAAGCCCCGTTGATGGGTTGATGTAGAAGATCTGGTCTTCCCTGAAGGGCCAGAGGCTCTTCTACTGCTAGATCGAGGGCGTCTGGAAACCATGGGGCTTCGGGCCACCAAGGAGCGATCAAAGTCATCCGAAGGTTGGATGCGTTTCTTGCTCTCTGGAGTACCTTGTGGAGCAAGGGAAACGGTGGGAAAGCGTAGGTGTCCAGGTTGTCCCAACTTTGCAGAAGAGCATCTTCTCCTGCTGCCAGAGGATCCGGGAGAGGGCTGAAATATATTGGGAGTTGGTGATTCCATCTCGTGGCGAAAAGGTCCACTAGAGGGGAGCCCCATTTGCTGAGGATGAAGTTCGCTACTTCTTGATGGAGGGACCATTCTGTGCTGATTATCTGATTCTTCCTGCTGAGGTGGTCCGCCCAGACATTCCTCTTCCCTGGGATGTAGCGGGCTTTGAGTGACACTTGGAGATTCTCGGCTAGGTTGAGGATGTCCATCGTCAGAAGGCATAGTTCCTGGGAGACTGTGCCCCCTTGCTTGTTCAGGTAGGCTACTACCGAGGAATTGTCCGACATTATGCCCACTACTTTCCCCGAGACTTGATCCTTGAAGTGACGGAGAGCCAGGAGTACTGCTTTCAACTCTAGCCAGTTGATATGGGCTGTCCGCTCGACTGTGGACCAGGAACCGCTGATGTGATCGTCGTTGAGGTGGGCTCCCCAGCCCTCCATGGAGGCATCGGAGAACAGGAGGACTTCGGGGGGAGATGGGCCGAGGGGCATCCCCACGAGCAGGTTGCACGGGTCCTTCCACCAGAGAAGAGAATCCTTGACTTCTTCGGTGAGGGAGATGTGTTGTAGGGGTTCTCCCTCTTGCGGGGCCCACTGAGACTCGAGGAGCCACTGTAGCGGTCGCATTCTTTGCCTGCTCCTGGGGATGAATCTCTCTACGGAGGCCATATGGCCCAGGAGGATTTGGCATTGTTTCGCCGTCAGGAACCCGGTCGATAGTGCCTGTGCAACTAGAGAAGTGAGATTCTGGATCCTCTTTTCTACTGGGAAGGACTTCATTAGGGAGGAGTCCAGGACCATACCCAGGTACGTGGCTCTCTGTCTTGGTAAGAAATCTGACTTTTCCGGGTTGACTACGGTGCCCAATTTCCGGACGAAGGTTAGGACCATTCTCAGGTGTTCTTGGCATAGCTGGGCGGAATGTGCAAGGATCAGCCAGTCGTCCAGGTAACGGAGTAGGCGAATCTGGAGTGGGACCACGCTGAAACGAGTTTGAACACTCTGGTGAAGACTTGGGGTGCTGTGGAAAGTCCGAAGCATAGGCAGATGAACTGGAAGGTGTTGCCCCTGTGGACGATTCTGAGGAATTTCCTGGAGGAGGGATGCACTGGTATTTGGAAATAGGCATCTTGGAGGTCCAGCGACACCATGAAGTCCCCTTCCCTGATAGACTCCCTTACGGACTCTGGGGTGTCCATTCGGAACTTCGTCAGGGAAAGGAACTTGTTGAGTGGAGACAAACCGATGACTGGTCTCCACCATGTTCGGGGGAATCAGCATGCGGGTTAGAAGGGAGGCCCTCTTCAATGGAGCATAAATTTCTCTGAGGAGGGGATCACTGGGGTCTCCTAGTATGGTGTCTCTCCTGCGTGACTCGATGTTGGCCCAAGACGTTGAGAGGCAGGCCGCTTGATGCTTCAGGGCTCTGCTCGAGCTTTCCAATAGAGCCTGGAGGTTGCATTTCTCCTGGGGTTGCAGCTCGGGTAAAAACTCCCATACTGAAGCCAAGACGCGTTCCAGCCAGGAGTTCACCGCGAGAGATAGAGCCAGGCCCTGAACGAGGTCGCTGGATTCTCTGCCGGAAAGGATGACGTTTCCTCTGAGCAGGGAATCCACGTCCGCTTTGACAAGCTCTGGTAACCGAGCCGGGATCAAGGCTTCTTTAAGGTTTGTCCCTGATGGGATGTAGAAGCGATTTCCTGTTTCACTGGAACAGAGCGCCAGCGCGGTCTTTCGGTTGTCCGGTTTGTGAGTGCGTCGGAGGCCTGGTTCATGGCTCTTACCGTCTGTGTACTCCATGGGAGTTGGATTGGAGGTGGTTTTGTTGTTTGAGAATTGCCCGTCCTGAAGATTTCCGACTCGAACGTGGCTTCCTCTTCTTGTGGAGGGCTCAGTTGATTAGCTCTCTTAACTTTAGAGAGGATCTCTGAGAAGGAGGGTTTAACCACCATCGGGGATTCCGATTGGGAATCCTGCGAAGTTTTGTAACTTGCCCTCTCATCCCCGGTGCTGTGGACGTCGTCGTCGTCGTCGTAGCTGGCGTCTGTCCGGTCAGCGAGAAACACCGCGTCTTCATCCTCGTCCCTGATCGGTTCGGGGGGGGGGCGTTCCGATCAGCTGAAACATGTTCTAGGGGGGCTCTTGTGGGCGTTGAATCCTTGCGAACTTCGGAGTCCAATAGGAACTTTTCCTGAGTTACCCGGATGAATTCGCGTCGTTCATCCATCATCTGTTCTTTCATTGTGTGAAAGAGGGAATAGATAGTGGGGAGAAGTTCCTGTAAATGCCCGCTTGCAGAGTCGCGATTAGGTTCAGATGGTCCGGGGGACCCTAAGGAGAGGCTCTCTCTCCTGGTAGAGGTGGGTGGGTTTACCCGCAAGCAACGCGCGCGTAGGCCCACCTCTGTCCTCGTGATCAAAGGGCATGGAAAGGCCTCCGTTGATCACCCGGCTCTTCCTAGGATGGGTTTTACGCGTAATGCGGGATTCCTGAGTAGAAGAGGCTGAGGGGCTCTTTGTCTTCGAACCCGGGTTCTTTGTCCGTGTCGGCGTCCAGTTTCCGGGATGGGTCGAGGGCAAGCCGCAAGCGACCTCATCCGGGAAAAATCTCGTACAGGAGCGGTAGCTAGAGGTGGCCGGAGGCGCATGTCCGTCTACGCTAACCGTCCTGGTTGAAGGAATAGAGGACAACTTGGCCTGAGAATGACTCGAGGTGGACGTTGTACCACTTTCCTGTCTACTACGCTTTGGAGGAGGGAGAGAATTGCTCGTCGCCTCTGAAGCCGTAGTCTGTCTTCTCTTGTTTTTGGGGGGTGAAGGTGGAAGCCATCCGAGATGGATCGATGGCAAGCCGCAAGCGACCTCCTCCGGGAAAAAGCTCGTACAGGAGCGGTAGCTAGAGGTGGCCGGAGGCGCATGTCCGTCTACGCTAACCGTCCTGGTTGAAGGAATAGAGGACAACTTGGCCTGAGAATGACTCGAGGTGGACGTTGTACCACTTTCCTTTCTACTGCGCTTTGGAGGAGGGAGAGAATTGCTCGTCGCCTCTGAAGCCGTAGTCTGCCTTCTCTAGTTTTTGGGGGGTGAAGGTGGAAGCCCTTTCCTATGCTTGCGCACCTATTTCCCAGCATGCTCTTTCCTGTGAACATGAAAGTACACGGACCACTGACTATTATCCCACTGAATGCACGTCTCACACGGGGATGAAGGTGAACACTTAAGAGCTCTACACTTGATACACCAAATGTGAGAATCCGCTTGGGCTGGCGGTAAGGGGGTGAGACAAAGGTATCTCCCTTCGGCGAAGGCACACAACCTATCTTGAACAACAACAATACTGGAACCAGATTCCATACTTACAGTGAAGGGTAGGATACCCGGTGGCGGTTAGGGGAATAATACAGGAAATGGAGAGGGCACTCAAGAAATTCCAGGACACAGGATGGCGTAGGTAAACCCCGATGAAATTGAAGGACGACGAACTCCTTAGTGTCCTGGGAGTGAGCTGGCGACAATCGAAGCGGGTTGCTTGATTTTCGGCACACAACGTAAATATTGAACCGTTGATTAATTAACGGTTCGTTGCCGTGCCGTGCTATAAGGGATTTTGACTGAAAATCGGCCCAATAAGGGGGAAACCGATAAAAACTAAATAGGTATAGTTGAGAGATGTTCACTTGCTGACTACCGCGAAAGAATGGAGTGTAGTGTGCGAGACTTGTGGTGGAGGGGAAGGGCCCCCTTGCCCCAATAGGGCCCCTTACTGAGGATAAGCGTTGCCCAGACCCACAGAGTGAAGATTTTAATTTAGCTGTAGAAATATTTGCGCTACGCGAAGTGTATCCCATTGTAATGAGTACCGAAGATTTTGTATTCCTCGGAACAAATATATATATAATATATATATATATATATATATATATATAATATATATATATATATATATATATATATATATATATATATATATCTTCTTTGTACATCTTTTTTAAATCCAAGTAATTTAAACCACACGTACAAGTATGTTTTAAATCACAAGTAATTTTAAATGTGTCCAAAACACGAAAATAATTCTAATAGCCATCAGATACGAGTTTCATAATTTGAAATAGCGTTCAGTAAAAGGGAGTGTACATCTTTAAGTGTATTTGGTAGAATACAATTCGTGTTGCCTTATATACATCTGGCATGATCGTGCAGTTTTATTGGTCATTGGTTACACCTAAATCACGGTACGATTAGAGTATTAATCTGGGAATCATGCTATTGATAATGCATCAAGAACCAGTCACAATCCGCGTTGAAAACTTAATACGGCACATTTATCAAAATTTAATGCTATCTTTGTATCTTACACACACACACACACACATGCACACGCATATTTTAAATCTGTATTCACAGTTGAAAATACACAAAATTGGGATGAAGGAGAGAAAGATCCCCCAATGGAAGAAATAATTGTGACACAGAGAGAAATAAGGGACCAAATAATAAACCTTGATGTCGGAACATTGGAGGAAGATCAGCAACGCAGAAGCATCGCTCAATATCATATCAGCTGAGATGGCTGACGAATTATTTAATGCAATTCCTTTTGATGTCTCTGTTTTACAATTTCTCTCGTTAGCCTCCCTCCAAGCCCAGTATGAGATTAAAGCACATATTCCTAAGCCCTTTCATTTCTCTTATGGGTTTGTCAGATTATCAGGCCGACACTATTCTATCACCAGCAAGTTCCAATTTGCCCACCAACTTGTAAAGCTCTACAATTAAAGGAGTCACCCATTTAAGCAAGACCTTTATTCAAGTTACCCTACAAAACTTCTTATCTAATATTGAGACATAAAGAGTTACAAGAACGTTCTAATAATGTATACTACACTAATAACAATATTATTCAAGGTGGAAACAATCATGGCAACAAACATAATTTCATTTCACCTGTTCCTTACTCCAGCCTCCAGATCATCACCACTGCCAATAAATATTTCATAAGAACTCCATTCTCCACTTCCTACGAACTTGCACTGCACTTTATAATATACTATGTACCATCACTAACAATACTGTCAATAATACATCAAACACATTATCTAAGTTAACACAAAAGTGGTGACAGTGAAACACAAGAGGCACGGAATCGTGGGCTGCTGTGCGGTGTGCAATATGGCCAGCCGCATCTAACCGTGTGACGTTAATCTTAATCATTTGTGAGCATCCTGCGCCGTAAAGGTCACTTGACTTTTTATCTTGTATGGGTCGGCATGTAGTTTTTGAGATGATGCTTTCTCCTGCAAAATGCGTCGCAAAGGTCACGCCCCAAAGGTTCCTCTACTGTGTAGGTCGCTATTTGGATTTTTTGCGTCAAAAAGCTCACACTTGAAAAGCGTGTCTTCTGTGTAGGTCATAACATGATATCGAGGATTTAATTTTGTATAAGCTGCGTCGCAATGGTCATATTTGAAAGAAATTTCTCATGTGTAGGTCGATATGTGATATTTCGCACTGAAAGGTGTATCGTAAAGGTCACATTTGTATAGTCTCTCATAAGAACATAAAAATGAAGGAAACTGCAAGAGACCATAAGGCCTACACTAGGCAGCTCCGTATCCATCACCACTTGTCATCCCCATCCATAAAGTTGTCTAATCGTTTCTTAAAGCAACTGGTAGTTTCAGCGCTTACTACATGGTTACTAAGTTTATTCCATTTGTCGACCACCCTATTAGTAGGCCCAAACCAATTCTTGCCTATTTCCTTCTTAAATCTAAATTTGTCCAGCATATAACCATCACTACGAGTCCTGCCGTTGTTTTAATATGATGACCTTGTTTGCATCACCCTTGTTAAAGCCTTTGATCCACTTGAACACCTCTATTAGATCACCCCGCACTCTGCGTCTTTCCAGAGAGTGTAAGTTAAGGTGCCTAAGCCTCTCTTCATAAGACAAATTTCTGAGTCCATGTATCATTTTGGTCATTCTTCTCTGTACTGATTCTAATGAATTGATGTCCATTCTGTAGGACGGAGACCAAAACTGTACCGCATAGTCAAGGATAGAGTTTAATAATTACCTCTGCACTTCTATTCGTTACCGTCCTTGCAATGAAACTTAACGCTCTATTAGCTTTATGGTTTTAAGGTCCAGACTCACTAGAACTCCCAAGTCTCTCTCGCACTCAGTTTTCTCTAAAAGCGTGTTATCTAAGCTGTATCTATTTTCGGGGTTGTGTAGCCCTACGGTTAACACGCTACACTTAGATATATTGGAGTTCATTTGCCATTTCACCGACCATGTGAACAATTTGTTAAGATTATCCTGCAGAATCTCTGCGTCGTATCCTGACCTAATTCTGCGTTATTTTTAGTGTCGACCGCAAACTTACTAACATCACTATTCATCCCACCGTCTAAGTCGTTTATGTACATAATGAACAACAAGGGACCCGGTGGGATCATCACGTGATATTTGAGACCACTTGTTCCCTTAATGGTTGCGTGACAAATGTCACACTAGAGAGGTTGGTCTCCTGTGTGGGTCACCACATGACATTGAAGATTTGACTTTCTTGTAAAGGTTGCGTCGCAAAGGTCACACTGGAAAGGTTTCTCTTCTGTGTGGTTCATTACGTGACGTCGAAGAGCTGATTTTAATTTGAAACCCACGTCGCAAAGGTCACACTGGTAAGGTTTCTCTCCTGTGTGGGTCATCATGTGGTCTTTGAGATTATGCTTTTCTCTGAAAACTGCGTCGCAAAGGTCACACTGGAAAGATTTCTCGTCTGTGTGGATCATCACGTGACGTCGAAGATTTGACTCTGTTATGAAAGCCGCGTCGCAAAAGTCACACTGGAAAGGCTTCTCTTCTGTGTGGGTCATCACGTGATATCGAAGATTTGTGTTCGTTATGAAAGCTGCGTCGCAAAGGTCACATTGGAAAGGTTTTTCTCCTGTGTGGGTCATCATGTGGTCTTTTAGATGATGCTTTCCTCTAAAAACTGCGTCGCAAAGGTCACATTTGAAAGGTTTCTCTCCTGTGTGGGTCATCAGGTGACGTTGAAGACTTGACTTTGTTGTGAAGCCCGCGTCGCAAATATCACACATGAAAGGTTTCTCTCCTGTGTGGGTCATCACATGACGTCGAAGACTTGACCTTGTTGTAAAAGCCGCGTCGCAAAGGTCACACTTGAAAGGTTTCTCTCCTGTATGGGTCATCACGTGATAATTGAGACTATTCGCTCCCTTGAAAGTTGCTTCGCAAAGGTCACACTTGAAAGGCTTCTCTCCTGTGTGGGTCATCACGTGATTTTTGAGAGCGCTCGTTCCCTTGAAAGTTGCGTCACATAGGTCACACTTGAAAGGTTTCTCTTCTGTGTGGGTCATCATGTGACGTCGAATATTCCCCTTTCTTGAGAAAGTTGCATGGCAAAGGTCACAGTTGAAAGGCTTCTCTTTTGTGTGAGTCATCATGTGATATTTGAGAGCACTCGTTCTTTTGAAAGTTGTGTGGCAAAAGGTACACTGGAACGGTTTCTCCCCTGTGTGGGCCATCACGTGACATCGAAGATTTGATTTTGTTGTGAAAGCTGCTTCGCAAAGGTCACACTTAAAAGGCTTCTCTCCTGTATGGGTCATCACGTGATATTGAAGATTTGATTTTGTTGTGAAAGCTGCTTCACAAAGGTTACACTTGAAAGGCTTATCTCCTGTATGGGTCAGCACGTGATAATTGAGACCACTCGTCCCCTTGAAAGTTGCGTCGCAAAGGTCACATTTGAAAGGTTTCTCTTCTGTGTGGGTCATCATGTGACGTCGAAGATTAGCCTTCGTTTTGAAAGTTGCGTCGCAAAGGTTACACTGGAAAGGTTTACCTCCTGTGTGGCTCGTTATATGCCTTTTGAGACTACTCTTGTGGGAGAATTTGGCATCGCATGAGCCACACTGGAATGATTTTTCTCCGGCTTCCATAGCGAATGTACAGAATTGAAGGGCAATTCTCCAAATGAAATATAGATTGTTAAATCCTGGACCTGAAAACATATACATAAGCTTTTAAACGTTTGTAAACATGTTTTAATCATAAGAAATGTATTGGATATTGAATATAAAGTTATAATTCAACACCAATACGTCCAAACTTATCGATATACGTAGAAATACACGATAAATCCATACGTCATATGAAATACTGGAAAATAGCGAGAAGAATATGTTCGTTGTCATTTGGCACAGCTAACACCCTCTTACAAAATGTTTCCCAACACTCCTAGCAAACAGAAGAAGAGATAGCCAAAAATTTGTTTGCTGTCATTTGGGATAGGTACAATAATGAAACTATAAGTATAATGACCAATCTAGGTTTCAATTTCGTCAACAATTGGTCCCATAGTGTCGAAAGAATTTCGTGACAAACTATGGCAGGCAGACAAACAATCTGAACTTCTCAGATCCTTATACTACACGCATACACTATGTTTGCATTGCCCCTAGTTTCTCCTTGAGGCTGGCGTTGATGGGGGAGATATTTTCGTGATAGCCGACCTTTCCGGTTGTTTTGCGTGTGGCAGGGCATTGCATCTTCACTAAGGGAAGAGGCCAAACGCAGAGTATGGCAGTCCAATATATTTTACGTTTCGCCCAGTGTATGCGTGTAGTATAAGGACTCCCATACTCTGCGTTTGGCCTCTTCCCTACAGAGCTGTTGCAGTCATTGCTGCTTTTACTCATCTTCACTAACTTTGCTGGGCATCTTGGGTTCCAGGCGTGGTGCGTTTGTTTGCAATTCGGGCAGCAGGGTTTTACAGGCTGATTTTTGGGAACTACGATAACTACTGCATCGTATTTGAGGGAGATATAAACGCTCACCACTCCATACTCTCCTTCAGCAACCAACGCCAAAGGACACCACGTCGCACATCTCCTCGACGAGTTCCAGGACGTCTGCCTCCTACACAAATAGGTAAGCACAAAACTAGTGTCTACCGGTCCCAGATTTCATCTTTACATTCTTTAAGCACTCTGAAAAAAAAAAAAAAAAAAAAAAAAAAAAATCTGGACCCGGGGATTTTGTGGCTTTAAATCTATCAATCTGTTTCACTATCTTATTAATGCTGATGTTAGTCTACTTCACCTCCAATGACAATCGGATCGCAGTCAGGTACCACATCTAACTTCTCATTTGTAAACACGTCTCGCTCATTTCCCTCCGTTTCTATCATAACATCTTCGACGTTTTTATTTGAGCCTATCCTTTCATTATTTTTTGTACTGAAAGAGATGAGAGAAACCTTTTGGGTTGGATCTCGCTTGTCTGGCAACCTTAATTCCGAAGTTACGTTTCGCTGCGCGCGTGTTCTTTTTAACTAGTCTAACCACATCGTTATATTTAGATCTAATGTGTGTTTCCCCGTTTTTTCTGCCGTGAAGCCTCCTTATTATTCCAACTTCGATTTTCAGCCTATCCGTCATCCATCTGACAGTATTAGTATTGGATCTTATTGTTTTGAGGGGAATAATAAATATATTTTATGCATTCAAAATCAAAGCTGTTAGGATATTGTACATTTCATTCAGATCGCTGACCCTGCTGTTGACCTCACGCTTGAGAGTGACCTGACCCAAGGTACGCATACTACCCTCCGTGACCCGACACCTGACTGAGCTAATGACGTTCGTATTGACCGCGTATCTTATTCTGTTATAGTCCTCTGGGTTGGTCTTATGACCAATTGTCCTAAAAAAAAAAAAAAAAAAAAAAAAAAAAAATCAGAATTGGCTCTCCTCAAGTCAGGTATTAGGACGTTAGTTGTACTATTCAATATATCAAATAATTTTGATGATCTCCAGAGCTAGCCCTAGACTATCTCCCATTTTTACGCTTCTCATTAGATACTCATATTTAGTTAATAGTAAGTCCAGTATTCTCTCCTCTCGGTGGTAGTGTTGGGAGACTTGGGAGCGTGAGTTGGTGATGTAGAAATTGATGGTGTAGTTGGGAGATATGGTATACCACCAGGAAGAAATGAATGTGGAAAGAAACTGTTGGAGATGTGTATGAAACAGGAGATAGTGATTGGATACAACCCCCTACAAAATGTTAGGTTAGGTATTATCGACCCCCTCTCAACCTCCATTTATCAATCCCTTGGATACCCACATCAACCACCTTGGAACCCCCCCCCCCCTATCTATCCAGTGCTCGGCGAATATGTATCACACGGCCTCTGCCAAGTTTTATTCTATTGGCGTTTAAAACGGTTGAATGGGAACACCACGAACTTCATCTCACGACAGAATACCGGACCTCGTTCTTTCCTGATAACGGGTAGTCATACTTTGTCTTATTTTGCGCATAATTTTACATTTATTTGGGTTCAATTTCAAGTAAAATTCCAGAAACACGCAAGCACGAATATCTATCATGAAACTTATGTTGTCCAATAGCTTCTAAACTAATATAATCTAACCTAACACAATTCCATAGGGGACAAAATTCAAGAGAAAAATAAAAAATAAAAAATAAACAAGTGAATGTGTTTGCGTAATACTGGAATATAATCTAGTTGTTGTTTTTTTATGGGGGTATGATTATTAGTTTGCATTGTATTTTGTAGGCTAATGCTCCTGCAGCCATTCCCCTCCACAAGTTTGAAATATTTGGCTTCTTTCACTACTTGACTTAGTCTCCTGCTAACCTACAGCACTCTTACTGGAGTATCCAGCACCTAAATAGCTACAATCATAATGGTCTGCAAATTACAGGTATATCCAACCATGTACCTGACTGGTAAACACAAATAATATTTTTCATTACCTGTGTGGCTTCCTTCTTTGCTTGCAATCTTTGTGACACTTCAACGAAGATCTCCAAGGAGTTTCAATTATTCTTGCAATTCTAATGTTATCTCCTTTAGAAATGACTTGACGTTATTTACACTTTCCCAAGGAAAATGTTCTTATCAGAGAAAAAGAAAACTTAAATCATATGCTCTATGAGGGGGTAGCTACACTTTTTACTTCCTTATTCGGGAATCTACTATTTTGCAAGCTGGAACGCTTTTTTCCTTACTACTCATGAGTTTGAGAAACCATAGTTATTAGAATGCCTGGAATGTATCTGGGGCTTTGACACTGTTGCTATATTAGTGGATGGTAAATTATTAAAAAAGGAAGATGGAGTAACGATGGGCTCTTGGTGTTTTTCTTGCAAAATTCTGTGTGGGTTTGGTCATAAGAACATAATAATGGGGGAGACTACAGAAGACCATTAAGCCTACACCAGACAATTCGCTATCCCTTGCCACTTGTCATTCCTATCCATAAATATATCTTCTTTTAAAACAATCAATTGTTTTGACGGTCACTGCATGTCTTCCATTCATTAACCACTCTGTTGGTAAACCAATTCTTTGCATAAACACGGCAAAGGAAACATGGATTGGAAATGAAGCGTTTATTTTTGACGTTTCGTCTATTGGCTTTCTCAAAGGAATTGCGATTTGCTATTTGTTAGGTAAGACCACCCGCTTGCGCGGGATCGGTTTTTGTGAAGCGCTATACTCGCTTCACGATTGGCTGTCTCAGCGGGCCAATCAGAACACAGCGTTCTACGCTCGCATACCCCCTTGAGCTGCAAAGCATGTATATAAACTCTGCACGTATCCAGTATGCTCATTCCTTTGAGAAAGTCAATAGACAAAACGTCAGGAATAAACGTTTCACTTCCAGTCCATGTTTCCTTTGCCATGTTTATGCAATTTGTTCACATGGATTTTCAAACCAATTCTTGTCTATTTCCTTCTTAAACCTAAATTTCTCCAATTGAAACAAAAATTTCAGGTGTTATTTTGTAGTTGTTACGCTGAATCATTATCATCAGATCACTGAGAGAGAGAGAGAGAGAACGAGAGAGAGAGAGAGAGAGAGAGACAGGGGGAGGGAGAAACACAAACAAAATGAAATAACCAGTTGGCTGACATTACAGTGTTTGCTCAACTTGATATTAACACTACGCTCCACCGCCTCTAGGAAAAGAATAATATATCCGCGAACGCCCAGCCACGGTCTACCGGCACTGGGAAGCCGAAGTCAATCAGCAGTTCGACGAAGATGTCAGAAAAGGAGTCATCCAGCCCGGCCATAGCTGCCTGAGAGACCACAGAGCGGTGCGAAAGGACGGTCGCGGTGGTAAAAAAAAAAAATCGGTCAACATTGGAGCAGAGTGGTTTTCCAGGAGCTGAATGCATGGTGCCTCCGGGAGACTCACCACACGCTAGCAACATTCGACGTGGCCTCAGGTATCTCAGCCAAATTATACAAGACTCTGGCCGACGCTCACTCGGGCTTCAACCATATGTAGCTAGACAAAGTGAGCAGGCCCCTTAATACCTTCATGACGCACTAGAGCCGGTACCACTACTGCCGGAAACCTATGGAGCACTGCTCAGCCGGCGACACTTACACCAAAAGGTTCGACGACGTCATCCATGACCTGCCTTGGAAGTACAAGATTGTAAACGACACCCTGCTCTACGATGTGAGTGTAAAAAAGACGCTCTAGCGTGCCCACCAATTCTCAGAGATGTGTACTAAAGGAGAGGGTGATGCTGAAGCTAGAGAAGTTTCGGTTCCTCTAGAGGAGATAGGACTTTTTGGGTACACGGTTGGACTGAGACACTTGCAAGCTCACTGAGGAACGAACTAACTGGCTTTCATTCCGAACTTTAAGATGTCCAACTGGTACACTTCCTGGCCACCACCCCACTTACAGCGCACTTCAGAGACCTGCTCCTCAAACAAAGGGGTGTCATGACCCGTCTCTCTTCCACAGTCAGTCCAATACCAGAGCCAAGGCAACGGCGAATACCTCCAAAAGGGTGCTGTGGAACCAGACGGGACCTGGCGGCAGCTTGGATGATGATAAGGTATCCTTCGCCCTCTTGTACCAGTATACTCCTCCCCGTGGTACCAATAGGTCTGTGGCCCAGCTACTTACGGGCAAATGTGGGGCAACGTACACATGGTCAGGCAGTACTGCAAAATCGATCCTCAATGGCGGCAGACTTTGAGGGCAAGGGAGAAGTAAATAGTCCAATAACACATGGGGGTATTGGAACGGAGGGGTGATCGACGCCGCTGGCGACACAAATGACAACCAAGAACCAGCGTCTGGGTTTAGGATCAGGCCACCAACACTCGGAGCAAGAGAGGCACATCGTTTGGCGCTCACGCCAGAAATATGCTGCGTACATTGACTGGAGTGGCATGATATCACTCCGCACCGCGAACACCTGCATGAAGCTGCACCATAGAGGCTGTGCCAGGATCCAAGAACTCAGAGGACAGACACCCAACACCACCAGCAACGCAGAAGCATCGCTCAGCAAGGAACATATCATAGCCGAGATGGACGACAAATTATGTAATGTAATTCCATTCTATGTCCGTTTTACCTTTTCTTTCGTTAGCATGGCTCAAATGAAACACGGTGGGTGAGAATAAAGATGTAAATTACAAAACTCCTTGCAAAAACGCACACGTAAATGTAACTAACACAATGACAACATAATAAATTTCCAATAAAATCTATTATAATTATGCAACGAAAAAACAATTGAACACTTAGCAACAACATAATATTTGTATAATGCTGTGCGTAATTATAATATGTACACAATGGCACCATATTATTACAGCGTCCCTTTAAGCCCAGTTTGAGATTAAAGCATACATCCTTTCGCCCATTTATTTCTATTATGTGTTTGTCAGATTATCAGGCTAACAGTGTTCTATCACCAGCCAGTTCCCGTTTACCCACCAGGTTGTAAAGGTCTACAATAGGAGTCACCCTTTTAAGGAAGACCTTTATTCAAGTTACTAGACAAAAATTCTTATCTAATATTGAGACATAAAGAGGTACAAGAACATTTTAATAATGTACACTGCACTGATGACAATATTATTAAAGATGGAAACAATCATGGCGGCAACAAACATCATTCCACTTCACTTGTCTCTGTCCCCTACTCTAGCCCCCAGATCGTCACCATTGCCAACACGCAAATATTTCATAAGAACTGCATCCTCCGTTTCCTACGTACTTGCACTTCACTTAACTATGCGTCATCACTGATAATACTGTCAATATATAATACATAAAATACATTATCTAAGTTAAAACAAAAGGGGCACGGAATCGCGAGCTGGTGTGCAATATGGCCAGCCGCATATAACAGTGTGCCGTTAATCTTAATAATTTGTGAGCATCTTGCATCGCAAAGGTCACTCGACCTTTTATCTGGTATGGGTCGCCATGTGGTTTTTGAGATGATGCGTTTTTCCTGCAAAATGCGTCGCAAAGGCTCGTCTACTGTGCTGGTTACCATTTGGATTTTGAGATGATGCTTTCTTCTGAAAACTGCATCAAAAAGCTCACATTTGAAAAGCGTTTTGGTCATACCATGATATCGAAGATTTAACATTGTGTAAGCTGTGTTGCAATGGTCACACTTCAAAGGAATCTTTCATAAGTATGTCCATATGTCATCTCCAATTTAATATTTCGACCTGAAAGCTGCATCATAAAGGTCACAATTGTATAGCTTCTCTCCTGTGGGATCATCACGTGATACTTGTTCCCTTAAAGGTTGCGTGGCAAAGGTCACACTAGAGAGGTTCGTCTCCTGTGTGGGTCATCACATGACACCGAAGCTTCGACTTTTTTGTGAAAGCTGCGCCGCAAAGGTCACACTGGAAAGGTTTCTCTCCTGTGTGGGTCATCACGTGAGATCGAAGATTTGAGTTTCTGGTAAAAGCTGCATCGCAAAGGTCACAATGGAAAGGTTTCTCACCTGTGTGGATCATCACGTGACGTCGAAGGTTTGAGTTTGTTGTGAAAGCCGAGTCACAAAGGTCACATTGAAAAGGCTTCTCTCCTGTGTGGGTCATCATGTGATATTTGAGATCATTCGTTTTCTTGAAAGGTGCGTCGCAAATGTCACACTGGAAAGGCCTCTCTCCTGTGTGGGTCATCATGTGATATTTAAGCCCATTCATTCCCTTGAAAGATGAGTGGCAAAGGTCACATTTGAAAGGTTTCTCTTCTGTGTGGGTCATCATGTGATGTCGAAGATTCGCCTTCGTTTTGAAAGTTGCGCCGCAAAGGTTACACTGAAAAGGCTTCTCTCCTGTATGGGTCATCATGTGATATTTGAGAGAACTCTTTCTCTTGAAAGCTGCGTCGCAAAGGTCACATTTGAAAGGTTTCTCTTTTGTGTGGGTCAACATATGACGTCGAATACTTCTCTTTGTTGAGAAAGTTGAATTGCATAGGTCACAGTTGAAAGGCTTCTCTCTTGTGTGAATCATCATGTGATATTTTAGATCACTCGTTCTTTTGAAAATTGCGTGGCAAAAAGCACACTGGAAAGGTTTTTCTCCTGTGTGGATCATCACGTGACATCGAAGGTATGATTTTGTTGTGAAAGCTGCTTCGCAGAGGTCACACTTAAAAGGCTTCTCTCCTGTGTGGGTCATCACGTGATACCGAAGACTTGGTTTTGTTGTGAAAGCTGCTTCGCAAAGGTTACACTTGAAAGGCTTCTCTCCTGTATGGGTCAACACGTGATATTTGAGACCACTCGTTCCCTTGAAAGCTGCGTCGCAAAGGTCACACTTGAAAGGTTTCTCTTCTGTATGGATCATCATGTGACGTCGAAGATTCGCCTTCGTTTTGAAAGTTGCGTCGCAAAAGTTACACTGGAAAGGTTTACCTCCTGTGTGGCTCGTTATATGCCTGTTGAGACTACTCTTGTGGGAGAATTTGGCATCGCATGAGCTACACTGGAATGATTTTTCTCCGGCGTCCATAGCGAATGTACAGAATTGAAGGGCAACTCTCCAAATTAAATATGGATGGTTAAATCCTGGACCTGAAAACATAAACGTAAGCTTTTAAACGTTTGTAAACAATAATGTAAATATTGAATATAAAGTTGTAATCAAACATCAAAACGCCCAAACTTATCGAAATGCGTGGGAACACATGATAAAAATATATACTTTCAGAAACCACTTGGAAAATGAAAGAATTGAATACCGAACGATTGGGAAAGGTCCCATGTTACCCGACTCCAGAAAAAAAAAAAAAAAAAATGTAAATAATTCTTCTGGAGTTGAGTAACAATGGACTTTTCCCAGTTCCTCTCCCACTATATATTACGAGCTTTGGTCATTTTCTGTATTCTTTGTACCCTAATGATATTTTGAATAGACGAAAACGTTCGGTATTTAATCATTTTATTTTCCGAGTGGTTTATGCAAGTATTGTTATCACGTGTGCTTAGTGATTTTTGTATAAAAACACATGTGGTAAATAAACAGAATATTATGTTTGCTGTCATTTGGCACAACCAACACCTTAACAAATGTTTTCCAACACTCCTAGGAAACAGGGATCCAAGTCTGTTTTCTGTCACTGGTATAAGTATAAAAATCAATCTCTAAATATAATAACCATCTAGGTTCCAATTTTGAAAACATCTGGTCCCATAGTGTCGGAACAGTTTCGACAAACGATGGCAGGCAGACAGACAAGCCACTAGTTTCGATGCCAAACCTAATATCAGGGTGTAAAAGAATTCTGTGATGGTTTGTCGATTTGCGTGGGGAAGAATTGGAATGAATTGCTTTGCCAATGGTCACTTCAGGCGACCGTGGTGTAAACGGTAAGCACACCTACCAGGACACTTGGCGTTCCCGGGTTCGATTACCGGGCGGTATCAGCTTTTCTGTGACGCTACCTATCACCCTATCACACATGGCGCAGTGAGTAGGATCCCTGCAGCGGTGCACATTCCTGGATTGGCGGGGAGCAGGGAAGGGAGATGTACGAGTGGTCTCTAGAGACGACAGTGGTGTAATCGGTAAGCACCCCTATCCGGGTAGTGGGAGGTCTCCGGTTCGATTACCGGGAGGTACCAGCTTTTTAGTGACGCTCCCTATCACACAATTGCTCGGTAGTAGTGTTGGGTGACTTGAAAGCGCGAGTTGATGAACAAATTTATTATGTAGCTGGAAGATATGGTATGCCGGGAAGAAACGGAAATGGAGAGAAATGGTTGGAGAAGTGTGTGGAACGGCAGATGGTGGTTGCAAGCAATGATAGGTTGAGCATTTTTTGACCCCTTGGATACTCGCATAGACCACTTTGGAGACCCCTAGTCTAGCCAGTGCTCAACGAACATGTATCACGCGACCTCTGTCAATATTCTTTCTCTATTGACGTGTAAAAGGCCTGAATATCTTGAGTTATTGCTGGTTGGCGACTCTATGGACTTTATCCTGCGAGAGACCACCGGTCCTCGTTATGGACAAGATCTATTTTCTTTCACTGTAAATTCTGCCCATTTATTGGCTCATGCTATCCAAACACATTGGAAGATGCCTCTTCCAATCTTGATGTCCTGATGATAGCTATCACTTTTACTGACATTTATTGGATGCCAGTCACGACATGGGAATGTACTCAGCCTACTGGTCACTAGTTGAAAAAATATGTTAACCGACGGAGATGGTGAAAACAATGCCTATAGGATCCACAATCAGGCTCTAACCACAACATAAGAATCACAATATACATTTGCACATAGAGTATGTAATACCTGACTTCAGAAAATATCATCTTGTTACAGAAGCTTCACACAATGGACTGGAAGGAAATTGGGTGAAAAAACAACATGTCGTATTGTCTACAGTTACATTCTGTTTAGGGATATAAATCCTAACATTTGTAAAAGACACAACAGGCTAACTCGTTTTGAAAACATATTAAAAAAAATCCTGTTGATTTATATCGGATAGGAGGTTTCTATAGGAAATAACTTGTGTGTACTAACCCCCCCCCCTCTAGTCCCTACCAGTAACGTCTGGGAAAACAACATTTTTATTAAGACAATCCTGCAAACCCAATGGTTTACGAGGGAAACGACGACATAATTGTTAGAATAAGCTATAAAAACAAGCACATTCATCCCCCTATTTGTACCATACCTAACCTACGCTGTCTCCCTCTCTCGTCTTTTCACGGAATCTTTTTTTAATCTTTTTAGTGTTATTTGTATGTTTTGCTTCTTGTACATGATACGAGTTTTGTGGATCATCACTGCTCTTTCTCACATATAACAGGTTTGTTGGCCACACAAAAAAAGAATATACCCGTCTAGGTAGACAACCTGAACATTGGAAGTAAATTTAGCCACAAACCTAGCATCACATTTGCTTCCTCTGAGAAGCACATACAATGATTAAATATTCTTAGGTCGTTAACCCAAAATAATTTTCAATTTCTACTTCTATTTATAATTATTTTTCTTTCATAACGGGTTTCATAATCTACATACTTTTAAGTACTCATAGATACGCTTACCAGTCTCACAACCACATTTCTTACCTATATCACTGGCTAGCTCTTATCATTTTGAGTAATTTAAAAACCATGCAACAGTACAGCAAATTAATATTAACGTCGGCAGTGATATTTTTTAACAAATAAGCCTGACATAATTATATTTACCATGAGATAGGTTAGGTTACGTTACGTTAGATCTCACGGCTGCAATTCTTATCAATACCATTGGCCCTCTTATCATTCTGACCATTTCTCCCAAATATAGGTTTCACCAATTAATAACAACGTCGGAAGTGATTTTTGAAAAATTGAGACAGCCGAATATATTGGTTTATTATACACTATAAAACACGTTTTAAAGCTGCAAAATTCTTTTTTATATCATAGGTTTGTGCTTATAATTTCTTAACCCCAGATGTAACTACCACGAATTAATAATAACATCGGTAGTGATTATAAAAACAAGACTGGCAAACATATCTATATCTAATTTTACACTTACCCGACTTAAATAATTTCTCTTCAATTGTAATTTGAAAGTGTTCTGAAGCACCAGCATAAACATATCTATATCTAATTTTACACTTACCCGACTTAAATAATTTCTCTTCAATTGTCCTTTTTGGCTACCCCCCTGGCAAGGGAAAAAAAAGCCTTGGTATATGTATGTATGTATGTATGTACACTTACCCGACTTAAATAATTTCTCTTCAATTGTAATTTGAAAGTGTTCTGAAGCACCAGCATAAAATGTACGCTACTTTCTAGTTCTTAAAGGGGTAATGTTACCAAAAATATTTTAATTGTATTTTGAGTACCCCAACCCACTTGCCCAAGTTTTGAAACACGGGCATCTTTCAACGCCCTTCCATTCTCATTACTAACCTACAGCATTATTTCCAAATTGTCCAACACCTAAATACCTACAAACGGGTCTCACTAATTGCAGAGAAACAGAGAAAACGGAGAAAACAGAGAAAATACAAAAAAGGACGGGTTTTGCTCAAATGCACACTTCTATATATGTATGGTTGCATTATTTGAACTATTTTCTTTAAAGTGTGTGATTTCCATGTAATATGATCAAAGAGAACTTACGTTTTTATCATCTGCAATTTTACCGACCCCGGCTACGACTCGTCCAGCCCGCCGTCTATGATTACTGGTGGTATGGATCAAACTACACTTTTAAGTTTCTTATTGTTGTATTATTAGTGTAATAGACTACATATAGTTGAATTATTTAAACTCTTTTCTTTAAAATGTGTGGATTTTTATGTAATTTCACCAAAGAGAAGTTATGTTTTAGTCTCTGCAGTATGACCGACCACAGCTACATATACCGTAACAAATTAGCATATGGTTGCATTATTTGAACTATTTTCTTTAAAAGGTGTGATTTTCATGTAATTTGATCAAAGAGAAGTAACGTTTTTATCCTCTGCAAAATTACCGACTCCAGCTACGATTCGTGGTTACGATTCATGGTTACCGCTAGCCTGCCATCTATGTTCCGCGAATGCAGATCATCACTGAGCGTCAGAGTTGCCAGATTGGCGTTTTTAATGCCAAATTTTGTATCTTTGGAATGTTTTTACTGTGTTTGGCAGGAAATTTTGTTGGGTGGCATTTTTGGGAATTTGGCATTTTTGGGGGGCGTTTTTAAATACCCGGTCGTGATTAGAGATCACTCTTTTACTTGTATCAAGAATTAAATGATGATGTATATGAATGATATAAATTTATCTTGGTTATGTGGGAAATGTAAAGATTTTGTGCCTAGCCAAAGGATGTTTCAGCTCTTCTTTAGTGAAAATATGTAATAACGCAGTAGTGCATCAAACATTTCTAAATCTGATGATGCTTTTGATTATATTTAGACACAATAGAAAAGTCACAAATGTATTTTCTATTTATGTACATCTGAGTCTCTAGGAGGTTGTTTAATAAACTGGTTTAATTTATTGTAGAGGATACCAAAAAGTTTACTTAGGAACTTAAACGTAATGTATGGAGTAATACATTTTATTTTAGTTATTGGTATTTTTTCTTTCTCACATAATTTCTCACATAATATATTTTATTTTGGAAGTTCATATCTTTCTTTCCTTTTCACACAGTCTTGAAGTAGATTTATTTCAGAGGATGGTGGTTTATTACAGTACCGCTAGAATTAAATGATGTACATGAATTATATAAATTGATCTTGGTCATATCATGTGACATTGTTTTACATTGGCTAGTCAACAGTAGAAAAATATTTTATATTGTAATTGTAGTTATACACATTATCTTTAACTAGTTGATCTTGGTTATATCATGTGGTATTGTATTATATTGGCTAGTCAACCGTAAAAAACTATTTTTCATATTGTAATTGTATTTATATACATTATTTTTAACTACACATGTAAAACCAAAATACAAAAAAAAATCTTAGAAAATGTAATGGTTGGCATTTTTGGGGCATGTTTTAAAAACATTTTTGCAGCATTTTGTCAGAAGTTGGCATTTTTCCTGGTAGAAAACCTGGCAACCCTGCTAAGCGTGGTTGATGAAGTTGGCCAAAAACATAATAATTTTAGAATTTCTTGTGAGGTTCGAACATGTGGTAGAGTGAACATTTTTATTTTAAAAACTGTTGTTGTTTATTTCTTTACAATACAAAGATTACATAAATATTGCATACAATTAAATACATAATTTTCATTAAATTTTATTTAAGATACGCTATACAAAATTTATAAGCTATGAAATATGATATTGCGTACATTGTATTACGCAAAGTAGACCACTTGAAAAAAGAAACTAACGAAGCAGAGCGCTTTCGTATATTACATATTCAATGCAAAGACGACATAGTTGAATAGAAATACATATTTTATATATGCATAAAAAAGGAATACAAAAACTCTATTAAATATTGACGTCAACTTCGCCGTGTTCCATCATGCCAACCAAGAAGACCACAGAATGGACTGGGATAACGCACCAATTATATTCAAATCCCATTGTAGCTTTCAAAGTGGTACCATCGCAAATGCCAAGATATTCCGCAAACTACGTTCCAAGAACTCGGTGAGATGTCCCTTGGGTAATGGTGCAACTCTTGCGTAAGGAACGGGTGCTTCGAGGATAAACTGTTGCTTTTTTGTATAACCATAGTAGTTTGTTGCAGGAAGCACAAAAAGGGAACAAATATTTTTGCAGGTGCCTCATTCTTAGCAGTTTGCACTTCTCATTTTTCCTGGATTTTCGTTCTCTGTCGCAGTTTCAGGCAGTTGCCTTTTGCCTTGTACCACGTAACGAATCAAAGGATTACAAAGGCGGAGCATGCCGACAAGAGACCTTTTGGTTCATAACTAAGTTGGATGCGAAAAAATCATAATAATGATAAGTAAATAAATAAAACTATAATAACGTAATTGATATGTAAATTACATAAATAAATGCATAGGTGTAGTTAAATGATAAACAGGTAAATAGTAAATAATAAATTGACATATAACTAATAATAAATTAGAATAAAGCAAATTATAATAACAAACAGACAAATAATAACAAAACAAATAAAAATAATATGAAATAAATTATTGTCATTACAGCATCTTGCTTAGGTGTTTACCTAAATGATTCTTAAAGCTTCGAACTGAACTAAATTGCATTGCCTCTGGAGGAAGTTTATTCCATTCATTAACTACACGGTTGCCAATGTTATTTCTACCCACTTCCAAATTAAATATATTTCCAGACAGTTTGAGACCACTGTTTCTCGTCTTATTCTCATTCAGTGTGAAAAATTTTCACTTTTGATGTTGTCAATTCCCTTTAGAATCTTGAAGACCTGTATCAAGTAACCTCTGAGTCATTTTTTTTTTTTTAAGGAAAACAGATTCATATGTTTCAGTCGATTTTCGTATTGTTTGTTTTTTATATATGGAATCAGTTTTGTGGCTCGCCGTTATACTTTTTCCAATCTGTCAATGTATTTAATGGGATTCGGTGACCATTCGGAAAGAGCATATTCCAAATGTGGACGAACTAACGATCTATATAGCTTGTTAATGAGTGATGGACTTTTGAAGTAAAAAAAAAAAATCGCGCAATCAGTCCTAGAATCTTATTTGCTTTCTCAGAGGCTGAAATACACTATTTAGATTACTTGAGATCGTTACTGATAATTACGCCGAGATCCTTTCCACTATCCACTTTTGTTAACGAATTTCCAAATAACTTGTAATCGTACTTACTGTTGTTTTTACCTATGTGCATTACCTTGCATTTACTTGTGTTAAATTTCAATAGCCACTTTTCAGACCATTGCTGTAATTTATCTAAATCTTCTTGAATATCTAATTGGTTTAAGTGATCATTTGCCACTCCGCACAGTTTATCATTAGCAAATTTGGAAACATTAGATTTTAGTCCGTGGTCTATCATTTATATATACTATGAATAGAAGTGGCCCAAGAATGGAACCCTGAGGGACTCCACTCATAACATTTCTCCATCCAGAAGTTTTTCCATAAAAAAAAACACAACTCTGTTTTCGATCATTCAACCAATTACTGGTCCAACTTAATAGGCTACCACTTATTCCGTATAAAGCTAATTTAGTAAGTAGTCTTTCGTGTGGGACGGTATCAAAAGCTTTTGCAAAGTCTAGATATACTAAATCTATATTGTTTCTTTTGTCATAATTCGAGATAACTGTGTTGTAGAATTCGAGAAAGTTAGTCACGCAAGAACGTTTCCGTCTGAAACCATGCTGGCTATCATTGATCAAACGGTTACTTTCTAAATGATGTTCGATAGCATCTCTGATGATAGTTTCCATTATTTTTCCTACGATTGAAGTCAAACTTATAGGCCTATAGTTATTTGGTTTCTTTTTGTTACCTTTTTTGAATATGGGAGTAACGTTAGCTAGCTTCCATTCTCTTGGGACATCTCCGGATATGATGGATTTCTTGAAAATAATTTCTAATGGAACAACAATCTCATTTTTCATTTCCTTTAAGATTCTTGGATGACAACCGTCAGGCCCTGGTATTTTATTAACTTTGAGTTTATCTATACACCTTTTAATTTTTTCTTTTGTTATATTTACCGTAGTAAGTTTACCCTTGACTTTTCACAGGTTTCAGTTTGAAATTCACTTTGAGGTGTTTCGTTTACGAATACCGAGCTAAAATAATTGTTTAAGATATTACACATTCCTTCATTTGAATATTGAAGTTGACCGTCAGTAGATAATAGTGGACCAATGTGATTCCTAACAACCTTTTTTATCTCTAATGTAACTATAGAATTCTTTGGGATTCTCTTTGGATTTATCAGCGATGTTTATTTCGTATTGTCGTTTTCTTTTTCTTATTGTTTTTTTTAAATCTCTCTGTATTGATACATAGCTTTCATAGTCATTAGATGCACCCGAGCACTTGTATTTCTTATAAGCAATACTTTTTCAGTTTCTTTGTCGAGCCACTTTGGGCGAGCCTGATTTGGGGGACGTCTGTCCTTAGTGAGCGTATTTTGAAATATTTCCCACATCTGATCTACAGGTCTTTCGTTTAATTTTGCCTCCCAATCTGTAAGCTGAAGCTCCTGATGTAGTCCTATGAACTGAGCTTTACTGAAATCGGGTATTCTAGAAACACAATTATCTATTCTAAAATTGTTTAGGATTTTGAATCTAAATTGTGATCGCTATTTGCAACAGATTCACCGACTTCTACATCAGTTACCATGTTTTCGCGGCTAGTGATCAATAGATCGAGTAAGTTTCCATATCTTGTGGGCTCTTTTACATGCTGAATTAAGTAATTGTCACCAAGAAAATCAATCAAGCGACTACCTATATGGTCATGTTCAAGGGTCATCCAATCAATAAAATTGAAATCACCCATTATCAATAAATCCCGGTTGCAGAAAATAGACAGTTCTTGAAATAACAGTTTGTCGTCTGCTGATGATAATGTCTTTGACCTATATATTACACCTATATTAATTTTTTGTCCATTTATTTGGGTTAACTCAACCCACAAACTATCACATGCATCATGTTTCACTTTCTCTAAAACACAAGCGTGAACATTGTTTTTAACGTACAACAGAACATCCCCACCTTTCTTGTGATTTCTATCCTGATGAAAGTGTTTAAATCCGGCAATATTAAATTTAGCTTCGAACTCTGTACCATTTGACCATGTCTCAGTTATTCCTATCATATCGAGATTTTCGCTTTTGACAAACGCCTGTATTCCTTGAAATTTGTTCCTAACACTACGAGTATTAAAGTACATGGTTTTAAGAAACTCGTGATTATTTCTTTTTGACACATTTTGAGTTTCAATATCATGTCTTACATTATCATTTTTTATTCACGCCGGCCTCCCGTCGTTCATTGATATTATGTCCGGCATCCCTTCCTAAAATTATATTTTGTCCAAGGTACATATCAAAGCCGAGATGGCTGACGAATTATATAATGCAATTCCTTTTGGTGTCTCTGTTTTACAGTTTCTTTCGTTAGCCTCCCTCCAAGCCCAGTATGAGATTAAAGCGCATATTCTTAAGCCCTTCCATTTCTTTTACGTGTTTGTCAGATTATCAGGCCAACACTATTCTATCACCAGCAAGATCCAGTTTGCCCACCAAGTGGTAAAAGTCTACAATTAAAGGAGTCATCCATTTAAGCAAGACCTTTATTCAAATTACTATACAAAACTTATCTAATATTGAGATATAAAGAGATACAAGAGCCACCGTCTGGGTTTAGCATCAGGTCACTAACACTTGGGGCGGGACCAGCAACGCAGTAGCAACGCTCAACAAGGTACATCTCATAGCCGAGATGGCTGACGAATTTTACAACGCAATTCCTTTTGACGTCTCTGTTCGTTTACTTTTTCCTTCGTTTGCGTCCCTCCAAGCCCAGTGTGGGATTAATTAAAGCACACAATGTTTCTTCAATCACAAGCCAGTTCCAGTTTGCCCACCCACATGTAAAGGTCTACAGATAAAGGAGTCACCCACTCAAGCAAGACCTTTATTCGAGTTATCCTACAAAACTTCTTTACAAAGGATTACAAAGGCGGAGCATGCCGACAGGAGACCTTTTGGTCCATAACTGGGTCGGATGCTGAAAAATATTATAAAAAATAAAAATATAAATAATAATAAATGCATAGTTATATTTAATGATACAAATGACGTGTAATATAATATCCACCATCACTAACAATATTGTCAATAATAGAGCAAACACAAAAGTGGTAACAGTGAAACTCAAGAGGCACGGAATCGTGGGCTGCTGTGCAAGCCGCATTTAATAACAGTGTGACGTTAATCGTAACCATTTGTTTCAAAGGTCACCTGACATTTTTTTTTTTATCATTTATGGATCGCCGTGTGGGTTTTGAGATCATCCTTTCTCCTGCAAACTGCGTCGCAAAGATGGCACTCCAAACTACTGTGTGGGTTATAACACGATATCGAACATTTAACTTTATTGTGCAAGCTACGTCGCAATGGTCACACTATAAAGGAATCTCTCGTGTGTAGGTCGACATGTAACCTCAAATGTGGTAGTTCGCGCTGAAACCTGCATCGTGATGGTCACGTTTGTATAAGTTCCCTCCTGTACGCTAATACTCTCCCTGTTAGCCGATCTAGTAACATGTAACTCTAACAGAAACTCAAAACATGTGCTTTGTTGTGGCATATTTGATAGTTCGGAAGAAAGCCCCACCGGGAAAAAAGCCCCATAAATGCCTAGGAAAAAAAACCCACTTAGGAAATTCCCTGACGGAAAAAAGCCCCACCTTGAAAATACCCAGGCGAAAAAAAAAAAAAATCTAGAAAAGCCCCAATTTAGGAAAACACGATAACAATCTAAAAATAAAACTGTGTGTTTATTGCTTAAAAGATAAGTTCACTTGACACTATATGAAAATAATACAATATACTAAATATTAATAAAACAATCGAAAATTACTTCAATTCAACACAAATAATACATGACAATAGAAAATAAATGATATAATTGAGGCTAGCTATGCAGTATAAATCATAAAAGTATTAAGTATAAAATAATACAAAGTCAACACCAGTTTACATGATATTAAATGAAAATACTACAATATACTAAATATTATGAATAGCAGATTTTTAGTATAGAAAAATACAAAGTCAGCACTAAGTTATGAATTAGTACATTTGAAAGTTAGCACTACTTTAAATAAATCTAAATCGGATTAAAAGTAGATGCAGTGGGCACAGCCTTAAGAAACGCTTCAATGTCTTCTTTCTGGCCTGCTTCGTGGGGCTTTTTTCCGGGATTCGTTGTGCCAGAGAGAGCATATAATCAAGGTATTGCGTCAAGGATTAATAATTATCCAGGCGTTATTGAGGATGTAATTGATATTCAGTGATATCTATCCCATATCATGTGTATGCATTATCTCTATTTAGTCACATTAATGGTGAACACTTTAATACAGTGACTGATATTAAGTGACAGTTAGTCGACAGCGACAATTGGGCGACAGGACAATTCGTCGAACGTGACATTTCGTCGACAGACATTAAAAATACATTTAAAGTACTAATCTAATAAATATATTTATATATTTTCATTTTGGAGGAATGCTAGAGTAGTTTAGATGACATTTCATGAGAAAAAGTTACAATATCAAATGAATTAAAAGGAGTATTTAGGACTTGTTATGCCACCATTTGTTCATTGATTGGTTACACTGAGACATTGCAATAAGATCAAATAATTACACATTACATGTTAAATACATCAATTTAAGTTTTGGCGAGGATCATTTTACTTGCTGGCGACGATCCGGAGCCACCACGCAAGAAAATACGCCTGTACAAGAACCGTATTGCTAACATTGTGTGTGAACCAGTACGCTGAGAGGTCTACCCACGATTACCATCGGGGCCTGGCGTACAACATTGGCTATGTGCGATCATTGTTTTTGTACTTTGCAATTGTTTTTAGTGTTTGCAATTCAAATTGTTATTGTTTTTATTGTACTGCAATTCACTGTCTTACATTGGTTGAAATTATTGTTGAAATTGTGTACTATTCTGAAATATGTTGTATGCAATTTATTATTTTGACTTTTATGTCACAATATTGTTTGAAGTTGAGAAATAAATTGCAAATATCCAATCAAATTTTACGCTCCATTGCTGATCCTTCCAAGAAAATCTGCTGATCTGCTTGGAGAATAGGCTGGCTCTGGTGATGATCTACTGCTGATCTAGGTAATCAAGATGGCTCAAATGGCGACAAAGTAAGGTGTCGGCGAAAAGTACAATTGTCTAAAACTTCAAACATTTATAACTATGAGCCTGGTAATCCAATTATGTTGAATAATACATCAAATGATCGGAAATTTCACACAGAACACAAATATGACCAAATATTTTAGAAAGATAACACCAAAAGTACAATTTTTACGTGTCGACGAAATATCACGTTCAACGAAACGTCGTGTCGACGAATTGTCCCATTCGACCAATTGTCTTTCGGCCAATTGTCGTGCACCCATCTATTTCATATCATATGTGTGCCGATTATGTCAATTTGTTTATGTTGGTGCTATTTACAATGTCAATTCAAGTCCAAAGAAATAGGAATGTGGAGATCAGAGTACAGATCTACTGAAGGACTGCAGTGGTAATGTCATTCTATGTCCTATATGTGCAAGTTACATACTTTGAGCTAATAGAAATGATTATTTCTGATCTTCCAAACTTGAATGAGTGCCTATGTTGGGTAATCTTTTTTGCATTTAATGAGGAAATGTGACCGTATACTATTATTAGGGTTCAATATATGTATTTTTATATCAACATCTTTGTCTAACCTCAGTAGTTGATGACAACAAAGGCGGAGCATGCCGACAGGAGACCTTTTGGTCCATATCTAGGTCGGATGTAAATGACAAATAAATTACACAAATAGATGCATAGGTATAGTTAAATAATAAACAGGTAAATAGTAAATAATCATTAATTGACATATAACTAATAATAAATGAAAATCAGACAGACAAATGATAACAAAACAAAAACAATAAAATAAATTATAATCATTACAGCATCTTGCTTAGGTGTTTATCTAAATGATTCTTAAAGCTTCGAACTGAACTACATTGCACTACCTGTGCAGGAAGTTTATTCCATTCATTAACTACACGGTTGGCAAAATTGTTTCTACCTACTTCCAAATTGAGTCTATTTCCGGACAGTTTGAGACCATTGTTTCTTGTCTGATTCTCATTCAATGTGAAAATTTTGTCACTTTTGATGTTGCCAATTCCCTTTAAAATCTTAAAGACATGTATCAAGTCCCCTCTGAGTCTACGCTTTTTTGGGGAAAACAGATTCATATGTTTTAGTCGATTTTCGTATGATTTATTTTTTATATTTGGAATCAGTTTTGTGGCTCGCCATTGTACTTTTTCCAGTCTGTCAATGTCTTTAATGAGATTCGGTGACCATAGGGAAACAGCATATTCCAAATGTGGACGAACTAACGATTTATATAGCTTGTTAATGAGTGGTGGACTTTTGAAGTCAATAGATCGTGCAATCAGTCCTAGAATCTTATTTGCTTTCTCAGAGGCTGAAATACACTGCTTGGATGATTTGTTGTTGTTACTGATAATTACGCCGAGATTTTTTTCACTATCCACTTTTGTTAACGAATTTCCAAATAACTTGTAATCGTACTTACTGTTATTCTTACCTATGTGCATTACCTTGCATTTACTTGTTAAATTTCATTAGCCCCTTTTCAGACCATTGCTGTAATTTATCTAAATCTTCTTGATTATCTAATTAGTTTGAGTGATCATTTGCCACTCCGCACAGTTTTGTATCAGCAAATTTGGAAACAGTAGATTTTAGTCCATGGTCTATATCATTTATATATATACTATAATTAGAAGTGGCCCCAGAACGGAACCCTGAGGAACTCCACTTGTATAAAAAAAAAAAATCCCATTTAAAACTCTGTTTTCGACCATTCAACCAATTACTAGTCCAACCTAATAGGCTACCACTTATTCCGTATAAAGCTAATTTAGTAAGTAGTCTTTCATGTGGGACGGTATCAAAAGCTTTTGCAAAGTCTAGATATATTAAACTTGTTCGACCACCTTTAAGAGATGAGGCAGCACTAATAAGGATAAGTATTGTCCTCCTTGATCTCTTATCAATCCTCTATTTTAGGTATTTGAGGTGATTGTTGAGACCGTAACATGTGGGACCATCACGTGATATTTGAGACCACTTGTTCCCTTAATTAAAGGTTGCGCGGCAAAGGTCACACTAGAGAGGTTGCTCTCCTGTGTGGGTCATCACGTGACATCGAAGATTTGACTTTGTTGTGAAAGCTGCGCCGCAAAGGTCACACTGGAAAGGTTTCCCATCTGTGTGGATCATCACGTGCTTTTTGAGAACTTCCTTTCTCTTGAAAGCTGCGTCGCAGAGGTCACAATGGAAAGGCTTCTCTCCTGTGTGGGTCATCACGTGACGTCGAAACAGTGACTTTGTTGTGAAAGCTTTGTCGCAAATGTCACACAGGAAAGTCTTCTTTCCTGTGTGTGTCCTCACGTGACATCGAACATTTGACTTTGTTGTGAAAGCTGCGCCTCAAAGGTCACACTGGAAATGCTTCTCTTCGGTGTGGGTCATCACGTGATTTTTGAGAACTTCCTTTCTCTTAAAAGCAGTCGCAAATGTCGCACTGGAAAGGCTTCTCTCCTGTGTGGGTCATCACGTGACTTCGAAGCTTTAACTTTGTTCGAAAAGCTGCGTCACAAATGTCACACTGGAAAGGTCTCTCATCTGTGTGGGTCATCACGTGATTTTTGAGAAATTCCTTTCTCATGAAAGCTGCGTCGCAAAGGTCACACTGGAAAGGCTTCTCTCCTGTGTGTGTCATCACGTGACGTCGAAACAGTGACTTGGTTGTGAAAGCTTTGTCGCAAATGTCACACTGGAAAGGCTTCTCTCCTGTGTGGGTCATCACGTGACATCGAAGATTTGACTTTGTTGTGAAAGCTGCGCTGCATAGGTCACACTGGAAAGGTTTCCCATCTGTGTGGATCATCACGTGCTTTTTGAGAACTTCCTTTCTCTTGAAAGCTGCGTCGCAAAGGTCACACTGGAAAGGCTTCTCTTCTGTGTGGGTCATCATGTGACATCGAAGATTTTCTTTTCTTGTGAAAGTTGAGTCGCAAAGGTCACACTGGAAAGGTTTCTCTCCTGTGTGGGTCATCACGTGACGTCGAAGAGCTGATTTCACATTGAAAGCTGCGTCGCAAAGGTCACACTGGAAAGGCTTCTCTTCTGTGTGGGTCATCATGTGACATCGAAGAATTGACTTTCTTGTGAAAGTTGAGTCGCAAATGTCACACTGGAAAGGCTTCTCTCCTGTGTGGGTCATCATGTGACGTCGAAGCATTGACTTTGTTGTAAAAGCCGAGTCGCAAATGTCACATTGGAAAGGCTTCTCTCCCGTGTGGGTCATCACGTGACTTCGAAGCTGTGTCTTTGTTGGGAAAGCTCCGTCGCAAACGCCACACTGGAAAGGCTTCTCTCCAGTGTGGGTCATCATGTGACGTCGAAGAATTGACTTTGTTGTGAAAGCTGAGTCGCAAATATCACACTGGAAAGGCTTCTCTCCCGTGTGGGTCATCGTGTGACATCGAAGACCTGACTTTGTTATGAAAACTGCGTCGCAAATGTCACACTGGAAAGGCTCCTCTCCTGTGTGGGTCATCGTGTGACATCGAAGATATGACTTTGTTGGGAAAGTTGTGCCGCAAATGCCACACTGGAAAGGCTTCTCTCCTGTGTGTGTCATCATGTGACGTCGAAGCAGTGACTTTATTGTGAAAGCTTTGTCGCAAATGTCACACTGGAAAGGCTTCTCTCCTGTGTGGGTCTTCATGTGACCTCGAAGAGTTGACTTTGTTTGGAAAGCTGCGTCGCAAATGTCACACTGATGACCCTCGTGGGTCATCATGTGACATCGAAGCTTTGACTTTGTCTTGAAAGTCGATTCGCCAAGGTCACACTGGAAAGGTTTCTCATCTGTGTGGGTCATCATGTGATGTTGAACATGTGATTTTCTTTTGAAAGTTGCGTCGCAAAGATCACACTGGAAAGGTTTATCTCCTGTGTGGTTCGTTATATGGTTGCCGAGACGACTCTTGTGGGAGACATCTTCATCGCATGAGCCACACTGGGACGATTTTTCTCCTGCGTCCATAGCGAATGTATAGAATTGAAGAGCAATTCTCCAAATGAAATATAGATGGTTAAATCCTGGATCTGAAAACATATACGTAACCTTTTAAACGTTTGCAAGCATTTGTAAATCATAATGTAGTAACTATTGTTAGGGTGTTAGCATATTTTATACTGTTTTATAATCGTCCCTGCGCATTTTTCCTTTCTCGAGTGGTAAAGGTTGTTTTGACACCACTTGGAAATAGTGAAGAGTTCTATATTATTATTGTTATAGGAATTTTTCTATGGTTACTTTATGTGCCCTATTGTTACAAATGATAAATTAAAGTATGTAGGATTGTTTGATGTGCAAAGGAAATGTGAAATTCCTCAAGAAAACCATTGTTACGACTTGGGAAGTTGGTACGCACGACTCGGTGACCAGTTCAGTTCTCTTCTGATGGTCGAGGTTGTTAGCCGAGTCCTGAAGGGAAGGCTACCAGACAATTGTGGTGAGCAAGACAGCTGGATGGACATATGAAGTATAAAAGACGCAGTAGAGGATTGTTAGCTGTTCATCTATTTGTGAGCTGTCCAATTTAAGCAGCCGGCTAGATCTCTGAGAATTAAGGTCTGAGTGGTGAGATATGTTTATGTTCCATTGATATTTGATGACGCATGTACATATAAACCTTACATGCAAATATATGTAAATGCAGTTCTGCGGTTTATTTCTGACAACCTGATCGGACGTCTCCACAGTTCACTCGGTGTGGTAGGTAACAAGAAAGGGTCATGTTCACATGAAACCACTTTGCTGTCGCAATCGAAATCTTTCAGACCAAACAAGACAGGGATGTGGAGAGCTGACACCAGAGCTGGGTGTCAACGGAACAATATTGAATATAAAGCTGTTATCAAACATCAAAACGCCCAAACTTATTGAAATCCATGGGAACACATCATGATGAAAACACATGTCGTGTGAAATAGTGGGAAATAAACAGAGAGAAGAATATATTAGCTGTCATTTGACACAACCAACACCTTCTTAACACTTTCCAATACTATAAGTATCATTATCATTCAATTGATGAATGGAAATGGCAAGATGTTTATAATGCCTTTGTAGAATAGTATTTAACCAAGAGCATCTCCTATGTGAAAAATAAATGTATAATGGTGACGTGGGAAATATTATATCAAGCTTAATTATTTAGTAGGAGTCGATCATATGTGCGAATATGATTTGGAATTGAAGCTGCTCTTAATTAAACCATATTTTATTCCATTCCCCTCTTTTAAGGCTGTTGGTGATGTTATACTAGCAGTATCCAGGTTGGGTAACGAAAGAACATTTCGAGTTTTCGGATATTTTCCATTTTATAGCATGCAGAATTGTTAGGTTACGTTAGATTAGGTCAGGTTAGGTTTCAGGTTCATATTCATTTCATACCTCTCTTAAGTTGTTGAAATCAACTGCTTGCCTTAAAATGGAAAAGATCCGATTTTTCTCTCCAGTAATTATTAAATCGTAGCAAAAATAGTAAGCAACTATATATGGATACTATTCAACAGTCACTAAATTGTAACAAAGACAGTAAAAAAAGATATGTGTGGATCTTATTCAAGAGTCATTACATTGTAATAAAAATAGTAATAAAATGTATATTGATCTTATTAACTAATTACTGTACTCGACAAAAATAAATGTAGGTCTTATTAAGTTATTGAACAAGTTTGTAATTCAACTGACTTGGGACAATAACCTGATGTTCGAGGTAGCTTACGACGCAGTTATGAAGGCTATGGAATTCAATGTTCAATAATTTCTATCATACCTAGCCTCAGATTTCTTGTGTCCTTAGTATAGAACGATTCCGGACAAAATTTCACAACTTCTTCACCCGAGAGATACGAGATTCCTTCGATCACCTACACTATGTAACATTTGTTTACACTCCCTCAACCCATTTCTTCCCTGTTACTGGGAATAGTTGGGGCTTGAGACTCCTCTAAATATTTAATACTAATACCTACCTATTATATTTTCAACGCACTTACATACTTATTGATGGGAATAGTTGGGATGTGCAGAAACAGAAAGATTGGCGAACGCGTTCGTATCTGTTTGTCAAACTCCTGACTCCCCGTTCGTGCTATAACATGGGACTCCATCTCGCTTATCAAGTCAATCCCTAGCCATCACAGCCCCCCCCCCCTAAACTATTCCTCTAGTGAAGTTCTGAACTGGAGATTGGGAATTTTTCTCATTCTCTTACATCTAATGGTCCTCGTCCGAACGCGTCCTAGTGACGTCACGGATGGGCGGAGCCTAAGTACACTCGCTAGAAAAAAAAAAATTAAACGAATATTCATATAAGGTTTCTGGCCTTACATTATTTTTTTCATAACTTATAGTCGTAATAAGTCATATCATCTACATCATTTTAGGTATTCATAGATACATTTGTCCATTATACACTAAAAACCCGGTCTCAAAGCTGCAAAATTCTTATCTGTCATTGCTTAGTTCTTATCATTCCAAGTATTTTATATTCCAGATGTAATTATCGCCAATTAATAGAAACATTGGTAGCGATTAAAAAAAAAGACTGGCAAACACGTATGTACCTAATTTTACACATAAATGTCTCTCCAAGTGTAATTTGAAGCTGTTCTAAAACACCAGCATATATTGTAAACTACTTTCTAGTTCTTTAAGAGCTAATATTACTTGAAATACTTCCTTTGTATTTCGAGTATCCCAACTCACCTGCACAAGTTTTGAAACACTGTGCTTCCTTCAACGCCCTTGCATTACTGACCTACAGCATTCTTTCAAAAGTATCCAACACCAAAACAGCTACAAACATAATGGCCTGCAACTTCCAGGCATCAGTCTAACCATGCAAGCTGTAGCTGACTGGCGAACGCCTACAAATATCCTTTTCCTTACCCGTGGGGCTACCCTCGTTGCTCGCAATCTTGTGACTCCTGAGCATCGTCCCACGAATGTTCAAACAATTTGAAATGTTCTTGCATCTACAAGGGCATTTTCACTTTTACCAAAATATATATATATTTTTTTTACAACGAAACAAAGAAAACTTGAACCACATGATTTATTAAGGGTACCTAATCTGTTTTTTATTTCCTGAACGAAAATATTTTTCTCTTTCTCTCCTTTAACAAGGTGTATTTAGGAGGAAATAGAAATATCATTGAGGTATTCGCGTTTTGTTACCCAGGAGTCAGTGCTGCTTGAGGGGATAGATGACAGAGTAGTTATTGCAGTAGTTGTGCAAATTGGACAGCGTGACATTATGTGTGACATTGTGAAAGGATCTTTACGTGGCCAAACTGGAGGGGAGGTCTTTTATTGTCATGAGGTAGACGTGTGAAACGGGATTTTTTATGTTAAGCGTGTTTAGCTACTAATCTCAGTTAGTTTGACACCTAAATACACCTGACATTGTACTTCACACCCATACCCGTGTCCACGAGGATTATGGATTTTTTTTTTTGTTATGCACAGGAGCTGACACAACGAATACAACCAACAATGGAGAGGGGAACTAAAGGAAAATGTTGCTTTCACTGTTTTACCTTTAACATACTTTAAAATATGAATTCTATAATTCTATAACACACACATAGCCTAAAGAACAACTTACCTGTACAATCGACCAAGCGCCAAACCAACCATGCACTCCCACCGGGTACTGGTGCAGCAGAATCCACTCCAGGTAGGAACTCCAACTCGGATTTTGACTCTCTTTTACTCATCGATTTTCCGCTCTTTTTATACCTACCCCATGATTCTCATGCCATCTCTCTAAAATTCAACAAATTACAGCAACAGACTTTTTTGTTATCTCCTCGACAATACGTTCCATTTTCTCAAACATCTACTGTGAAAATAATTATGAACCAAACTAAAGTATTATATATCATTATAAGACGAGTCACCAACGGAAGCGAATAGTAATGGACTTGGCCTTGACTGGCCCATCTCAACCCTACAAAGGGGATTGGAAGTAGCAGAGGGACGCTGCACGAGGTCCCGGGACCTACAGAGGCCAACCATCCTAAGCCTTCATTTGTACATCAAAACAAAACTTACATCTACATTAGCACTGTGAGAAACACACTGACCACACGCCACTAAGACGGTACAACTAGGTCTCTTAATCCAACACTCGCCAACCACCACTTGTGCGAACGTTTGGGCTCAGGACATAAACCCATTTCTTAGATAGGTGGCGTTTTATGTCCTGGGCTAATGAAACGTAATTGAAAGGAAACTACAGCACACATGCTCTGTTAATTTTTTCGATGTGTAGTGGGTTCCTCTCGGCCGAAATAAAATATTGATGGATAGGTTGAATAATACATTCCTAAACGTACTAGAGTCACAACGTCTTTGTTATTTTTAGAAGAAAAATACATTTATTCAAGAACTAACAATAGGTAATATTCTAGTATTTAATGGAAAAGTTTCAACTCCACGTATGCATTGTGTTTTTAAGTAACCATATACTCCTCCCATATAGATAACATGTCACATTAGAAAGCTGTGTCGCAAACGACACACTAGAAATGTTTTTCTCCTGTGTGAGTTGCCATGTGCCTTTTGAGTTGATGCTTCATAACATTTTAAAGAAAACATGCACATTTTTTTATACAAGCCGCGGGCTTCGCCGGGAGCTTGGCTGCGCAAACAGCGGCCTACGGCCCCAGCTTTCCGCGCTCTAATCCCTCGTTTTACCCTTCGGCCTCGGGGCGGAACCCCAACACGGGATCCCCAGCACGAAGAAGAACGCGAAGAACACGAAGTAGAATGCGAAGAAGAACGCAAAGAAGAAGAACGCGAAGAGGAACGCGAAGAATACCACCTGACCCCGACTTACCCAAGCGCTTTTTCAAGAATATTTTTAGGACAAAGTGTCACAGTAATACCACCTGTCCCCGACTTCCACAGCGTTTTTTAGAAGAATTTTTTTATTTAGACTTACAGGTTAACACACCTTTATTGAGAATACACTTAGGAAAGGTTTCTCTCCTGTATAGGTCACTGTATAACATTAATATTGATGTTTTGTGAAAAAAAAACCTGCAAAGGTCATTTAAAATACTTTTTTATCGTGTGCAGATCTTCACATGTCTGTCAAGATTCTTTATTGAAAGCTGCAATGGAAATGTCACATTGAAGTTTTTTTTTGTTCCTGGGTGAATCTTCAAATTAGTGTGTGTAAGAATGATTTATCACAATGGTCACACAAGGCCTCTCCCTTGTGTGGGTCCACGTGCGAGCTTTTAGATGAGGCTTTGTCATGACAGCTGTGCAGTAGAAGTCACGCTTGAAAGGCTTCTCTCCCGTGCGAGTCATAATATGATACTTGAGAGGACCCATTCCCCTGAAAGTTGCTTCGCAATGGTCACATTAGAAAGGTTTCTCTCCTGTGTGGGTCACCAAGTGCCCTTTGAGAATATGCTTTCCTCTGAAAGCTGCGTCGCAAATCTCACAGTTAAAAGGATTCTCTCCTGCGTGGGTCATCGTGTGATATTTGAGGTCATATTTCGGTATGAGAGCTGGGTCACCATATGGTTTTTGAGATGATGCCTTCCTCTGAAAGGTGCATTCCAAAGCTCACACTTCTCTCAGGTGTGGGTTGTGACATAATATCGGAGATTCTAGTTTAAGAAAGATGCGTATCAAAAATCACAATTGAAAGCCTTCTCTTCTGTGTGGGCCATGGCATCATATCGGATATCTAACTTAATCATGAAAGCTGCGTCACAAGGCTCACACTTCTCTCCTGTGTGGGTCAGGGTACGATTTCGAATATTTGACTACATTGCCAAAGCTGCGTCACAAAGGTCACCTTTGAAAGGTCATCACATGGTGTCGCAATGGACACACTAAAAAGTCTCTCCTGTGTGGGTCTCCGTGTGCCTTTCGGGATGACGCCTCATTCTGAAAACAGATTCACAAAGATCACAGTTGAGAAGCCTCTCTCCTGTATGGGTCATCACATGACGTCAAAGATTTAACGTTGCCGTGAAGGATGAGTTGCAAAGATCACACTTGGAATGCTTCTCTCCTGTGTGGGTCATGTGATGTCGAACCCTTTGTTGTGCAAGTTGGGTCGCAAAGTTTACACTGGCAAGGGTTCTACCCAGTGTGGGTCAGTCATCGCGTGGCGTCGAACACTTACCTTTGATGTAAAAGATGCGTCGTAAGGCTCACACTTGAAGAGTTTTTCTCTTATGCGTCATCATGAGGCCTTTGAGGCCATTCGTTGTCTTGAAATTAGCGTGGCAAAAGTCACATTGGAAAGGCTTCTCTCCTGTGTGGGTTATCATGTGACGTCGAAGACCTGATTTTGTTATGAAAGCAGCTTCGCAAAGGTCACATTGGAAAGGCTTCTCTCCTGTATGGGCCATCATGTGATAATCGAGACCACTCGATCCCTTGAAAGATGCGTCGCAATGGTCACACTGGATAGGTTTCTCTGCTGTGTGAGTCTTCATATGATTTCTAAGATGATGTTTCGTCTTGAAAGCTGCGTCGTCGCAAAGGTCACACTTGAAAGGCTTCTCTCCTGTGTGAGTCATCATATGATATTTGAGAGCACTCGTTCCTTTGAAAGCTGCGTCGCAATGGTCACACTTGAAAGGATTCTCTCCTGTGTGGATTCTCATGTGACTTCTAAGGGAATACTTTGCTCTGAAAGCTGCGTCGCAATGATCACACTGGAAAGGCTTCTCTCCTGTGTGGGTCATCATGTGATATCGAAGACCGGGCTTCCCTGTGAAAGATGAATCGCAAAGGTCACAAAGGAAAGGTTTCTCTCCTGTGTGGATCATCACGTGACACCGAAGATTTGACTTTCTTGTAAAAGCTGCGTCGCAGAGGTCACATTGGAAAGGCTTCTCTCCTGTGTGAGTCATCATGTGGCTTTTGAAATGATACTTTCTTCTAAAAACTGCGTCGCAAAGCTCACACTTGAAAGGCTTCTCTCCTGTGTGGGTCCTCTGGTGATATTCGAAGTCACGTTTCGCAATGAAAGCTGCGTTGCAAAGATCACACTGGAAAGGCTTCTCTCCTGTGTGGGTCGCCATATGCTTTTTGATATTATGCTTCATACTGAAAACTGTATCACAAAGTTCACACTTGAAAGGCTTTTCTCCTGTGTGGGTTATCACGTGACGCTTAAGATGTGATTTTAATTTGAAGGCTGCGTCGCAAAGGTCACATTTGAATGGCTTCTCTCCTGTGTGTTTCATCGCGTGACATCGAATACTTGTCTTTGTTGTGAAAGCTGCGTCGCAAAGGTCACACTGGAAAGGCTTCTCTCCTGTGTGGTTCATCACGTGACGTCCAAGACTTGCTTTTGTTGTGAAGATTGCGTCGCAAAGGTTAAAATGGAAAAGTTTCTTTCCTGTGTGGTTGATTATATACCTTTTGAGACTGCTCTTGCTGCTCTTGTTGGAGAAATCTGCATCACGTGAGCCTCAATGGGATGCTTTTTCTCCGCCGTCAATAGCAAATGAAATAGAATTTGCGGTCAACTCCCCTACCGAAAAGTTGATTGCTAAGTCCTGGTCCTGAAAATAAAAAAATAAAGCTTTTATACGTCTGCAATACTTTGTAAATAATAAGAAATGTGTTGGAATTAAAAATGAAAAGTTAAACACACCCTGATAAATCCATATGTCGCATGAAATACTGAAAAGTAAACTGAAGAATATGTTTGCTGCCTTTTGACACTACCTACACCTTACCAAATGCTCTCCAACGCTCCTAGCAAACAGAGAGAGCAAAGTCTGTTTGCTGTCATTAGACATTCGTGATAACCAATCTATAAGTAAAACGACCAATCTAGGTTCCAATTTTTGGCAACAATTGGTCCCACAGTGTCGGAGGAGTTTTCTGACAGACAAACAATGGCAGACCGACAGACAAGTTGAACTTCTCAAATCCCTCTACTACAGGCGTGTGCTACATCTGCATTGACCCAAGTTTCAATAACAAACCTAACATAAGGGTGTGAAAGAATTGTGGGGTTTATCGGTTTGTGTGGGAAGCGTTGGAATGAACTACTGTGCCAGTACTCACTAGAGGCGACCGTGGTGTTACCGGTAAGCACGCCTGTCCGGGCAGTGGGAGGTCCCGGGGTTCGATTCCCGGGGGTACCAGCTTTTCAGTGATGCTCCCCATCATACAATTGCTCGGTGGTAGTTTTGGGTGACTTAGGTGCGCGAGGTGCCCCTTCCGATTGTGATGTCCTGATGATAGCTATCAATTTTGCTGACATTCAGCTAAGACAACTACTTGGCGGCATAGAAAAAAAAACATAGCTGACATGGAAATGTACTCAGCCTTCTGGCCGTCACCACGGTTGCCAGATTGGGCTACAAGTCGCAAATTGGGCTTCTTTTGAAAGCTCGGCGCGACTTAATTTTGAGTTTTGCGACTTGCGACATTTTGGGCTACTAATGAGAAGACTGGTAGTTATTATTTCTGCATCATGAAGACTAATAGAGTAGTGATTATTTCTGCATTCAGGAAATAATTTTGGCATAATTTGGCATATTTTTGACGATAGTTGGCTTTTTTTTTTCTTGGTAAAACCAACCAGGCAACCCTAGTCCGATTTGAGACTGCTACGTAGGATGAAAATTAACAGGGACGTATTCAACGTGCTAGATCGTCCCGCTCGCTTCTCGGCCCGCAGACGGGCAGTTCGAAATGTACGTATTCGAATATGAAAATTAACAGGAACGTATTCAACGTGCTAGATCGTCCCGCTCGCATCTCGGCCCGCAGAGGCTAAGTACGAAATGTACGTATTCGATTAGTCATCTTATATGTGAGGATCATAGTGTTATGAGCTCCACAGATCTAGAAATGAAGAGGTGGTCAAACAACTCGAAAACGTTTCAGTCTGCCTGGTTAAAGGATCCCCTGTTTGAAAAATGTTTAGCGGAAGTGAAAGAGGATGGACATAAGTCACGTTGTAAAGTTTGTAGAGCGGACATGAGAGCTCACAGAACGGATTTAAAAAAACAAAGTGAGTCGTTAAAACACAAACAAAATGTATCGAAAGTGACAAGCAGATGAGCATCAAGCCTGTTCTATCAAAGAAGGAAGATAAACTTAGTAATTTTGAAATTCGTCTCTCTGTATATGTAGCATGTCATTCTTCTATTCAGTCAATTGATCATCTGAGTGAGCTCTTGAAAGTAGAAATGCCATCAACAGCAAGTGCGGGCTCCTGCAATTTATATATATATATATATATATATATATATATATATATATATATACATATATACATATGTATATATATATATATATATATATATATACGTATTATATACATACATATATATATATATATATATATATATATATATATATATGTGTGTGTGTGTGTGTGTGTGTGTGTGTGTGTGTGTGTGTGTGTGTGTGTGTGTGTGAATGGATATTTATATATTGGGCTACTTTAGCCAGAAATTTGCGACTTTTAGTCCTGCAGCTCGCGACTTTCGGCAGTTTACATCTGGCAACCCTGGTCGTCACTAGTGGCAAAAATATGTTAACTGGTAGAGGTGGTGATGAAAACAATGCCTGTAGGATCTACAATCAGGCTCTAACCAAAATAAGAACCACAAAAAAACATTTGTACATATGTGATACCTACATACATATACCAAGGCTTCCTCCCCCTTACAAGGGGGGCAGCCAAAAAGAAAAAGGCATAAAATCACTCCCACCCATTCCATCCCTAAATACACTCCACACCCCTCCACCCTCCCTCTCATCTTAGCACCTCCTGGATGACGGGTCATCCCTGCACCTTGTCCACTACCCTGGGTCAGAAGCAGTGTCGCAAGACACAGCACATCCACAGCAAGGCCGCTTCATTAAATCGGCGACCCCCCTGTCCGTCCCTCCATGCATAAAATGAGAAGACAGGGAGAAATCCCTTCGGGCTGCGTCAAATTAAGCTCACACATACTACCTCACCCCCCATCCCCCAGCCCATTCCACCTCATGCAATCACAACATCATCCATATACAACCATTCTCCATTCACTCCTGTCTTCTGTCCTCTCCCGTCCTTCCTCAACAGACATTCCCCTCTTCCCCAAAGCCCCCTTTACCCCATCCATCCACCTCATCCTAGGACGTCCCTTCATGTTCACTCCCTCCACATCTGCCTTCCACACCTCTTTTACTAGTCTTTCTTCACTCATTCTTTCCATGTGTCCAAACCATCCTAATATTCTTTCATCAACCCTATCTCCCAGCTCCTTTTCCACCCCTGTTCTCCTCCTCACCTCCTCATTTCTCACTCTATCTAGCCTAGTAACCCCCACCATACTTCTCAGACACCTCATCTCAAACACATTCAAACTCCTTCTCTCTTCTTCTCTTATGTTCCATGTTTCTGCTCCATACAGTGCTGTTGGCACAATCACTCCTTCATACAGTCTCCTCTTAGCATCCATTCCCAAATGTCTATTCCTCATTACACTCTTTAATCCACCAAGGCATTTACTCGCTTCTCTCAATCTACATTCTACCTCCACCTTTTCCTGCCACATTTGCACCCAAGTATCTAAAACTATCCACTTCCTCCAGTCGCTCTCCCTTAATGCTCACTTCCAGTCTACTGCCACTTTCACCCCTTGTACATCTCATCACCTTACTTTTACCCACATTAATCTTTAGCTTTCTTCTATCACATACTCTCCCAAACTCTGCCACCAGCTTCCTCAATCCCTCCTCCGATCCTGCCACAAGCGCAGTGTCGTCCGCAAACAACAGCTGGCTCACCTCCCACTTTTCTCCATTTTCTTTAACCATCTCCAATCCCTTGCCAACTACCCTTGCATTCACCTCTCGCACCACCCCATCCATGTATAAATTGAACAGCCAGGGCGACATAACGCATCCTTGACGAAGTCCCACCTTTTCCTCGAACCACTCACTCTCTCCATTTCCAATCCAGACACAAGCTCTACTACTCTCGTAAAAACTCTTGACAGCTCCCAGAAGCTTTCCTCCTATCCCATATATCTGCATAACCTCCCACAGTGCCTTCCTGTCTACCCTATCATAAGCCTTTTCCAGATCCATAAAAGCCCAAAAAACATCCTTCCCCTTTCCTATAGCTTTCTCACATATCTGTCTTACCACAAATATCTGATCTACACAACCTCTACCTGTCCTAAATCCACACTGTTCCTCACCAATTACTCCTTCTGTTCCTCTCCTAATCCTCTCAATCAAGATCCTCCCATAAGCCTTCCCAACTACACTTAACAAGCTAATCCCTCTGAAACTACTACATTCACACTTGTCCCCTTTTCCCTTGTAACGAGGAACTATACCTAACTTCAGAAAATATCACCTTACTGGTCTACAAGAGCTTCACACAATGGGCTGGAAGGAAATTGGGTGAAATATCAACATGTCGTATTATCTAAAATTACATTCCACTTAGGAATATACATTCTAATATTTGCGAAATATCCAACAGGCTAATTAATTTGGAAAACACATTTTTACAGCCGTCTTCCTGTTGATCGGATCGGATGTTGTGTTTCTATTGGAAATAACTTGTTTGTACTGACCCGCCCTCCCCCAGTCCCTACCACTAATGTCTCAGAAATACAATTTTTGAGTAAGAAAAGAGTGCAAACCCAGTGATTTAAGAGAAAAACCACAAGAAATTTGTTAGAATAAGCTATAATAACAAGCACATTCTTCCCCCTACTCGTACCATACCTAACCTACACAGTCTCTCTCTCTCTCTCTTTCTCTCTCACGGAAATAGGTATTATATGTATGTTTTCTTTCTTGTATTTGGTACAAATTTTATGGCTTGTTATTTTTCTTTCTCCCATCTAACAGTCTTTAACAAGGTTTGTAGTCCATACCAAAACGAATGTACCAGTCTAGGTGGACGAGCTGAACTTTGGAAGTAAATAAATTTAGCCACAAACCCCAGCATCCCATTTGCTTCCCCTGGGAAGCAAATATAATGCTTAAATATCCTTAGGTCGTTACCCTAAGATAAATTCCAATCTCCACTTCAATTTTTCATTAAATAACGTGTAGTCATAATAAGTCATGCATATTATCTACATCATTTTAGGTATTCATAGATATGTTTGCCAGTCTCACAACTGCATTTCTTACCTATATCACTGGCTAGCTCTTATCATTCCGAGTCGTTTCAAACCATGCAAAACTACAGCAAGTTAATAGTAACGTCAACAGTGATTTTTTTTAACAATTGTGACGAACATCTTTATATTTACCATGAGTTAGGTTAGGCTATGTTACGTTAGATATCACCGCTGCAATTATTACCAATATCATTGGGCTTTCATCATTCTGACCATTTCTAGCCCCAATGATAAGTATTGCAAATTAATAACAACGTCTGTAGCGATTTAAAAAAAAATTATGACAGCCGAATATATGTTTATTGTAAATCTGTCTCACAGGTAAAAATACTTATTTATATAATCAGTTACTACTTATAATTTCAATTATTTGAAACCGCATATGTAACTGCCGTAAATTAACAGTAACATCGGTTGCGATAAAAAAAAAATAGACTGGCAAACATCTCTATATCTACCCAGTTTTAGTTACTCGACTTCACTTTCTCTTTAATTGTAATTTGAAAGTGTTCTGAAACGCAAGCATATAATGTAAGCTACTTTCCAGTTCTTTAAGGGCTAATGTTCCTTGAAATGCTTCCATTGTATTTTGAGTGTCCTAATACAACTGAACAAGTTTTGACACTGGGCTTTTTCCAACGCCCTTGCGTTCTCATTACTGATCTAAAGTATCCAACACGTAATTACCTACAAACATAATTACCTGCAACTTCCAGGCATCAAACTAACCATGTAAGATGTAGCTGACCGGCGAACGCCTTGAAATTGTTTTTCTATTACCTGTGTGGCTACCTTCTTTGTTCACAATCTTCGTCACTCTTCAGCGCCTCACAAATGCCCAATGAATTTGAAATATCGTTGCAACTCTACAAGGCCACTTTCACATCTCGCTCCACATTATTTACTCCTACCCCAAAGAAAATATTGTTTACAAAACAAAGAAAACTTGAACCATATGGTTTATTAAGGATACCTTCTAATCTGTTCTTATTTCCTAGTCCGAAAATATGTGTATGTGTGTGTGTGTGTGTGTGTGTGTGTGTGTGTGTGTGTGTGTGTGTGTGTGTGTGTGTGTGTGTGTGTGTGTGTGTGTGTATTCACTTGGTCTTTGGATAATGTGTTGGACTCGCGATCGACAGCTATTTCCCTCCTGGAAGAGAGCTCAGAGCTCGTATGTCCGATCTATGGGTAATGCTATGACCTTGCACACACACACACACACACCTAACTCCCCGCCAACGAGAGTCAGAGTAACGACCCGAAGCGCAGCGGTACCGAAATAATGTCGCCCCGGGGCAGGATTCGAACCAAGAACTGCGGGCCACTATGGTGGCAGATCAGCGTTCTACCAACTACGCCACCGAGTCGTGTGTGTGTGTGTGTGTGTGTATGTGTGTGTGTGTGTGTGTATGTGTGTGTGTATGTGTGTGTGTGTGTATGTGTGTGTGTGTATGTGTGTGTGGTATGTGTGTGTGTGCGTGTGTATATGTATGCGTGTGTATGTGTGTGTGTGCGTGTGTATATGTATGCGTGTGTATGTGTATGTGTGTGTGTGCGTGTATGTGTGTATGTGTGTGTGTATGTGTGTGTGTATGTGTGTGTGTGTGTGTGTGTGTGTGTGTATGTGTGTGTGTGTGTGTGTGTGTGTGTGTGTGTGTGTATATGTATATATATATATATACATATATATATTCAAGCTGTATTTAGGAGAGGAACAGAAGAAGTAATTGGTGAGGAACAGTGTGGATTTAGGACAGGTAGAGGTTGTGTAGATCAGATCTTTGTGGTAAGACAGATATGTGAGAAAGCTATAGGAAAGGGGAAGGATGTTTTTTGGGCTTTTATGGATCTCGAAAAGGCTTATGATAGGGTAGACAGAAAGGCACTGTGGGAGGTTATGCAGATATATGGGATAGAAGGAAAGCTTCTGGGAGCTGTCAAGAGTTTTTACGAGAGTAGTAGAGCTTGTGTCAGGATTAGAAATGGAGAGAGTGAGTGGTTTGAAGTAAAGGTGGGACTTCGTCAAGGATGCGTTATGTCGCCCTGGCTGTTCAACTTATACATGGATGGGGTGGTGCGAGAGGTGACTGCTAGGGTAGTGAGTCAGGGATTGGAGATGGTTAAAGAAAATGGAGAAAAGTGGGAGGTGAGCCAGCTGTTGTTTGCGGACGACACTGCGCTTGTGGCAGGGTCAGAGGAGGGATTGAGGAAGCTGGTGGCAGAGTTTGGGAGAGTATGTGATAGAAGAAAGCTAAAGGTAAATGTGGGTAAAAGTAAGGTGATGATATGTACAAGGGGAGAGAATGACAGCAGGCTGGAAGTGAGCATTATGGGAGAGTGACTGGAGGAAGTGGATAGTTTTAGATACTTGGGTGCAAGTGTAGCAGGAAAAGGTGGAGTGAAGGTGGAGGTAGAATGTAGATTGAGAGAAGCGAGTAAATGCCTTGGTGGATTAAAGAGTGTAATGAGGAATAGACATTTGGGAATGGATGCGAAGAGGAGACTGTATGAAGGAGTGATTGTGCCAACAGCACTGTATGGGGCAGAAACGTGGAACATAAGAGAAGAAGAGAGAAGGAGTTTGAATGTGTTTGAGATGAGGTGTCTGAGAAGTATGGTGGGGGTTACTAGGCTGGATAGAGTGAGAAATGAGGAGGTGAGGAGGAGAACAGGGGTGGAAAAGGAGCTGGGAGATAGGGTTGATGAAAGAATATTAGGATGGTTTGGACACATGGAAAGAATGAGTGAAGAAAGACTAGTAAAAGAGGTGTGGAAGGCAGATGTGGAGGGAGTGAACATGAGGGGACGTCCTAGGATGAGGTGGATGGATGGGGTGAAGGGGGCTTTGGGGAAGAGGGGAATGTCTGTTGAGGAAGGAAGGGAGAGGACGGAAGACAGAGGTGAGTGGAGAATGGTTGTATATGGATGTTGTGATTGCATGAGGAGGAATGGGCAGGGGGGTGGGGTAGTATGTGTGAGTAAATTTTGACGCAGCCCGAAGGGATTTCTCCCCGTCCTCTCCTTATATGCAAGGGGGGACGGAGAGGGGGGTCGCCGATTAAATGAAGCGGCCTTGCTGTGGATGTGCTGTGTCTTGCGACACTGCTTCTGACCCAGGGCGGTGGGCAGGGATGACCCGTCATCCAGGAGGTGCTCAGATGAGAGGGAGGGTGGGAGGGGTGTGGAGTGTATGTAGGGATGAAATGGGTGGGAGTGTTTTTATGCCTTTCCCTTTTTGGCTGCCCCCCTTGTAAGGGGGAAAAAGCCTTGGTATATGTATGTATGTATTTAGGATGTAGTAACGAGATTTTTAAGGTATTCGTGTTTTGTTGCCCAGGAATCAGTGCTGCTTGAAGGGGTAGATGACAGAGTGCGTGGTGTGGAGTGTTGTGCAAGTTGGACAGCGTGTGATATTGTGAAGGGATCTTTACGTGGCCAAATTGGAGGGGAGGACTCTTCTTGTCACGAGGTAGACGTGTGAAACTTTTTATCTTAGGAGGCGTATTAAAGCTGTTTCAGAATAGTTATGTTGATGTGACGTAGGCCGTAGAGGATTTGTTGGATGTTCCTTTCGTTCTTGCCATTAGATTAGTATTGTTCATCGAAGAACAGGGTAATAGTCTAACATTAGTAGTGGAGTGGAAGGTTGTGTGTCGGCCACTTTCTACTCGCCCGGAAGGCGTCCCGACAGCCATGAGTGGTTGATCAGGGATACACGCCCTGGCGGTTGGACCGGCGTGGGGCCCGGTTTGTTCTGAGCTCGGATGAATTCGTGTTGAGGGAAAGGCTTGTCCGTCATGCCGGGTCTCTCCCGAGCGATGTCAATGTGTCTGTCCCTCTCTGGTCTCAGCTGTTGCTGTCAGGTTTGGGTCTTCGCAGGTAGCTGGGCAGTGGCACCGCCTGTGGCGAACATGTCCGCCAGCATTTCCACCTCCTGCCGTGGATGCGGAAGAGCCAGAGATCGTGATGGTCGCTTGCCGGAGGCCATCCTCAGTTTGGACCATTGGTCAGACAAGTCATTGCGCTGCTTGAAACTTGCGCACCACTCCGGCCACTTTGCCTCTCCTACTATGGGCGTGAATTCTCGATCGTTTCACCACTTCCCGAAGCTCAAGGTTTGTGTAGCTGGGCCGCTTTTTGTAGTTTCCTGTGGATATTGATGAGGTGGTTCTGTTCTCGGTCTTCCTCGTTATAGAACCACCAGTTCTTACAGTGCTGGCAGGCCTGCTTTTCCCTTGGGATGGAGGCACCCCCCCCCCCCCGATAGCCGCAGTTGGGTCAGATTGTCAGGCCAACACCTCTATCACCAGCCAGTTCCAGTTTGCCCAACTAGTTTTTAAAATCTACAAATAAAGGAGTCACCTATTTAAGCAAGACCTTTATTATTCAAATTATCCTACAAACTTCTTACCTAATATTGAGACATAAAGAGCTACAAGAATGGTTTAATAAAATGCACACTACACTAATGACAATATTATTCAAGGTGGAAACAACCATGGCAACAAACATCATTTCACTTCCCTTGTCCCTGTTCCCAACTCCAACCTCCAGATCGTCACCGTTGCCAACAAAATATTTCATAACAACTGCATCCTCCGTTTCCTACATACTTACACTGCATTTTATAATGCATTAATGCATCATCGCTAACAACGCTGTCAACACTACAGTAAACACATTTTCCATCTTAATATAAACATCAATGATACCCAAGGGGCACGGGATCGCGGGCTGGTGTGCAATGTGGTGAGCCGCATATAATTTCAGTCTCGACATGGATGTTCAACACCGCGTATATCCATCACCGTGGAAACCTATGTTGAAAACAAAACATATTCCTTACAGTAGTCATCCATGGATTTTCAAAAATGTTTGTTAAACCAATATGTTAGAAGACGACTTTGTCTTGGTTGTTAAAAACTTTCCCACTTCTTTGCAAATTATTATCACCTGACATGACAACTTTACATATTGTTTGCATGAAACAAGTTGTTAAAGACACTGTGTCGACCTATGGTAGATCACAAATCCTGATGCCTAGACTCATCCTCCAACAAGGAACGCCCACAAAACCTGTACATTGCAAATAACCTAACAAATAAGATATCCACAAACTACAACCCCGAGTCCTAATATAAATATGTCCTACATCCCAGCAGGTGTCAAGGGATAAAACAAGGTGAATATTCTAGATTTTGGCACAATGCCAATACTCGTAATTGCTGCCAAAACATTATTAAGGACAACATGCACCCCCAGAGTTCCTAGTATCAGTCCTTGGGCCTTTCCCCAGATATCTCTGGGGAGCAACCTTGAACTATTGTCTGTTGCAATGGGGTCCAATGCGGGTCATGCGGTGATATTCGAGGTCACGTTTCGCAATGAAAGCTGCGTCGCAAAGTTCACACTATAAATGTTTCCCCACAGAGTGGTTCGTCACATGACGTCCAAGACTTGTCTGTGTTGTGAAAGCCGCGTCGCAAAGGTTACACTGGAAAGGCTTCTCTCCTGTGTGGGTCATCATGTGGGTTTTGAAATGACCTTTCCTTCCAAAACCAGCGTCGCAAAGCTCACATTTGAAAGGCCTCTCTCTTGTGTGGGTGATCATGTGACATCGGAGATTTGACTTTGTTTTGAAAGTTGCGTTGCAAAGGTCACATTGGAAAGGTTTCTCTCCTGTATGGGTCATCTGGTGATATTTGAGGCCACGTTTCTCAATGAAAGCCGCGTCGCAAAAGTTACATTGGAAAGGCTTTTCTCCTGTGTGGGTCCTCATGTGGTTTTTAAGATAATCTTTTCTTCCAAAAACTGCGTCGCAAAGCTCACACTTGAAAGGTTTCTCTCCTGTATGTGTCACCACGTGAAATCGAAGATGTGACTTTGTTTTGAAAGCTGCGGTGCAAAGGTCACACTGGAAAGGTTTCTCGCCTGTGTGGGTCATCACGTGGCGTCCAAGATTTGCCTTTGTTGTGAAAGCTGCGTCACAAAGGTCACACAGGAAAGGCTTCTCTCCTGTGTGGGTCATCATGTGGGTTTTGAAATAACCCTTTGTTCTGAAAACAGCGTCGCAAAGCTCGCACTTGAAAGGCTTCTCTCCTTTGTGGCTCATCATGTGACATCGAAGACGTGACTTTGTTTTGAAATCTGCGTCGCAAAGGTCACACTTGAAGGCTTTCTCTCCTGTGTGGTCCATCACGTCCAAGACTAATTGGGTTGTTCAATCCCGGTCCTGAAAATGAAAAATAAAGCTTTTAAACTTTTATAGTCTTTTGTAGACAAGAAATGTATTGAATATTGAATATAAAGTATGAATTAAGAATCAAAATATTTAAACGTCGAAATACATATGACCACCATGATAATCCATATGTCGCACAAAATACTGAGAAATAAACAGGAGAATATGTTTCCTGTCATTTGACACTACCAACACCCTCTCAACAAATCCTCTCCCACACACACTACTAGCAAACAGAGAGAGCCAAGTCTGTTTGTTGTCATTTGGCATACATGACATGAGTAAAACGATCATTCCAAATTCCAATTTTGGCAACAACTGGTCCTACATTGTCGGAGGGGTTTCGTGACAAACAACAACTCTGGAGACACCAGTGCTCAACGAAGATGTATCACACGGCCTCTGTCGATAATTTTACTCTATTGGCGTCTAAAACGGCTGAATAGGTTGAGTTCTTGGGGAGTGGGTACTCCATGGATTTTATCCTGCGACCGAATACCAGAACCTGTTATCGGCAGAAGGATCACTTGTCACTTTTTTTTTTCTTGCCTTGTCACTGTAACCGCTGCTCATGCTATCCGAACACATTGGAAGAAGCCTCTTTCGATCATGTCCTAATGATAGATACAAATTTCACTGACATTTATTGGATGTCAGTCAAGACAATCACTGATAAATTTAGAGTGCAACACCTATACGATAAACATTTTTCTTGGTGGGAATCAATAAAAAAAAAAAAATTATAAAAGTGATACACTGCCGAACGAAGCCGCGACGAGAGCTTCGAGACGCTATGTTTGTTTTGATAGATGCCGAAGTCGAAGAAATTAAAGCACGATAAACTGGTTTAACCTAGACTCTTACGAGGTTGGGTACCCATCGTCATCGTCAAAATGACACTGATGGGACTGGGCAGATAATACAAACATGGCGTTTCGAAGCTCTCGTCGCAGCTTCGTTTGGTAGTGTATTTGCCTTTAGCAAGGTTTCCTGTTATTGATTTCCGCTAGGTGTGGAGGAGGAATGGGGATGGTTCAAGTAGGGAGTCACAAAGTGTGCAAGGATGGTGTGTGGAACAATAAGGACTGGGGGAAATAGAAGGAAGGGTAGTGAATGGTGGGATGAGGAAACAAAGAAGGTTGTAGAAGAGAAGAAGCGAACTTTCACAGATTGGTTACAAAATAGGACGAGGGAGAGGTACAAAGAAAAGAAAAGAGAAGTAAAGCAAAAGGTAAAGGAGGCAAAGAGGAGAGCAGATGTGAAGTGGGCCAAGAGTATGACAGAATTTTTTGAAAGTAATAAAAAGATGTTTTGGAAAGAAATTAAGAGAGGAAGAGGAGGCGAATCAAGTAGAGAAGAAAAGGTAAAAGGTGCAGATGGAGAGATGATAGTGGAAGAGAAGGCAGTAAGGGGAAGATGGGCAGAATATTTTAGGGAGTTGCTAAATGTGAAGGAGGATAGGGAGGGAAAGATAGTTGCAGTGGGAAATGCTAAGAAAATGAGAGTGATGAGTGAGGAAACTGGCAGAGAAATAAGGATGGATGAAGTGAAGGCAGTTGTTAAGATGATGAAAGCAGGTAAGGCACCTGGTCTGGATGGATGCCATGCAGAATGTCTAAAAAAAAAGGAGGTACAGTGATGGTGGACTGGCTGGTGAGGTTGTTTAATGTTTGCTGGAGAGAGGGTAGAGTGCCGGAGGACTGGAGGAGTGCCTGTATAGTTCCACTTTACAAGGAAAAGGGGACAAGTGTGAGTGTAGTAGATTTAGAGAGGTTAGCCTGTTAAGTATAGTCGGGAAGGCTATTGGGAGGATCTTGATTCAGAGGATTAGGAGAGGAAAAGAGGGAATAATTGGTGATATAGTGTGGATTTAGGACAGGTATAAGTTGCGTAGATAAGATTTTTGTGGTAAGACATATATGTGAGAAAGATATAGGAAATGGGGAAGGATATTTTTTGGGATTTTATGGATCTGGAAAAGGCTTATGACAGGATAGACAGGAAAGCACCGTGGGAGGCTTTGCAGATATATGAGATAGGAGGAAAGCTTTTAGGAGTTGTCAAGAGTTTTTACCAGAGTAGTAGAGCATGTGTCAGAATTAGAAATGGAGAGAGTGAGTGGTTCGAGGTAAAGGTGGGACTTCGTCAAGGATGCGTTATGTCGCCCTGGCTGTTCAACTTATACATGGATGGGGTAGTGCGAGAGGTGAATGCTAGGGTAGTGGGTCAGGGATTGGAGATGGTTAAAGAAAATGGAGAAAAGTGGGAGGTGAGCCAGCTGTTGTTTGCGGACGACACTGCGCTTGTGGCAGGATCGGAGGAGGGATTGAGGAAGCTGGTGGCAGAGTTTGGGAGAGTATGTGATAGAAGAAAGCTAAAGATAAATGTGGGTAAAAGTAAGGTGATGAGATGTACAAGGGGTGAAAGTGGCAGTAGACTGGAAGTGAGCATTAAGGGAGAGCGACTGGAGGAAGTGGATAGTTTTAGATACTTGGGTGCAAGTGTAGCAGGAAAAGGTGGAGTGAAGGTGGAGGTAGAATGTAGATTGAGAGAAGCGAGTAAATGCCTTGGTGGATTAAAAAGTGTAATGAGGAATAGACATTTAGGAATGGATGCGAAGAGGAGACTGTATGAAGGAGTGATTATGCCAACAGCACTGTATGGGGCAGAAACGTGGAACATAAGAGAAGAAGAGAGAAGGAGTTTGAATGTGTTTGAGATGAGGTATCTGAGAAGTATGGTGGGGGTTACTAGGCTAGATAGAGTGAGAAATGAGGAGGTGAGGAGGAGAACAGGGGTGAAAAAGGAGCTGTGAGATAGGGTTGATGAAAGAATATTAGGATGGTTTGGACACATGGAAAGAATGAGTGAAGAAAGACTAGTAAAAGTGGTATGGAAGGCAGATGTGGAGGGAGTGAACATGAGGGGACGTCCTAGGTTGAGGTGGATGGATGGGGTGAAGGGGGCTTTGGGGAAGAGGGGAATGTCTGTTGAGGAAGGGAGAGGATGGAAGACAGAGGTGAGTGGAGAATGGTTGTATATGGATGATGTTGTGATTGCATGAGGAGGAATGGGCAGGGGGGTGGGGTAGTATGTGTGAGTAAATTTTGACGCAGCCCGAAGGGATTTCTCCCCGTCCTCTCCTTATATGCAAGGGGGGACGGAGAGGGGGGGGGTCGCCGATTAAATGAAGCGGCCTTGCTGTGGATATGCTGTGTCTTGTGACACTGCTTCTGACCCAGGGCGGTGGGCAGGGTGCAGGGATGACCCGTCATCCAGGAGGTGCTCAGATGAGAGGGAGGGTGGGAGGGGTGTGGAGTGTATTTAGGGATGAAATGGGTGGGAGTGTTTTTTATGCCTTTCCCTTTTTGGCTACCTCCCTTGGAAGGGGGACAAAGCCTTGGTCTATGTACATCCATAAGGTTCCACCCCCCACCCCCCCGTTGTGGATTCTTATATGGCATTTCAGATTGCCTAACTGGGAAAATGATGCTCCACAAAGTGTACATTTATGACAATTCTCCCCCCCTGGATGAGTTCTTATGTGACTTACCAGATGCACAGACCGGGAAAATGAAGACATCACACAAGTACATTTAATACGAGGTTTCTCACCTGTCTGACCTTGTAGATAGCTTTTCGGATGATGAGACTGTGAAAATGAAGCATTGCAACAATTGCAATCATTTTGACTATTCTGATGGTCTTTCAGTTTGTCAAGGGCAGGGGCTGTAGCCTCACAATGGATATATTCACAAGATTTCTCTCCTGTGAAAGTGTGCATACCCATTTTTATACAACCAAAGTCAGATAAAGAATAATCATAATGAGTAGATTGTGAGGTTTCTCTCACATGTTAAAGAATTCCCTGAAACTGTCAGTATGTGGATGTCTAGACCAACAAAATGTACACTTATACATATCTTTATATACCATAGTGCTGAGAAAGGCAATTTGTATATAAGGCTTCTTACCATCTAGCAATAGTTGATTGGTTTTACACAAATCTTGCTCAATCTTGGTTCTCTCTGAACTTCACATGATCAACCTTGGAGCAAAAGACAAACTGCTGTCTTCTCTTCCTTTACCAACTTTTCATTTTCATCCTGTATTCCTGTCTCAATGGACGAATTGGAGTCATGTTTCTTGCAACCTGCAGAACAGTTAATATTATTAGTGCGACTTTGAAGGAAAGGGAGGGGCATGGAAGGTTAAATGTGCCATAATCATGGTACATGTTTTGTGGCATTTCATTTTGTTATTAAGTGAGAAAGAAAAGGGGGAGGGGACATACACAATGGTTGCTCACATTAGGTTAGGTGTGATTTAATTCGCCGTTATCTAATCTGGAGCACTGAGGTGCATCACTAATATCTCTCCCATTATGCCTGCATAATGTATAGCAAAATCAGACAAGGTGGCTTAATATTTATGTCTCTACCTGTGAATGAAAATTTCATGAAATAAATTTACCTTTCCTTTAAGTTAATGGACGAATTAATCTACAAAAGGTTTCAGTTTAGTATTGGGTACATTTTGCATGCCTGATAATTATAATATATATTTACTTTCTAAACTACAACCTAGGTCTTTACATATATCTGAATAGCATTAAATTGCTCCTTCTGAAATATAAAAATGAAACCTACATGATTGTTTGAATTACTCTTATAGTACACAGAGTAGTCAACTGGTACATGCAAATATAATAAGACATGGTTACTGACATAATGATAATACTAATAGTAGTTTGACTATCTTTACTGTCCATTATATTGTAAACGAAATATAACTATCAACAACAACAACAAAAACCTGCTTTAAGTGATTAAATGTACCCAGTCTACGGTTGTCTCTTTGGCTAGTTATCAATTTCTATTTCTTTACACAATTAAGTAAAACCTCAAGTCTAGCCAACGTTTCCCAACCTGGGTGCTGAAATCAATTATAGGGGGTCCTTGGATGCAATACATACATACACTTTCCTTTATTCTTCTTGTAATAAAATATCAATTAGGGGATGTTTGTCTGCTTATGCCTTACTACAGGCGTTATTAGGGGTGGGAAGGTTACGAGACGCTGGTTTAGCTTGTAAGAGAAAAAATCCTTATCATGCACATCCAGCCTTACTATCAAGAGACGTATGCCACGATTGTTTTGATTTCTTATTTTACTTAGCAATACTGTAAATGCTGTAGAAAAAGTATATTGTACCATTAAAGATGATTTCTAATTTAGTTGCGTTACTTCGTACGTAAACCTGTTTTTTCAGTGATTAAATTCAATGCATAATATTCATATCTGGAATTAAGTTTATTTATCTATTTGTTAGCTTGTTTATGCATTATTTTATTAATCATTAATTTCTGTTTTCATAGAAAAATTACATTCTTTCGTCAAGAAAATAATTTTCATGTTTAACGTATAGTGCCGTGTAATCCTTCTAATTTTGTTTTGTTGACTTCCTTTCTACACGCCCATTTATTTTTAGTTATTTTTCCACCAAAGATAATGAATTTTTCGTGTTCAAATTGCCAAAACAAGCGAAAATAAGTGGGTGATACAGTGAGTTGGAGAAAGTTAAAAGTATGTAACAAAGTGATGACATAATACATAATAATGGGATGAAATACGATTATATCGGTGGGGGAAGAAATGAATACTGTACAACATTTACATGGTATGATGGTTATCAGAAAAGAATATAATGCTAATGTCTCTCTTATGCTTATGTTTTACGTGTATCTTACTTTTGACTTTACTAACCGTTCACTGATTCAGATAACAAGAAAATTGTAGAGAAATACAGAATTTCTTGTTACATTTTCAGTTGAGCTCAAAACTATAATCATGGGAAGTCTAATCCAATAGTTACATGGAAGGTAGTGTTTCCTTACACACACACACACACACACACACACACACACACACACACACTTTCAACGAACGGACGGCTTGACGAACGCTCTGAAGAAAAGTGCAGATTGTGGATACCAACGCAAAGAGAAGTGCCTTTTTGTATTTGCAGGGGGGGGGGGAATTGCTCGTGAGGTAGTGGGAAAGTAAGGAAAGAGGAGAGGGGGAGGGATTACTGGGGAAATGGAAGGTAATGAGGAGGTGGAGGAAATGGCCCTGACGGGCCGCCGGGTAGACAAGAGACCCCAAGACGAGTTGGATGATAACATGTCTAATAGGAATGTGAAGATTAGAGGTATAGATAGGAGCAATATAGCAGAAAGTGATGAGAATATTTTCAAGGGATTTAAAGAGAGTGGGGGGGACTCAAACCCCCCCCCCGACTGACAAGACTAGAGATGAAGGTTGATAAGGTGATCGAGGACTTGGAGAGTAGGTTAGGTCATATGAACACCATTTTAAAAAGGGTTGAAAGATTGGAAGAACTGGAAAAGGCGAATAAAAACTTAACTGATGAAATAGAAGAACTAAAAAGACAGTTAAGAGAGGTAAAGGGGGAGAATGAGGAATTGAAGAAGAATAGTAAAGAAAACAGAGAAACAATAGCTAAAGAAAGTAAAAATTGGAAGCAAACCCAAGAAGGAAATAAGATTTCATTCACTGACATAGTCAAACAGCAATTGAAAGAACATACTGAAGACTCAGTTATTAAAGTGATGAGACAAAAGGAGAATATAGTAAGGGATTTAGCAGACAAGAAGAAATGTATAATTATATTAGGAATGGAAGAGAAACACAACACAGATAGAACCACAAGAATCAAAGAGGAAAATGAAAAAGTAAGCCAATTACTAGAATCAGTTCAGGAAGATGAACCAGGAATTATGAAACAAATCGAAGAGAAATTTAGACTCGGAAAGTATAGCACAGACAAGACCAGACCAATTAAGATCAAATTCAAGTCACAAACAACGGCAGAGAATATCTTATCCAAAACAGGGAAACTAGCAACAAGTGAACAACACAAAAAGATATGGATAAAAAGAGAAATGAATAAAGAGGAAAGAGAGGAAGAAAAGCAGAAAAGACTGGAAGCTAAGACAAAAAACGAGAACAGAACGGAGTCAGAGAAAGAGAGATTCTATTGGAGAGTAGTGAACATGAAACTAAGGAAGTTCGACATACAAAAGAAAAACATAAGGGAAACAGAGAACACAATGGAAGTGGCAGAAAACTAAGAGTGTCTTACACAAATATAGATGGATTAATAACAGGATTGAATGAGCTGAATGATTATTTGAAGGAAAAAGAACCGGACATAATGGGAATTGTAGAAACAAAATTAAAAGGCCCACTACCACCCAACAGTGTAGGACATGATGCATACAATTATTGGATTAGAAACAGAGAGAAAAAGCAAGGGGGTGGAGTTATGTTCC
>NC_134788.1:35037369-35114869 GCF_046742065.1 Oratosquilla oratoria
TACACACATATATATATGTATATATATATATATATATGTCACCCTAGCTGTTCAACTTATACATGGATGGGGTAGTGCGAGAGGTAAATGCAAGGGCAGTGGGTCAGAGATTGGAGATGGTTAAAGAAAATGGAGAAAAGTGGGAGGTGAGCCAGCTGTTGTTTGTGGACGACACTGCGCTTGTGGCAGGATCGGAGGAGGGATTGAGGAAGTTGGTGACAGAGTATGGGAGAGTGTGTTAGAGAAGAAAGCTGAAGATAAATGTGGGTAAAAGTAAGGTGATGAGATGTACAATGGGTGAAAGTGGCGGTAATCTGGAAGTGAGCATTAAGGGAGAGTGACTGGAGGAAGTGGATAGTTTTAGATACTTGGGTGCAAATGTGGCAGGGAAAGGTGGAGTAAAGGTTAAGGTAGAATGTAGATTGAGAGAAGTGAGTAAATGCCTTGGTGGATTAAAAAGTGTAATGAGGAATAGAAATTTGGGAATGGATGCTAAGAGGAGACTGTATGAAGGAGTGATTGTGCCAACAGCACTGTATGGGGCAGAAACATGGAACATAAGAGAGGAAGAGAGAAGGAGCTTGAATGTGTTTGAGATGAAGTGTCTGAGAAGTATGATGGGGGTTTCTAGGCTAGATAGAGTGAGAAATGAGGAGGTGAGGAGGAGAACAGGGGTGGAAAGGGAGTTGGGAGATAGGGTTGATGAAAGAGTATTAGGATGGTTTGGACACATGGAAAGAATGAGTGAAGAAAGACTAGTAAAAGAGGTGTGGAAGGCAGATGTGGAGGGAGTGAACATGAGGGGACGTCCTAGGATGAGGTGGATGGATGGGGTGAAGGGGGCTTTAGGGAAAAGGGGAATGTCTGTTGAGGAAGGACAGGAGAGGACAGAAGACAGGGGTGAATGAAGAATGGTTGTATATGGAAGATGTGATGCATGAGGTGGAATGGATGGGGGGTGAGTTAGTTTAGTGTGTGTGAGCAAAATTTTTATGCAGGCCGAAGGGATTTCTCCCTGTCTTCTCCTTTATATGGGGGGACGGAGAGGGGGGGGGGTCGCTGATTTAATGAAGCGGCCTTGCTGTGGATGTGCTGTGTCTTGCAACACTGCTTGTGACCCAGGGCAGTGGACAGGGTGCAGTGATGACCCGTCATCTAGGAGGTGCTAAGATGGGAGGGAGGGTGGAGGGGTGTGGAGTGTTTTCAGGGATGGAATGGGTGGGAATGACTTTATGCCTTTTCCTTTTTTGGCTACCTCCCTAGTAAGGGGGAAAAAGCCTTGGTATATGTATGTATGTATATGTATATATATATATATTTATACAGTATATGTGTATATGTGTTGGAGTAGAAAAAAAACTGGAAGTTGCAAGTCTTCATATTTCAACTGTAAGCTACAGTCTTCTTCAGTAGTGCAGAATAGAAAGAGGGTACTGTATTTGTATAGCACTCTCTTACAAAAAGAGGAACAGGGGGAAGGACCAAAGATGCCTACCCCTATGCATTTAGTGACCTATTGGTCATGCATGGGATCAGGTGGAATATGCCTATTACAAAACGAAAAGGATTACAAAGGTGGAGCATGCCAACAGGGGACCTTTTGGTCCATATCTAGGTCAGATGCGAAAAAAATCATAATGATAAATAAGTGAATAAATAAAAACTATAATAATGTAACAGTGTTGGTGGCTATAATTCTGGATATTATGTCCAGAGACCACTGGCCCTTTAAAATATTCATATTGGGAATATATTCTATTAATGTAGATTTATCTATCGTCCTCAAGAACCCATAACCAGATTTATATGTAAGATCAGCTTTGTCCTAGTTGAGATATTGATTAAACTGATTCATGTGTGGAACACTGCCAAATTTTCTTGCCCGTACTTGATCAAACATATGTGTTCATTCAGCCTTGTCCCTAATCTCCCCCTGTCAGGCCAATAGAAGTATGTACATGGTAGCAAACACCAGGATTGTTTTTTAACCTCTTATGAAAATTAACTACTTTTTTATTGAATATTTCAAAAAGGCAGTGGTCTCCAGACATATTATACCAGAATTATGACCAACAACATCGTTAATAGGCATCTTCCACCTGACCCCACACCTCATGCACTAATTGAATAAGAATAGACATCTTTGGTCTTTCCCCTGTTCCTCTTTTTGTAAGAGTGGTATATTAGTATAATACCCTCCTCCTATTTTGTACAATTAAAGTGGACTTTAAGTTACATTGAAATATATAGACTCATTGTTTCCAGTCTTTTTTCTGCTTTGACTGTGGTATTAGTTCATTTATATATATATATATATATATATATATATATATATATATATATATATCATATATGTATATACATATGTATACATGTGGATATACATATATATATATATATATATATACATATATATATATATGTATATCCATATGTATAATATGTATATACATATATGATATATATATATATATATATATAATGTATATATATATATGTATATGTTATATATATATATACATATTGATATATATATACATATATATATATATATATATGTATATATATATATATGTATATATATATGTATATGTATATGTATATACATATGTGTGTATATATATATATATATATATATATGTATATATATATATGTACATATATATATATATATATATATATCTATCATATATGTATATACATATGTATACATGTGGATATATATATATATATATATATATATATATATATATATATATATATATAAATATATCCATATGTATACATATATATATATATATATATATATATATATATATATATATATATATATATATATATATATATATATATATATATATATATATATATATATATACGTATATATATATATATATATATATATATATATATATAATTCATATATATGTATGTATATGTATATACATATGTGTGTATATATATATATATATATATATATATATGTATATATATATATATATAGATATATATATATATATCTATATATATATATATATATATATATATGGAGATGGTTAAAGAAAATAGAGAAAAGTGGGAGGTAAGCCAGCTGTTGTCTGCTGACGACACTGAGCTTGTGGCAGGATCAGAGGAGGGATTGAGGAAGTTAGTGACAGAGTTTGAGAAGGTGTGTGAAAGAAGAAAGCTGAAGATAAATGTGGGCAAAAGTAAGGTGATGAGATGTACAAGAGGAGAGAGTGACAGTAGGCTGGAAGTGAGCATTAAGGGTGAAAGACTGGAGGAAGTGGATAGTTTCAGATACTTGGGTGCAAATGTGGCAGGAAAAGGAGTGGAGGTGGAGGTAGAATGTAGATTGAGAGAAGCAATTAAATGCCTTGGTGGATTGAAAAGTGTAATGAGAAATAGACATCTGGGAATGGATTCTAAGAGGAGGTTATATGAAGGAGTGATTGTGCCAACAGCAATGTACAGGGCAGAAACATGGAACTTGAGAGAGGAAGAGAGAAGGAGTTTGAATATGTTTGAGATGAAATGTCTGAGAACTATGTTAGGGGTTACTAGGGTAGAGTGAGAAATGAGGAGGTGAGGAGTACAGGGGTGGAAAGGGAGTTGGGAGATAGGGTTGATGAAAGAGTATTAGGATGGTTTGGACACATGGAAAGAATGAGTGAAGAAAGATTAGTAAAAGAAGTGTGAAAGGCAGAGGTAGAAGGAGTGAATATGAGGGGGCATCCTGGGATGAGATGGATGGATGGGGTGAAAGGGGCTTTACAAAAGAGAGGAATGTCTGTAGAGGAAGGACAGGAGAGGACAGAAGATAGGGGTGAATGGAGAAGGGTTGTGTATAAATGATGCTGTGATGCATGAGGGGGAGTGGGTGGGGGATGGGGGGAGAGGGAATATGTATGAGAAAAGATTTGATGCAGCCCGAAGGGATTTCTCCCCGTCTTCTCCTTTCCTGCATGGGGGGACGGAAGGGGGGGGGGTCGCCGATTTAATGAAGCAGCCTTGCTGTGGATGTGTTGTGTCTTGCAACACCGCTTCTGACCCAGGGCAGTGGACAGGATGCAGGGATAACCCGTCATCCAGGAGGTGCCAAGATAGGAGGGAGGGAGGAGGAGGGAGGGGAGTGGAATATATGGGAAATGAAATGGGTGGGAGTGATTTCTATGCCTTTTTCTTTTTGGCTAACCCCCATGTAAGGGGGAGAAAGCCTCTGGTATATGCATGTGTGTGTATATATATATATAAATATGTATATTTATATACATATATATATATATATATATATATATATATATTTATATATATATACATATATACATATATATATATATATATATATATATATATATATACATATAGGTATATTTATATAGATATATAAATGAATATACATATATATATATTTATCACAGCTCAGTAATGTCGTAACACATTAGTAAATACACTAAAACCCACTGCTAATTGGATCAAGAAAAGCAAGGAAATAATGTTATTTCCTTTCTTTTCTTGATACAATCAATAGTTGGTTTTTAGTATATATATATATATATATATATATATATATATATATATATATATATATATATATATATATATATATATATATACATTGAAAATACTGTGGGAGGATTTGTAACTGATTGTTATTTGCTTGTGCCTTTCCAGTACTCAATCAAAACCTGTTTGAACACTCATACACGTGAGCATTGTCAAAGAACTCATTTCCCTGACCATACCCTGTTTGAAAGCAGGGTTATGTGATACCAGAATACACCACCCCTATCTTTGGCAGTATCCTCTTTGATGGATAGGGCAGGACTTAATTTTCTTCAGGAGAAAGGTGCTCGATTACCTCTAAGTTGTTACATATGCGATCCCCTTTTCCTTCTTTATCTGAAGTTCTCTTTGGACTCTGTTGAGCCCGATGGGCCAGTCTTCTGGAACCCTTCGCCGAAGGACAACCTCCACAACCTCTTTTGGTACAGCCACTCCTTCAGCATTTGCTGGAGGAACCGTCTCCGGTGTGAGCGCCCAGACCATTGGAACGTCATCACAGTCCACCAGCACTGGGGGGCCATCGACCACTACCGCAGGAGTCACTGCAAGTGGAGGATCTTCTGGTGGTGCGACCGGTTCTTCGACCTCCACCACTGGACCCAACATTCACAGGGCCCTAGGGGATGGTGAGATCAATTACACTAAAGGACTGAAAGCTATTGACGAGATTTCTCGCCTGGTCATGACAATGTTTTTCAAGACCCATTTCCAGGGAGGCCAGCAGCCCATCAAGGACTGGCTGGCGCAGAAGAACTGGAGTAACTCTGAACTGAAGAAGAGGGGCTTCATGAAGGAGCAGCTCGATGTGATTAATGCTGGCACACAGTTCCCAGACATGGACATATCACTTAAGTACGCCCTCCTTCTTCATTGTTGCGACTTCAACATATCACCTCCAGAGTGGAAGAACCATCCCAGCAGTGAGGAATATTCGCTCTACCATATGAAACAGAAACGGAACGAGTTCAGTCACGATAGGAAGAATTTGATAGACAGTCTAAGAGATCCAGTGAATTTTCAAATGTTGTTTGATGAACTCAAAGATATATCTTTCAAGGCCTTGGACAAGTTGAGGATCTATCTCATCGGCCAGGGTCAACCGGTTGTCGATATTGATCAGTGCGAAGTGGATGTGGAGGCCCACTTGGACGCTCTTAAATTTCAGGATATTATCGTGGAAGTGGATCCTACACAAGCAAAGTTGAAAGGCGGTATGGCGGAGGTGGTGGATCAACAAAAACAGTTACTGGAGATCGAGCCCTTCCCCCACATACTCGGGTTGGCGCCGTTCAGGCTTCAGGACATTTACGAAAATCCTGACCTTTACGTCGAAAAGAGAGGTCTGCTCCCCGAAGACACCCAGAAAATCCCACTGCTGATGGAGAACTTGCTAACGACACCTCTTGTCGGAAGCAGCAATGTGCCCCGTGTCATTTGCGTTGAGGGTCCGAGTGGTGTTGGCAAGTCAACGCTCCTGGCTCGCGTTGTGTCCGATCGTCTAGACCCTGCAGGGACGATCACAGGTCTGAAGTCATTCGATTTGGTTCTTCACTTTGCGTGCAAGCGAAAACACTGTCGAACACTGCGAGATTTAATCAAGTCCTCCCTTCCCTTGGCGACCAGAGACATCAGTGACGATCTCCTCCTGCGTGCCGTCCGTAATCTCAGCCTCCTGGTCATGGCCGACGGGTTTGATGAAGTGAGTGTGGATGGGAGAATCCTGCTGGAGGATCTTTACCAAGAAGCAAGTAGTAGCCAACTCCGAGTCATCCTGACAACGAGGACGGGTAGCTTGGAGGAGGCAGAATCCATCATGGGAAGCCTGAAGTATCTTCGCGTAACGCTGTCTGCTCTGTCACCACGGAAGTCAGAATCCATGGCCAGTAAACACTACGGTGCCCTACACACAAAAATGAATTCTCCTCCCCCTGAGGCTCAGGTAGTGAAGGACGTTTGTTTTGCAGCCGAGCGCCTTGCGCGGACGCCACGGAATATTCTCTTACTGACCTACCTCGCCTGCGTACAGCCGGAGAAAGTCAAAGCTCCATTGACTCTCCCCGAGCTGCTTGATACTCTGGACGAGATCTCACTGAAGATGCTTCGTCAGCGACTGCACAGGAAGGACCTCTCTCAGTACGAAATGGAGAACGAGATCAGACTCTTCACTCGAGATCTGAACGCCGCAGCGCTGCAGAACCTCTTAGAGAGGGAAACAGATATCCCCACCGAAGACCTGCGTCGAATTGCAAACCAATGTAGGTACCCAACAGATATGCTGGACACGTTCCTTTCATGCAGATGGGAACAGAAGGTGGCGGGGGACCAAGCCTCGTACGTTTTCCCTCACCAAAGCCAACTCGAGTACCGTGCGGCACTGGGTGTCTGTGACAGACTCGGAAGGAACTACCTGGAAGAGGCCGCGACGGTGGGACTGAGCCTGACTACCAAGAAGGATCCTATACATGGCAGAAGATGGAGCATAGTCACCAAGTTTCGCAGACTATTTAAGGTGAAAACAGCCGAGAGTGCCCAGGACCAGCACCAGCAGGAGGAACTGAACCCTAACACTGTCCTGTGCCACATCCTCAGATTAAAGGCACGTGACCAGGGAGAAAGTAAAGAGTTGTTAGACTATCTGTGGAATTTCCTCCTGTCTCTTGTTGGCGCCCTCCGGCTCCGCCAGCTGCTGTCTCGCCACGCGGAAGAGATGGCTGAGTTGGTGGTGTCCTCCTGTAAGAGGAGTCCCGACGAAGCTCTGGAAGCCATCGGCCAGGGTGGGATGGACAAAACATTCACCGAAGCCGTAACCTCTAAGCTAGATCGTGAGTGGACGGTGACTAAACACTTGCACGTACTGAAGGATCTCCACGTCTTCCCGAGCGAAGTCACCATCAAGCTCTTCGGATGCTGCAACGATGAACCGCAACTGGCTGAAGCTCTCGGTAACGTGCGGAAAAAAGATGTGACAGTTGATCTGCTCCTTTACAGCTGCCTAAGGGAGATGTGCTTTCAGGGGTGCTGCACGTGGCCCATTCAGGCGTTGACAGCTCCTGGCGCACTCTGCACCGTACGAAAACTGGACGGTCCCTGGGGCCCTTGCACAACTCTTCAACCGTCGGTAAAAGATCTTATACTTCTCATTCATTCGCCGGAGGGTTTGGTGGCTCTCCAAAGACAGATCAATGTCCTTCCACATCTAGATAAATTAGGTAGGTTGCAGGCAATGGTCTTTACTTATATATGTATTTTAACTATGTATTTTTCAATGGGATAGATATAACCATACTGATTAGATTATAAGATATGATAACCTTAAATTATTTACAGTATTTGACATCTTACATTTTCATGTTTAACACTGTTCAGTCCTGCATGTGTCTGCTGCAGTGGGTGACAAGCCACTAGGAGCACCCCTGAAGAAGAAAGTCGAAGAAATAGTGCTTTATGATGTCACCAGTTCTAACTGGAGGTGGACAGTCAACTTTCTTGTTTCACTTCATGCCCAGGGGTAAGTGATTTCTTGAGAGTATTGATGGTATCACAGAAGGGAATCTTCCTAAGCCTTCCAGCGAGTCACATCCTTTTAAATTTTCAAAAGTATTTGGAAACTCACTAGTTTCAGTGTCTGCAGACCAAAGGATTACAAAGGAGGAGCCAGAGGCCGACAGGGGACCTTTTGGTCCATAACTAGGTCAGGTGCAAACAAATTATGATAATGATTAATAGAAATTATAACAACATAGATAATAAACAAAATAGATAAATGCATAGGTATAGTTAAATGATTAACAGGAAAATAGTAAATAATAAATTGACATATATAATAATAAAAGCCAAGGAAATAATAAACAGACAATAACAAATACACTATATAAAAATGACAGGCATTACAGCATCTTTCTTAGGTGTTTATCTAGACGAATCTTAAAGCTTCAAACTGAACTACATTGCACTGCCTCTGCAGGAACATCATTCCATTAACTACATGGCAGAGTTGTTTCTACCCACTTCCAAATCAAATCTATTTCCTGCCAGTTTGAGACCATTATTTCTTCTCAGATTCTCAATGTGAAAATTTTGTCACTTTTGATGTCAATTCCCTTTAGAATCTTAAAGACCATACTTCAAGGTCTTGAGACCTATTTGTCTTAGCCAGTTACTTTCAAAAGTACCCATGTCATGATATATGGAGCACCTAGTAATTGTATTAGGATCAGAAGTGCACTAAATGTGCCCCTATGTTATCTAAACCACTTTCCCTTCAGCAAAAAGCTATTGTTTTTCTCAAAATGTCATTCAATCTTTTCCAGAAAATAATTTCTTTGAAATATTTTTTGCTTGCAAACAAATCAAATGTGCTTGTAAGATACAAAGATAGGACATTTTGAAAATAGGGAGATTTCTTCAATATTTTTCTCCTTTTTCTATTCAAGACAACTGGTGAATCATGTAGATACACCATGTTAAGAAACACCTCATATGAGCTGTCTCATTACTGGAACAATTTGTAAATTGACACAAGAAGAAATCAATAATTTTAAATTCACAACAATTGGTTTCAGGGAATTCGGTGACATAATTTTCTACGCGAATGACCTGACAATTACAGACTACAGGTGTCTGATAAAGGAGTGGGCTGTGGCTGGGGTTAAAAGCATCGATGACATTCATGTATCTTCAACCCACACGTGGCATACATGGGAGAAGGAGTATAATGATTTGGTCAGTCTTGTCAGTCAGAAGTTTAAGGCAAATTTTTATGTGCTTGTAAGTACTAGTTGCATAACCATGTATGTGTATGTGCACCTCCCCACTTTCATGTACATCAGTGGTTCCCAAACTAGGGGGTGCGCCCACCCAGGGAGGCGTGAGGAGGAGGATACAAGGGGGATGTGAAGTCATTTGCTCAAAAATATTTGTTTAATTAGAATAATAAAATCATTCAAAGAACAAATATTTGCCATTACATACATATACCAAGGCTTTTTCCCCCTTACAAGGGAGGTAGCCAAAACAAAAAAGGCATAAAATCATTCCCACCTTTCCCATGCTTAAATACACTCCACTCCCCTCCGCCCTCCCTCTCATCTTAGCACCTCCCGGATGATGGGCCATCCCTGCACCTTGTCCACTGCCCTGGGTCAGAGGCAGTGTCGCAAGGCACAGCACAGTGACCCCCCCTCTCCATCCCCCCCATGCATAAAAGGAGAAGACGGGGAGAAATCCCTTTGGGCTGCGTCAAATTTTGCTCACACATACTACCTCACCCCCCATCCCCCCACCCATTCCATCTCATGTATCACAACATCATCCATATACAACCATTCTCCATTTACCCCTGTCTTCTGTCCTCTCCCATCCTTCCTCAACAGACATTCCCCTCTTCCCCAAAGCCCCCTTCACCACATCCATCTATCTCATCCTAGGACGTCCCCTCATGTTCACTCCCTCCACATCTACCTTCCATACCTCTTTTACTAGTCTTTCTTCATTCATTCTTTCCATGTGTCCAAACCATCCTAATACTCTTTCATCAACCCTATCTCCCAACTCCCTTTCCACCTCTGTTTTCCTCCTCACCTCCTCATTTCTCACTCTATCTAGCCTAGTAACCCCCATCATACTTCTCAGACACCTCATCTCAAACACATTCAAGCTCCTCCTCTCTTCCTCTCTTATGTTCCATGTTTCTGCCCCCATACAGTGCTGTTGGCACAGTTTCCTCTTTGCATCCATTTCCAAATGTCTATTCCTCATTACACTTTTTAATCCACCAAGACATTTACTCGCTTCTCTCAATCTACATTCTACCTCCACCTCCACTCCACCTTTTCCTGCCACATTTGCACCCAAGTATCTAAAACTATCCACTTCCTCCAGTCACTCTCCCTTAATGCTCACTTCCAGTCTGCTTCCACTTTCACCCCTTGTACATCTCATCACCTTACTTTTACCCACATTTATCTTCAGCTTTCTTCTATCACACACTCTCCCAAACTCTGCCACCAACTTCCTAAATCCCTCCCATCCTGCCACAAGCGCAGTGTCGTCCGCAAACAACAGCTGGCTCACCTCCTACTTTTCTCCATTTTCTTTAACCATCTCCAATCCCTGACCCACCACCCTTGCATTTACCTCTTGCACCACCCCATCAATGTACAAGTTGAACAGCCAGGGTGACATAATGCATCCCTGACGAAATCCCACCTTTACCTTGAACCACTCACTCTCCCCATTTCTAATCCTGACACATGCTCTACTACTCTCATAAAAACTCTTGACAGCTCCTAGAAGCTTTCCTCCTATCCCATATATCTGCAAATCCTCCTACAGTGTCTTCCTGTCTACCCTGTCATAAGCCTTTTCCAGATCCATAAAAGCCCAAAAAACATCCTTCCCCTTTCCTATAGCTTTCTCACATATCTGTCTTACCACAAAGATCTGATCCACACAACTTCTACCCGTCCTAAATCCACATTGTCTCTCACCAATTACTCCCTCTTTTCCTCTCCTAATCCTCTCAATCAAGATCCTCCCATAAGCCATCCCAACTACATTTAACAAGCTAATCACTCTGAAACTACTACACTCACACTTGTTCCCTTTTCCCTTGTAAAGTAGAACTATACAGTCACTCCTCTAGTCCTCCGGCACTCTACCCTCTCTCCAGCAAACATTAAATAACCTCACCAGCCAGTCCACCATCACTGTACCTCCTTTTTTTTTTTAGACATTCTGCATGGCATCCATCCAGACCAGTTGCCTTACCTGCTTTCATCATCTTAACAACTGCCTTCATTTCATCTTTCCTTATTTCTCCTCCATTTTCTCACTCATCATGGTCATTTTCTTAGCATTTCCCACTGCAACTATCTTTCCCTCTCTAGCCTCCTTCACATTTAGCAACTCCCTAAAATACTCTGCCCATTTTCCCCTTACTGCCTTCTCCTCTATTATCATCTCTCCATCTGCACCTTTTACCTTTTCTTCTCTACTTGATTTCCTTCCTCTTCCTCTCTAAATTTCTTTCCAAAACATCTTTTTTTTTCAAAATTTTCTGTCATACACTTACCCCATTTCACATCTGCTCTCCTCTTTGCCTCCTTTACCTTGTGCTTTACTTCTCTTTTCTTTTCTTTGTATAATTATAGCAGTCACTCCAACCCTTTTTCTAAGCTAGTTCTCCTTACACATTTTGGACATGTCACCGATACCAACCACAATTTGCTAATGTTCGAATCTTTTTATATGCTCCCTTTGAACCAAATGTTTCGTTTTTAGTTACTTAGAAAAATGTCTCTGGAATGTACTATTATTTGTTTGAGTGGCTTTCATGATCAGAATTTAATACAAACAGAGATCTATTTTCCTGAACAATGCTAAGAAATAAATGCAAGAATCATTTCACATGAACAAATGAGGGAGTGGGGGCATGCAGGTCTACTGGAAGCAAAAAGGGGGCGTCAGGTAAAATAGTTTGAGAACCACTCATCTATATATTCTTTGCTTCACATATGTCCACAACTTTCCACATAGCATTTCTGCCCCACTACTATATGAATTTTTCATATCCATAAAACTTTTACAATTAGAGCTACAATAAACACAAATAACCTATATTTCTACAAATAAAAGTCCTCACAACCAGGCGGACCAGTCTTTTTCCTTTACTGTATTTCCAATAGGAATAAAGCAGTACATCAGCCCAGTCATACCAGTATTTCTTGTGTTCAAATAAATGTATCTCTCCCACTTTCCATTTGTTTGAACATTGGCTCCTACATCCTGCCCATCTAAGTCCTTTTTGTTATACTCCCTCTTTTCTTTTAGTTGTCTTTTTCCTGTCATAATTCAACTATACACCTTCCTCATAGTATTCTGTAAGGTTATTCCATTATGCTTCTTATATTCCATCATGTCACCTTTTCCATCAACTCCTCATGCATTATCTTCCCCTTTATTGTGATCCACCTGCTAAGGGTTAACTATCGTCACAATGAATACCAGGCACTCCATAGGGATAGAATAATGATTGTTGTAGATGCAAATTCATTCCCCATGGATTTGACATGGGCATTATACATGTATTTTCCCCTTTATTGTGATCCACCTGGTAAGGGTTAACTACCCTCACAATGAATACCAGGCACTCCATAGGGATAGAATAATGATTGTTGTAGATGCAAATTCATTCCCAATGGATTTGACATGGGCATTATACATGGCCATGCTCTTTTCATGTGGAAAGCAAATAGTAGGCAATTTACATCCAAGATCAGTGGAACTCTGGCATGGGCCAGGTTGAGTTTAACTCTTCTCTCCATATCATTCTTTGATACCTTCAGGATTAAGGTGCAGCCCCACTTAATTGGCAGTGTTGCCAAGGGTTTACAGCACTTGACTGTAGAATCAAAAGGCTTTATTTCCTCCCTCAAGTACTCAGAGCCCCCTCTCCCCTGACCCCTTGATTCTGGAAATTTAATGTGACTACTCTGAGTACTTGTTACATGGCAGAGGTTTCTAGTAGGGTCCCAAAGACTTCCCAATACTAATGGGAATATGGGTAGGGGTTGAGACATGGGAATTTGACCTTTCAGGGGGTCTGTGGGGGGAAGGTTTGTCATCTCCATCTTGGGAGCTACACAACAACAACGACTCTTGTAGGAACTCTTCTCTCTTGGTTACCTTTATGAAATATTGCTAATGACTGGTTTGTCCTGGTTAGCTTCACCAGTACTTGTTATCTCCCTGACTCAACCTCTCTCTCTCACACACACACACACACACACACACACACACACACACACACACACACACACACACACACACACACACACACACACACACACTTTCAACGAACGGACGGCTTGAAGGACGTTCTGAAGAAAAGTGCAGATTGTGGATCCCAACGCAAAGAGAAGTGTCTTTTTGTATTTACAGGGTGGGGGAAATTGCTCGTGGGGTAGTGGGAAAGTAAGGAAAGAGGAGAAGGGGAGGGATTGCTGGGGAAATGGAAGGAAATGAGGAAGTAGAGGACTTGGCCCAAACAGACCGCCGAAAAGTAAACAAGCGACCGCAAGACCAGCTGGAAGACGACGAAATGTCTAAAAAGAATGTAAAGATTAGAAGTATAGATAGGAGCAATACAGTAGAAAGTGATGAGAATATTTTCAAGGGATTTAAAGAGGGTGGGGGGGACACAAACCTCCCCCGACTGACAAGACTAGAGGAGAAGGTTGATAAGGTGATCGAGGACTTGGAGCGTAGGTTCGGTAATGTTGACAGTATGATACGAAGAATTGAAATATTAGAAGAACTAGAGAGGGCGAACAAAAACTTAACTAAGGAAATTGAAGAATTAAAACAACAGTTAAAAGAAGTAAAAGATGAGAATAAAGTCTTAAAGGAGAATAATATAGAGAACAAGGAGGGTTGGAAAAAAAATCATGAAAATAGCAAGGTTGCATTCACTGACATAATCAGACAGCAAATGAATGAACAAACTGAAAACTCAGTTATTAAAGTGATGAGACAGAAGGAGAATATAGTAAGAGACTTAGCAGACAAAAAGAAATGTATAATTATATTAGGAATGGAAGAGAAACATAACCCAGATAGAACCACAAGAATCAAAGAGGAAAATGAAAAAGTAAGAAATTTACTAGAATTAGTTCAGGAAGATGAACCAGAAATAATGAAACAAATCGAAGAGAAATTCAGATTAGGGAAATATAGTACAGACAAGACCAGACCAATCAAGATTAAATTCAGGTCACAAACTACGGCTGAGAATATCTTATCCAAAACAGGGAAACTAGCAACAAGTGAACAATATAAAAAGGTATGGATAAAAAGGGAAATGAATAAAGAGGAAAGAGAGGAAGAAAAACAGAAAAGACTTGAAGCAAAGGAAAAAAACGAGATAAGAACGGAGTCAGAAAAAGAGAGATTCTATTGGAGAGTAGTGAATATGAAACTGAAGAAAGTCGACATACAAGAGAAAAACAAAAGGGAAACAGAGAACACAATGGAAGTGACAGAAAACTAAGAGTGTCTTACACAAATATAGATGCATTAATAACAGGATTGAATGAACTGAATGATTATTTGAAAGAAAAAGAACCAGACATAATGGGAATTGTAGAAACAAAATTAAAAGGTCCACTACCACCCAACAGTGTAGGACATGATGCATATAATTATTGGATTAGAAACAGAGTGAAAAAGGAAGGGGGTGGAGTTATGTTCCTGACTAAGAAGGATATAAACGTGAAGGGTGTCACATATGGAAAGAATACAGTAGAAATGATAATGATGGAAGTAGAAGACAGAGATAAGAAAAACAGAAAATTTGTGATAAATTATGTGCCCCCAAAAACAGCCTCATGGAAAGAGAGTGAACATAAAAGTATGTTAGAGGACACAAAGATAACATTAAACAAGATAATGGAAGATGGAGGAAGAATAGTTATGATGGGCGACTTTAATTGCAAAGAAATCTGCTGGGAAGAAATGACAGGAAAAGGTGGAGACGGCTCATGGGGAAACGCTCTACTCGAGATGGTTACTGACCATACAATGACACAATGGATACAGGAGAACACTAGGTATAGAAATGAAGAAGAGCCATCGAAACTAGACCTAGTAATTACATCCGAACCTAGAATAGTGGACAAAATTGAATATAAAACACCAATAAGTAAAAGTGACCACGTATTGATTGAAGTGGAACTTAATGAAGAAAGATATATGAAAAGAAATGAACAATACAGAAAAGGAAGAATGATGTATGAAAAAATAAACTTTGATAAAATAAGAGAATTCTTTCAACAAGAAAACTGGGAAGAAATATACAAAGAAGAAACAACAGTAGAAGAGAAATGGAATATTTTGACAAAAATTTACAAAAAAGGAGTGGAAAAGTATGTCCCAAGACAAAAACAAGAAAAAGAATATGTAAAATGCTGGTACAACAAAAGCTGTAGGGAGTTAAAAGACAAAAGAGACAAAGCCTGGACCAGATGGAAAAAAAGACAGAAGACCTGAAAAATGGAAAATATATACCTGCTATAGAAATGAATATGTACAAATGTGCAGAGAAGAAAAGAGAAAATATGAAAAAGATATCATAGAAAAATGTAAAGATCAACCAAAACTATTCTACAGATTTGTAAACAATAAACTGAAAAACAAACAAGACTTGGAGAAATTAAGACAGGAGGGAGTTGAATACACTGAGGAAATGGAAATGGCGGAAATTATGAACAAACATTTTAAATCAGTGTTTACAAGGGAGAACATACAACCTGAAGAGAACGAATGGAAAGAGAAAGTCCCCCCTATGGAAGAAATAAAAGTAACAAAGAATGAAATATTAACACACTTGAGTAATCTTGATGTCAGAAAATCGCATGGACCAGATGAAATAGCAAACTGGATTTTGAAAGAATGCAGGAATGAACTGGCAGACAAAATACATAGCATACTAAATAGTTCCTTGAAAGAAGGAAAAGTTCCAGAAGATTAGAAAAAAGCAAACATAGTACCTATATACAAAGGAGGAAATAAAGAAGAACCTACTAACTATAGACCAGTCTCTATAACAAGTACAATAGCAAAAATTTGTGAAAGAATTATCAAAAGTAGATGGGTAAAATATTTAGAAAAAAACAAAGTGTTAAATCCAAGGCAATTTGGATTCAGACAAGGACGATCATGCGTCACCAATTTAATATGTTTCTATTCAAGGCTAATAGATATAATACAGGAAAGAGATGGATGGGCGGACTGTGCATTTTTAGATCTAAAGAAAGCTTTTGACAAAGTACCACATAAGAAGTTGCTTAAGAAATTAGAAACTGAAGGAGGAATACAGGGCAAACTACTAAATTGGATGGAGGACTTTTTGCAAGAAAGAAAAATGAGAGTAGTGATAAGAAACCAGCACTCAAAATGGGATGAAGTAATAAGCGGTGTTCCGCAGGGAACAGTTCTGGCCCCAATAATGTTTGCTATATATATTAATGATATGGATGAAGGAATAGAAAGCTATATGAGCTTCTTTGCAGATGATGCAAAACTACTGAAAAGAGTGAAAACTGAAGAAGATTGTGAATCACTACAGAGAGATCTAAATAAAGTACAAGAATGGAGTAGGAAATGGGAGATGGAGTTCAATACAAAAAAGTGTAGTATAATGGAATTTGGAAAAAGCAAAAACAGAATAACAGGAGCATATAAATTGGGAGAAGAAGGAATAAAAAAAGTAGAAAATGAGAAGGACCTGGGAGTCATTGTTATGAATAATATGTCACCTGAGAAACATATGAATAAGATTTTCGGAGAGACTTATAATCTAATAAGAACAATCAAAGTTGCATTTACATACCTGGATGAAGAAATGGTGAAGAAAATCCTAATCACCCTGATAAGACCAAGATTGGAATATGCAGCAACGATATGGTCACCAAGTACAAAAAAATGTATAAAAAAACTTGAAAGAATACAAAGAGCAATTACAAAACTGGCACCAACACTCTCAAAACTATCATATGAAGAGAGACTAGAAAAACTTGAACTACAGACACTAGAGCAAAGAAGAGAGAGAGGAGATTTGATAGCTATTTACAGAATCATGAAAGGCATAGAAATTACTGATAGAGAGAATCTGATAAAATGGGATGACAGAAATACAAGAGGACATGGAAAGAAAATAAAAAAAGACAGCTATAGAAGAGATTTGAAAAAGAACAGCTTTCCTCACAGAGCAATAGACAGTTGGAACAAGTTAGATGAGAAAGTGGTGTGTGCAAAAACAATACATGAATTTAAAAATAGTTTAGATAAAATGAGATATGAAGACGGGACCCCACGAGCATAGCTCCCCTTCCCGTAAAATACAACTAGGTAAATACAACTAGGTAAATACACATATAGTACCTATATATAAAGGAGGAAATAAAGAAGAACCTACCAACTATAGACCAGTCTCTCTAACAAGTACAATAGCAAAAATTTGTGAAAGAATTATCAAAAGTAGATGGGTAAAATATTTAGAAAAAAACAGTGTTAAATCCAAGGCAATTTGGATTCAGACAAGGATGATCATGCGTCACCAATTTAATATGTTTCTATTCAAGGCTAATAGATATAATACAAGAAAGAGATGGATGGGCGGACTGTGCATTTTTAGATCTAAAGAAAGCTTTTGACAAAGTACCACATAAGAAGTTGCTTAAGAAATTAGAAACTGAAGGAGGAATACAGGGCAAACTACTAAATTGGATGGAGGACTTTTTGCAAGAAAGAAAAATGAGAGTAGTGATAAGAAACCAGCACTCAAAATGGGATGAAGTAATAAGCGGTGTTCCGCAGGGAACAGTTCTGGCCCCAATAATGTTTGCTATATATATTAATGATATGGATGAAGGAATTGAAAGCTATATGAGCTTCTTTGCAGATGATGCAAAACTACTGAAAAGAGTGAAAACTGAAGAAGATTGTGAATCACTACAGAGAGATCTAAATAAAGTACAAGAATGGAGTAGGAAATGGGAGATGGAGTTCAATACAAAAAAGTGTAGTATAATGGAATTTGGAAAAAGCAAAAACAGAATAACAGGAGCATATAAATTGGGAGAAGAAGGAATAAAAAAAGTAGAAAATGAGAAGGACCTGGGAGTCATTGTTATGAATAATATGTCACCTGAGAAACATATAAATAAGATTTTTGGAGAAACTTATAATCTAATAAGAACAATTAAAGTTGCATTTACATACCTGGATGAAGAAATGGTGAAGAAAATCCTAATCACCCTGATAAGACCAAGATTGGAATATGCAGCAACGATATGGTCACCAAGTACAAAAAAATGTATAAAAAAACTTGAAAGAATACAAAGAGCAATTACAAAACTGGCACCAACACTCTCAAAACTATCATATGAAGAGAGACTAGAAAAACTTGAACTACAGACACTAGAGCAAAGAAGAGAGAGAGGAGATTTGATAGCTATTTACAGAATCATGAAAGGCATAGAAATTACTGACAGAGAGAATCTGATAAAATGGGATGACAGAAATACTAGAGGACACAGAAAGAAAATAAAAAAAGACAGCTATAGAAGAGACTTGAAAAAGAACAGCTTTCCTCACAGAGTAATAAACAGTTGGAACAAGTTAGATGGGAAAGTGGTGTGTGTAAAAAAATACATGAATTTAAAAATAGTTTAGACAAAATGAGATATGAAGACGGGACCCCACGAGCATAGCTCCCCTTCCCGTAAAATACTAGGTAAATACAACTAGGTAAATACACACACACACACACACACACACACACACACACACACACACACATTCACATTCTTGCATGGAGTTGAGAATAGGAAATAAAGTTTGAAACCAAAAACTGCAAGGTACTGGAAATGGGCAATGGTAGCAAAAGACCATCCTTAAACTATTCCTTTGGGAAGTGAACCCATTACAAAAGCCAAAGAGGAGAAAGATTTGGGAGTGTTGATAAAAGACAAACTGTCAACTGACAGACATATCAGCAAGATTGTGGGAGGGATTATAGACAACTGCAGAAGATTAAAGTGGTGTTTCATTATATAAATGAAGAGATGATGAAAATAACTCATCGAAACCCTGATCCATCCAAGACTGAATATGCATCAGTAGTATGGTTCCCACACAGGGTGAAAAATATAAACAAGATCAAGAGAATACAAAGGGCAACAACCAATCTGGCCCCCAACCTGGCAAATAAACCATACAAAGAAAGACTAAAAGCTTTGGGTCTGCCAACTTTGAAAGATTAAAGAGAAAGGGGATATGATTACAATACTCAGGTCACTAATGGGGATAGATTGCATTGACAAGAGATCTGAATAAAGATGGTAGGGCTTTAACCCCTTCCATACGGTGCCGCACACGTAGGCGTCATGAGGAGCAAGTGGATTCGCGACGCTGCCATATCGGCGTCTTGATTATATTTATTGTAGTCGCCCGTGTTTTTACATTCTCCCAAATGCGCCCTGAATCCCATTCTCTGTGGTTTTCAAAATTTGCGGGTGAAAGAGAGAACGATCGATATAAGCGGCGACTATATTTTATGATGCAAATATTATTACGTGACGTCATACGGCTGGCATTGTCTGCTGCCCGCGAGATTTAAGTCCCGTACTGAAGTGGTTAAGAGGTCTCATGGGAACAAATGTAAGAAAGCCAAATGTCTAAAGGATGTGAAGAAACAGTTTTTTTTTTTTTCCATACAGGTGCATAGATAATACTTGGAATAGCTTTGGTGATATAACCCAAGCTCAAACAATATGCGAGTTCAAATCTATGGCAATTGGAAATCAAGGATATAGATTAAGTCAGAGCTATACAATTTGAGGCTAGGTATGATGAAAAATTGGAGAATAGGTGGGTCCGTTATACTACAATTAGGTAAATACACACAGGAATGAATGAATTAAATGATTACTTGGCCTTAGAAAAACCAGACATAATGGGAATAGTGGAAACTAAATTAAAGTATACTCTACCTCCCTATACTGTGGGACAAGGTTTATACAACTGCTGGACAAAGAATAGAAAGGATAAACAGGTTGGAGGAGTTTTAATTTTGACCAATAAAGATTTAAATGTAACAAAAATAACTGGAGGAAAAAATAATATAGAATCAATTATGATACAAGTTGAAAGCAAACATATGAAGAGTAGAAAATTTGTAGTGGTGTATGTGCCCCCCAAAACACAATCCTGGACAGAAAGTGATCATTCCAAATTATTAGAAGATACAAAATATGAATTAACTAATATACTGAAGGACAGAGGAGATACAGTAATTATGGGTGACTTTAATTCAAAAGAAATATGTTGGGAAGAAATTACAGTGAAGGGGGGGGAAGAACTCTGGGGCAATGTCCTACTTGATTTGACCATTGAATACACAATGACCCAGTGGATTAGAGAAAATACTAGACATAGAGGAAGTGACGAACCCTCAAAATTAGACTTATCGGTAATACTTGCGACAGAGCCTGAGATTGTCGATAAAATTGATTACAAAACTCCAATAGAAAAGAGTGACCATGTACTAATAGAATAGGAATTGAAAGAAGATCAAAGCAAAAATGATTAATATAGAATAGGAAGACTAATGTACAACAAAACAAATTTTGAGAAATTCAAAATATTCTTTCGCAATGCAAACTAGGAAAAATTCCTAAATGAAGGAACAGGGATGGAAGAAAAATGGAACATACTAAAAGAAATTTATAATGAGGGAGTGAATAGATATGTACCAAAACATAAAAATGGAGAGAACATACATAAAAAGCTCGTACAACAAAAGTTGTAGTGAAGCGATAATAGAGACAAAGCTTGGAAGAAATGGAAAAGATACAAGAAAACAAGCAAATGGCAAATGTATATCAAACTAAGAAATGAGTATGTAAAAATATGCAGAGATGAAAAGAGAAACTATGAAAAAAAGATTATAGATAAATGCAAGAAAGAACCCAAACTATTTTACAGGTATGTAAATGGAAAACTGAAGAACAAACAAGAATTAGAAAAACTGTGCCAAGGTAAAAATGAATATACAGAAGAACTAGAAATGGCTGAAATTATGAACAATCATTTCAAATCAGTATTTACAATAGAAAACTCACCTAATTGTGAGGAAATAGAGAGCTATCCCCCTCAATGAAAGAAATAATCGTAACACAAAAGGAAATCAGCGACCACATTAAACCCCTTGATGTTAGAAAATCACATGGTCCAGACGGAATTGCAAATTGGATACTGAAAGAATGCATGGAAGAATTAACAGACAAGATATACAATATAATTAAATTCTCACTTAAAGAAGGAAAAGTGCCACAGAACTGGAGAAAGGCAAACATTGTACAAATCTATAAGGGAGGAAACAAAGAAGACCTAACCAACCACAGATCAGTCTGACAAGCACAGTAGCAGAAATTGGTGAAAAATTTGTCAAAAACAGATGGGTTAAGCATTTGGAAGAAAAAACTATACTGAATCCAAACCAATTTGGATTCAGACAAGGAAGATCATGTACAACAAACTTGATCTGCTTCTACTCAAGAGTAATAGACATAATACAAGAGAGAGATGGGTGGGTAGACTGTGCCTTTCTGGACCTACAAAAGGCATTTGATAAGGTACCATATAAAAAACTATTAAAGAAGATAGAGTCAATAGGTGGCATCAGAGGAAAATTATTGGAATGGATGAAAGACTTCCTGATTGGGAGGAAAATGAGAGTAGCAATTAGAGATAAATTCTCAAACTGGGAAGAAGTGATAAGCGGGGTCTTGCAGGGATCAGTACTAGCCCCGATCATGTTTGCCATATACATTAATGACATGGATGAAGGTGTAGAGTGTTATATGAATTTCTTTGCAGATGACGCAAAGATACTAAAGAAGGTAAAAACGGAGGAAGACTGCAACTCATTGCAACAAGATTTGGACAAGATCTGGAATTGGACTCAAAAGTGGGGAGTAAAATTCAATATAAAGAAATGTAGTATAATGGAATTTGGAAAGAGTGAAAACAGAATATCGAAAGATTACAAAGTTGGTGAAGAAGAGGTGAAAAAAAGTAAACTCAGAGAAGGATCTTGGAGTGATGATCAGCAGGGACATGGCACCAGGTAGGCATATTAATAAAATATTCAGAGAAACCGACAATTTATTGAGGTCAATTAAAGTGGCATTTGCTTATTTGGATGAGGAAATGATAAAAAGAATTCTAACTACACTAATAAGACCAAAACTTGAGTATGCAGCAACACTATGGATACCCAGTACCAAAGAGAACATAAAAAAAATTAGAAAGAATACAAAGAGTAACAACAAAACTAGCACCAACTCTTTCCGAACTGACATATGGGCAAAGACCGTCGAAACTGGAACTACCAACTTTGGAACAAAGAAGGGAAAGAGGAGACTTGCTGACTATAGAATAAGGAAAGGAATGGAAGTCTTAGATAAGAATGACTTGTTAATATGGGACAATAGTAAAATGAGAGGACATGAAAAGAAACTAGAAAAGGCTAGTTACAGAGGAGATCTGAAAAGGAACAGTTTCCCACATAAAGTGATAGATACTTGGAATAAATTAGGCAACGAAACAGTGTGTGCAAACACTATTCAAGATTTTAAGAAAAAAATGGATGCTGAGAGATACAAAAATGGGTCACCACGAGCATAGCTCTCTTCCCGTATAATACAACTAGGTAAATACACAAAGTTGGAACTGTACATGAATATGAGGCTAGGTATGATAAATTGGTGAGTAGGACACAGAACCCAATGAGCATTGCTCCTTTCCTGTATACTATAATTAGATAAGCATACACACATGCACATGAAATCTTGTTTCTTACTCTCCAATTGTCATACCTGATACATATTCACATTTAGTTCAAAATTAAGATATAGATATATATCATACAGAAAAGGAGCAATGCTGATTGGGTCCTGTTTCATGTAATTGATCATAGCTAGCCTCAAATTCATGTACACTTCCAACTTGTTCTATATCCTTAATTTCCAATTACAATATTCAGATTTGAATTCATGTATTGTTCCCACTTAGGCCATATCACCTAAGCTGGTCCAAGTATTTATGTGTCCATATGGAAAATTGTATTTTTTCACATTCTTTAGACATGTAGTCTTTCTTGATTTGTTCTCAAGACTTCAGCCCTCCTATCCCTAATGAAGACATCTCTTCTGTTAGTACATTCCCTTTAGCAACCTGAATACTGTAATCATATTTACTCTTTCTCTTTGATCTTTCAAAGTTGGCAGACCCAGTGCTTTCAGTATCTCTTCATAGGGTTTATCTGCCAGGCTGGGAAATAGTTTAGTTGCTGCCCTTTGTATTTTCTCAATCTTGCTTATATTCTTCACTCTCTATGAGGATCATACCATTGATGCATGCATGACCTCTTAATGCTTTGCCATCCCCATTCAAATTATCTCTTTTTTCGCTATAGTCCATCACCTTTAGTGACTTGAATATTGTAATCATATCACATTTTTTTTTCTTTTTTTAGCTTTGAAAATTGAGAGACCCAGTGCTTTTAGTCTTTATATGGTTTATTTGCTAGGCTGGGAATTGGTTTGGTTGCTTTCTGTTGTAATTTCTTGATCTTATACTCTTCACACTATATGGGGACCATGCCATTAACACATATTCTAGTCTTAGACTCATCAGAGTTACTATGAGTTTTTTCATCATCTTTTCATCCATATAGTGAGAAACCCACTTTAGTCTTCTGCAGCAGCAGTCTGTATGTCTCTTCCACAACCCTGCTGGTATGTCTGTCAAGTGACAGGTTGTCTTTCATAAAGACTCCCAAGTCTTTCTCCTCTTACTTTTGTAATGGGTTCACCTCCAAAGGAATAGCGTAAAGATGATCTTTTGCTGTTATTGCCTGTTTCCAGTGCTTTGCATTTTTTCTAGTATTGAAATTAATTTTCAATTCTCGACTCCATGCAAAAATGTCTAGATCTTTTTTGCAATAACTGACAGTCCTCCCATTTTTCACTTCACTCATGATTTTTGCATCATCTGCGACCATGTTGGTATAGTATGTTATACCTGCCATTATATCAGATGCACAAGGGGTGAGGATGGCAGTGAGTTGGAGGTAAGTCTTAAAGGGAAAGGGGAGGAGGTGGGAAGGAGGTAGATATTTTTAAGTACTTAGGGTCCTATGTAGCAGGAAATGGAAGAGCCAGGGTGGAACTGATATTTAGAGTGAGGGAAGGAAATGTCTGGTAAGAGCAAAAAGTGTCATGAAAATTAGGTATCTGGGGATGGATGGAAAGAGAAGACCATATGAATGGGTGATTGTGCCTTCAACATTGTATGGGCTAGAGACTTGGAATGCAAGGGAGACAGGAAAGAGGAAATTAAATGTTTTTGAGATGAAATGTTTGGGAAGTATGTTGGGGGTTACAAGGATGGATAGGGTGAAATATGAAAATGTGAGGAGAATAGATGGGGTGGAAAGGGAACTGGTAGGTGAATACTGGAGTAGTTTGGGCACACAGAAATAATGAGTGAAGAAAGACTGGCATAAAGAGTGTGAGAAGCAGAAGTGAACTTGAGGAGAAGACAGAATGAGATGTATGGATGGGGTGAAGGCAGCCTTGGGTAAAAAGGGAGTCTGTTGAGGAGGGAAGAAGGCAAAAGATAGGTATGAGAATGATTGTGAATGGACAATAAATTTATGCAGTCTGAAGGGATTTGTCCACATCTTCTCTATTCATACATGAGGGGATGAAAAGAGAAGATTTCCATGTAAAAATTGGGATAAAATAGCTTTGGGTATTGGTCCCAGCTGTGAATGTGCTATGTCTTACTGCATTGCTTCTGGCCCAGGCAGTGGAAGAGGGAATGGATGACCCTTCATTCTCAAAGAACTACCACAAGATTAAAAAAGTGCATGCCTTGGCTGGTTACCTCCCTTATAAAGGGGAATAAATCATAGCCACCACAACCACCCCTATACCTGTCTGCCAGCTGAAGCTGAAAATGCAGTGCTTCCATGCCCACCAAAATGGCATGCAGTGCTATGTGCCAGGACTATGGGATGTGGTAGCAGTGCAAAGATACCTTTATGGTCATGGGCTACCACCAAAGCCAAACATTTGTTCCTACTCCCCTAACAAACTAAAAACAGAATGAAAAACAATCTACTGAGAAATTATGTGTGACAAAACAAAACACTCAGATTCTTGCCAAAATGGTAGGCCACTCCACAGCATGGCTAATTGCCACATGCACTATATAATCACCAAAACCCATGACCCAAATTAACATATAGATAACACTCAGAAGGGCCTATTTATGGTAGGCAAATATTAAAAATGAATAGATAACTGAATAAAAATAGATTACATATACCAAAGACTTTTTTCTCTATAAGGTAGGTAGCCAAAAAACAAAGGCATAACAACCACTCCCACCCATTCCATCCCCAAAATACTCCACTCCCACCCATTCCCTTCCCTCCCTCTTATCTTGGCCCCCCCTGGATGATGGGTCATCCCAGCATCCATCTTGCCCACTGCCCTCCCTGGGTCAGAAGCAGTGTTGCAAGACTCAGCACATTCACAGCAAGGCCACTTCATTAAATTGGCGACCCCCTCTCCGTCCCCTCATGCAGAAAAGAAGACGGGGAGATATCTCTTTGGACTGTGTCAATTTATTTTTCACACATACTCCCTCACCCCCCATCCCCCACCCACTCCTCCTCATGCATCACAGTGTCATCCATACATAACCATACTCCATTCACTCCTATCTTCTGCCCTTTCCCATCCTTCCTCAACAGACATTCCCCTCTTTCCCAATGCCCCTTTTACTCCATCCATCCATCTCATCCATGGTTGCCCCCTCATGTTCACTCCTTCAACATCTCTTTTACTAATCTTTCTTCACTCATTCTTTCCATGTGTCCAAACCATCCAAGTACTCTTTCATCAACCCTATCTCCCAACTCCCTTTCCACCCCAACTATAGATTAATGAAATAAAAACAACTATGTCAACTTTAACATGGTAAAGACATTACTCACAGCTACCATACATGGGCACTTCAAATTTGTCAATTTATTTACCTGTACCCTCTGGAGCAGTTATGGATGGACTTTTGATTTTATAAATTTAAGTCATCATGTTTCTGAATTATAAAGCAAATCAAATACTTGTCCTCTTTTTGAGGCCCAACCAAACTGGAGAGGGCTAACAAGTGAACAGACTGGATCTGTAGTAGGACAAGATTCGCCAGCAACTCAGAAGCTCCAGTTCCTTGTTGGATTTTCTGGCTCCTTACCACATATGCTGGACAAGTGGTTGCGGGATTGTATGCTGGTAGAGCTGCCTCGGGAACTTAGCGTCCCCTACATAGTCCAAGTTAAGCTGCGAGCCACCAGGTAAGGTGCTGGAAAGGGTCTATGTGACAAGGGCTTGCAAATTTTAGAGAAAGATAAATTAAATTCAACCAGAATAGAAAAGAAAAGAGCTCATGGTTGTTATAGGTGGCACTACAGGTTTTGTGTGTCTGATTAGTTGATGTAGTCCAGACATTGACTGTCAGACTCTTAGGGCTACATCTTAAGATGGTGAGGATGTTGATGGGCAGCAAGATCATTTTCTTTTGTATCTATCTTGCAGGATCACTTCATGCTGGTACCAATCATTGGTCCCTTTTGTCTTGGTTAAATATATAAGATTTTAATCTACATAAGATGGCTTTCAGACATAGGTAAATGAAGATGAACTGCGATAGTAAAGGAATCTGGCATGATGTGATGCAGTATATGATACAAAGAGCTGTCTCGGGTATCATGGTAAGATTAGATTCTTAGGCTTTCTGTACGTGAATTATGATCAGAATCTCAATAAATTTCTGCCTCAAGTTTCATTGACCAAAAAACCTGCAGCTCCACTGTAACTGGTAGTGAACCTTGGTCACTCCAAGAGTTCTTCAGGAAAATGTTAGATCACCACCCACTTTGTACAAATTTGTGATTCCATGTTAAGGGGAGCAGTTGGATGTTGGCTTTCTTCATGTTAAAAAAAAAAAAAAAAATTGTATAAGTTGATATAGAGGCTGAATGCCAGATTCTTAGGATTGGTACTTATAGGTGGAGATGAGGGTGTTGATGGGAGTTAGAGATGGACAACAGGGATGTTTTCTCCTACATCTGTCCTATATGAATACCACATGTAGGTGCTCATCTGTGTTGAGACATGTTGGGTGAAATTAAAGCCAAGACTTTCTAACATTGTGACTTAGGCCTTTGTCTTACAAGGGAGGATACTCAAAGAATTTTGTTCAAACTTGCCAAGCAAGACTAAAAGGACTCATGTTCCTTAAAGGAGGATATTATGTATCTAGTTCAGTTTTGCTGTCTGCAATCACAAAGCTTAAATTGTGGTTATTTACTTTCCAGGGAGGAATCTATGTGCAATTTACTATACAGGTCTCCTAATAACGTGAATATCTTCTTCACCATTACATTGTACTTTGATGATGACATAATCCTTTTGATGGAAAACGATCCCTATGATGATGTTGACATTCCCTCCATCCGATTGATTGACTGTGGTCTCCAAGTGGACACTGTCCATTCCTTGGCTGTCAAAGAACAAGAGGACTGTGTGAGTATGGGCTGCCTGCTCCTTTGCAAATACCTTTGAGTTCAGGTGATATACAAGAGAGAGGTAGGGATAAATGGAAGGAATTCACTTCTACCAGCTGGAGGGATGGAGACTAGACTCAGCAGTATAAGATTGAGGTAATTGTATATCATGCTGTTAGGATACAGAAGTGTAAGTAAAATTAGAATATCATGGGGCCATAGAAGTGCTGTTGGGAAGTTAAGTGATTTTGAGATTAGAGTGGGATTACCAGGAAATCAAGTATCAAAAAATTATTGCTTGATATTTGTTCAGCTAGAAATGGAGGAAGTCTGGTGTCACTGAACTAAGCAGGGTTCCTTAGATTGGAAATGGGATAAGTATGTAGGAAACAATTCATCTGAGCTACTTGGCAATAATGTAAAGGAAATAAAGATTGGGATACAATCCCAGTGGATTTGCAAATAACTACCTGAATGTTTAAAAGATTTACCTGGAATGTGTACTGTTCTAAAGTAGTCATGGTTCCCCAGGAGTTTGGTTTAGACAAGACAGCATGGTATGAATGAAGACCATGAAAGTAACTGTGAAAGAGAGCAGCCTTTCCACTATATATCTTTTTTTTTCGGTAAATGGATTAGGGCCATATCATTGGTCATTTTTTTTTCTATTTGTTATAGGATTGAGTTTGCACTTGTTAATCTTATATATCCCTACACATATGAACATGATTGAACCAAATTTGGGTATACATACTATTTTTTCCCCCTTTTCCAGTATGATGTGGACCTGGATGGCAAGCCACTTGCTAGATGTAACAAGTTTGGCCATTCAGAGGATGTCACTATGTGTGGCAATATAGAAATGGATGGAGCAGATGGCATAGAAGTTTGGTCTATCAACATTTTGAAGGACTACAGTGACCAAGATCTTCCAGCTGTCAATTGAAATAGTTTATGTCCTAATGTCACAGCGAACCGCGACAGAAAAAAAAAGAAAGAAAAAATTGTGTAATAATATATAGATCAACAATTCAGTTGCTACAGATTGCCACCCATCTTCTGGAGGAAGTGATCATTTTTCCGCTACTCCTTGACTTCCGATGACACAAACTGAAGGATGAGGAGTTGTACCGTATTTTCCAGCTTAAAATGCACATCGGGTTATAATGCGCACCCATGCACTTTGTTACCTCAGTACACAGATAGCACGCACCGACGTATAACGCGCATGCCAGGAAAAGTCACTGGTGGCTAAAGCTCGTGAACTGCATGTATGCGACTCCTGCTTGCATTGGTCCATTGTTTTGTGGGAAATTTGAGCCATGAAAAGTTTATTGAATACAAAATGTACATGAAAAATTTTGGATTTTTACAGAGAAATTGTAATTTACTATCCGGAGGGAATAACTCATCTTACAAGTTTTTATCACCGTGTACAAGTTTTTATCGCCATGCAGCAACAAACTATGTTTCGGTTCATAAGTGTCTTTACTGAAGTGACGTTTAGTTTAACAAACTCTCGCAAGAGGGTGTTTAGTATAGGCTAGGTTGGTAATAGAACTGTCAATCTCGGCCCTGATCTAGCATATTCCGGGTGAGCTAAAACGGCCAACATTCATGATGTTGGTACCAGTACTGTTTTACGGATCCCAAATATTTGCATAGACTACGATAATTAATGTTGGTAAAAAATAAATCAATGAAATAACTGCGATTAATTACTTAGTATCATGTGAACGAGGTTACATGGAGAAGTATTTTTCATTGGCTAGAGCCACCGCTGGGAAATCTGTTGATTTGTCACTAAATTAAGTGCCAGTTTAGGCATCAATCAGGACAACTAAGAAAAAGTTGGAACAACATGTACCGGTATATGACTCATGTTGTGCATTGGTCCCTTATTACTTTGTAGCTTAAATAGTTTGTAGGAAATATGATCTAAAAAAAGTTTATTGAGAGTAAAATATACAGAAAAATTTTGGGATTTTTACAGAAAATTTTCATTTTATATCTTGAGGAAATAATTCGTCTTTACCATTTTTTATTTAATACTGAAGAAAACTACAGACTGTTTCGTTTTAGCTTTGAACCTGCAATGACAGTGGTGAAATAGGACAGTCTCTCACCAAGGTGACGTTTAGTTAATATAACTCCCAAAAGAGGGTGTTGTAGTCAGGTGTTTGACACGAGTTTATGAATGGCCGCAACGGAATTTGTACCATACCTAAAGTGAAGCAACAAAGCCAACATAAAAATTCAAACTAGGATGCTGTGAACATGGGTATCATGAATATTGATCATGTTTCATGGTGTTTAGGCCTATTTAAACATGAAAAATAAGATTCGATAGATACCTACCTATATCAAATATCTATATAGCCCATGCTGGCGTATTCTTTCATGTCACCATGGCTGTTCTTCTTGTTCTCACGGAACATCACGGAGAAGTGTGCCGTCCCGACTTTGTGACGGCCAACATTGTCACGTTGTTGTGAAAAAAATTACACACACATCCGCAGAATTTTTATCGTATGCCGTAGATAATGCGCCCCACCGGATAATGCGCACCCCCCATTTTTAGGCCCTTCCAACGGAAAAAAGTCGCGCACTATACGCTGGAAAATACGGTACTGGGCTGCAGGTTAGTCATCTGGTAGAACATGGGACCTGTGGGTATGTGGGTCCTACTCCAGCTTTCCATTCGTGGTTGAAAGGAAACACGCTGGTCATTGCTGCCTTTTTTTCTCTCACCTCAGTCTAAACGCTTCCCAAACCGAGGGAGGGAGGTAATTAAGAACTTGCGTCCCATTCGGTCTTCCAGACCGATTCACTGGTTTCCAAGACCAGTTCCGAGATTAGTTCTGGTTTCCCAGACTGGTTCCCTGTAAATTTACAACTTATTCAGAAAAAAAATACCACATCAATGTGAAAATGGAGTAGGGTATCTGTAAGATTCGTGAGGCAGAATAAATCCTTGCTAGACTAAAGCGAGGTAACATGAGGTTAATATGCCTCTTCCTGTAATATAACATAGGATAGACCTCTTCAGAAATCTTTAAATTACCCTACTTAAGGTTTACAAATAATTTTAGGTTAGGCAATGGTAGGTTAGGTGTAGGCTAACCCCCTATACAACAGCCATTTCAGGACACTCTAATGCCTAACAAAAAATATATATATAAATGAGAACTTTTGGCACATTTTTACCTTTCATAAACAAAGTATATAGTTATGAGAACCGAAAAGGGTTATCCAAACACGTAGCAACAACACAAGGCAAGGGGAATTATTGCCAGCATCCGTGTAACTTGCATTCCCCTTTTACGTCTCATTTCCTTTCTCTATATCGGACGTGGGATCTTTAATTAAATTTGTAGAACTGGTTCTGACTTTAACTCTTACCTTTTAAAAGGGATAATTTGAAGAAATCATTAATATTTGTGTTAGGCCATCTGGCAATGTTTTTGTGGCATCTCTCTCCGACCACGTGAGTGTGAGCAAAAACATCGAAAACGTTTTTGATCCCTTCTTTCCGATAGCGAGTAGGAATATATATTTGACATAGTAACATTTTTACATGTGTTTGTTGATGAATATAGTCCTTTTTTATGGATTTCATTATGATTAATGTTAATTATTACAATAGTAATTTAAAGATATTAGAGCTGGATGATGAATCAATTTCTAAGTACATCCAAAATTATTAGAGGATAGCTTCTCACTCTGACACTAAGGCTGTAATGAGGCTTTACAGCCAAAAGCAATAATGTCATGAATGCTTTTGCTGCACTTGACTTAAATGTACATGACAATGATATAAGATTTTATTTTCTTTAGTCAGCAGATGTCATAGGATACGGGTTGTCATATTAAATTATGAACTACAGCTCTTGACATCTTGGAAAAGCATTTTCTTAATGTCCATACTGGATACAAAAATGAGTATTATCAATAAAGGTACATATGTACATGTTTGCATCCTGTTGGGCTTCCATAATGCCTTATCTAGACAACACATGCATGATTCAGTCAGTCAGTTACCCCAAGTCTCTTGCAGGAGACCCACTGCTGCCAGATAACTGGCATTAGTCACTGGGCAGGACCATAATTCACACAAAGAATAGATACTGTGTTGTTGTCTAGGGGTTGTTAGTATGGGGTATTGTAGAATGAAATGCTCTGGGTCTTCTGTGATCGTTGCATCAAGGACAATTTGATTCTGTGGCCAGGCCTAGTGTATGTTGATGCCACTATAATGCTAGATGGCATCCTGAATGCAAGCATGCTAGTATTATTTTTCTCTTGAGAGGATTTTTCCATGGGACTGATGTTTTGGAGGGTGTTGATAGAATACTGAGTTTCATGGTCTGTATTGGAGAGGTTGTTTAGAGATCATATTGTGAATGTGTTTTGTATGCATATTTTTTTATGTAGATATATATCACACTAGTGTGCTGGTGGCATAATTGAAAATGTGCTGATCTCATATCCATTTAGTTGTGGATTTGAATCTAGCACTCTTGATTCCCAGTAGTGACTGTTACCTGCCCCAACAGTCCAAGCATATAGAGCAAAGGTGATGTTAGCTCCATACCTCTTGGCATTGTCTCCTCACCTTCTTCATAAACTTATGTAAATATACACACACACAGTCATATAAACAAACACGCACAAACAATACGTCATAATAGGAAGGGTAAATCACTACTAGAAAAGGGGATTATTATACCTTTGTGGGACACTCATACCAGTTATAGGCATGGAAAGGAGTATCTTGATGTGGGGGATAGTAAAACTGCTGCCTCAGGTTTCACTAAGTGGAAAACCTGCAGCCCCACAATTATTGCAAACAGTCCTCAGGGCATCCCACAGATCTCCCTGGGAAGAAATGTTGTCTGTATTGTATCAATGTGGGAGGACTGCTTCTATGTCACTAGTTCAAAGTGGAAGGGGAAGGGGAGCAGTAGCTTGTTGTCACCTCTCCATGTGTGAGAGGGGGATGGCCTAAGTAAGACATAATCCCACCCTTCACCCATTTGTTGTCCCAGCACATGATCCCATGGTGAATCACAAACAAGGTAGATACAATTTTGGGAGGACAAACTTCTAATTTGAGAGAATATTTTGAACAAGCAGATTGGGAGGAATTACTGAATACAGTAAGACCTCGTAATACAGTAAATATGCGTTCCTGAAAACCTTACCCTTACCACAAATTGAAATTACCATATACTGAACTCATTATGATATGTAATAATAGGATATGGCAGACGTACCTTCTCCCTGCTCTTTCCTCTTCAAAATATCTAGCGGGTACCGTATCTGTGAATTTTTCTTACCGTAAATAGAATTGAGGGTAGTAATTACCAAATACAGTAACTGTGAATTTGCCAGATAAATAATTACTGTATAAGGAGGACTCACTGTCCTATCAAAACTGAGACAAAAGAAGAGAAAACCTTTAAAAGTCTCTACAATTTGAGCATGAATTAAGGTTAGCCATGAGACAATTCTATTAAAGGACTGGCTTAATAATGTGAGGCAGAAAAATGGGAATATAATATAAAGAAAATGGAATATTAATTATTGTCTCTAGTTTCACTGGCTGGAAATCCATAGTTCCACAGTAGCTGGCAATAATCCGCAGATCCTCACAGATTGTTTTGGGAAGAAAATCTGGACCTGCGTTTGCATTACATTAGTGAGGGACTGTTTCTGTCAGCAGCTGAAAGTAGTAAGAAAAGGGGAGCAGTTACCAATTATCAGCTTTCCTTGTACTTAATAGTTTAGGGAAATACAGTTGAAGTTGATAAGAGAAATCTTAGGCACAGTTCAAACTGGAAGATAATTCTCTCTCATGTCCAAATTGAAAGACCACCTTATGCAGGCACCCATTATTATACCTGAGAAAATGGAAGAGAGGAAACAGAATGGAGTTGGAAGAGTAAAGATGACCCAGAAATCATTACATGAGAATTCATAGACAGGAAACTTTGGAAAGGGTATTACTGATAAATGCAAAGGTGGGGCTAAACTGTTTTAATAACTTTTTTTTTTTTTAGTTATTTCAATTATGTAAATTTCAAGCCATTTTACTGAGTCTCAGGGATTCTATTAAAAGTGTGGTCAACAACTTTTTGGAACACACTGCATCAGTTTCTTTAATTTACAAAACCCTTTGTACCAACAGTATTTTCAATATACAAGCTACTATCAGATTTATGTAGCCATTATCTTACAAAATGAGAACAGAAATGAAGTTCTTGGATCTTTTTTATCTGAACTCATCACATGTTATTTGAAACTGCAGTTATTTTATGATACACTACATTGTTCAAAACCACCTGGTTTTCTTTGGTTAACCTGTCAAGGGCCAAGTTTGGTATACATGCTTGGGGTTGTCAGCCATCTACAGTACTAAATGGTACTATTAAAATTTTTAGTATCTGATCCCCAACTGTATATGCTTGAACTTGAATGAAAATAAAGCCAACCTTTAACTTTCCATATAAATTGATCCAAAAGATATTTTTCAAAATGTCATTTGAGTTCAAGTTCTAAATTGGCTGTGGAATTATCTCAGCACCAAAGATTTTCTTAAATCAACTGAAACTTTTTTATACAATTCTTTTAACATATTAAGCAACGAGTCTCATGATACAATTCTAACCCAAGTATTTTAATAGTAATTTGATATAGTCTTTGAAGTTAAATCTCACATATAAAAAATGGGTTTCATGAAATAAATCTAACCCTATTATAGTAGTTTGATATACAGTCTTTGAAGTTAAATCACACAACAGGACTGGTTTGCTTTTATGAAAATATTCAGAATTACACAATATGATTAACAATTGCATTTTACTGCTACAGAATCCATTACATCTATACCCAAATTGAACAAACCTTTAATGGACAAAATTTCTGAAGCATAGTTTCCTTGCATGTGAAACCAATAATGTTTATTTCCTTGCAGTGTATACCATATGCCATGGTTTATCAAGTACCATATAATTTCTCTTCCAAATCTAACCCAAGTCTCTGACTAAATAGCTGCATCCTCATTTCCACTAGTGTTCTACTTTGATGCTCACTATCACTTCCTCCCCTGCCTGGGAATCATTAAGATCATGTGATATTCCAATCCAGATAAATAAACTTTCTTGTATTTCTGCCTTTATTTTCCCTTGATAATCTGCTGCTCTGCTGCACTATGTTGGGGATTTTGGAGAACTTCTAAAGCTACATGACAAGCCAACAATTTCTTTACTCTCATTAGGCATAAAATTTCTTATTGAAATTTCTGAATCATAGTCTTTCGACTTGGTAACACAAATGTCATGCTCATCATAATATTCACCTGAATTTACTTTTTTCCTTGTGTACAATTTGATGTAGAATCTGAACCCACTTTAGCATGAGAAAGCTCTTAAGATTCCTTGGATGAGCATTCATATCATTGCAAAGAGAATATTCATGAGGTTTCTTATCAGAATGAACTGTCCTCTTGTGACTGACTCACTCCTCACACCTGAGGAGTCAACAAATGTTGCATCACAAAATGCACACTTGTATTGTATTCTATGTCTCCTCATATGACGTCAATGGAGGTAGGTGGCAGTGAATGCAGCATCACAAAGGGTGTATCTATGTGGTTTTTCAAAGGATTACAAAGGGAGCATGCTGACAGGAGACCTTTTGGTCCATATCTGTGTGTGTTCTGATATGATTTTTCAGAGGTGACACGTGCAAATGAATCCTTATGAGTAGTGCATTTATGAGGCTTTTGCATCCGTATCATGAGTCATAATGTGACCATTCAGAGCAGAAGATTGATGAAATGAGGCAGCATTGTTGTTATTACATATTTCACATTTGTAAAGCTTCTCATATGGCCATTTTGAGAAGATAGCAGAGTGAATCCAGACCCACAAATATCACATTAACCCATTCAACTCCGATGACAAGATGTCTTGTCATTTGGTCAAATAAAACAAAAAATCATAATAAAACAACAAAATGTTTGATGATCAAACAGCACCAGAAAAATATGACGTCGTCAGTCCTCCTCCTCCTCGAGGAGGAGGAGGACTGACAACGTCATATTTTTCTGGTGCTGTTTGATCATCAAACATTTTGTTGTTTTATTATGATTTTTTGTTTTATTTGACCAAATGACAAGACATCTTGTCATCGGAGTTGAATGGGTTAATGCGGCTTCTCACCTGTAGGAGTTCTCAAGTGCCCCGTCAACGTCAAACTCTTTGAGTATGAAAATGAAGCATCACAAAAGCTGCATTTATATGCTTTCTCAACCAGGTGAATTCTCATATGTCTCTTCCATTTTGTAACTTTGGTGAGTGAAGCGCTGCCAACAGAGCACTGATGTGATTTCTCTCCTGTTTGAGTCTTCATATGACCGGATAAGGTAGATGATTGAGAAGCCCCACAGACATTACCATGATATGGTATCTTCTCACCTGTATGCATTCTAATAAGACTTTTTTTTGACTATTTGAACTGGCAAAGGCAGCCTCACAAGTATGGTTTCTCACCTGTATGAGATCTTATCTCTTGGTGACAGAAAATGCAGCATCACAAAATGGTCACATAAATGGATTCTCACCTGTATTTACCTAGTTGATCCTACTTGTATTTTACGGGAAGGGGAGCTATGCTCGTGGTGTCCCGTCTTCATATCTCATTTTATCTAAACTATTTTTAAATTCATGTATTGTTTTTGCACACACCACTTTCTCATCTAACTTGTTCCAACTGTTTATTACTCTATGAGGAAAGCTGTTCTTTTTCAGATCTCTTCTACAGCTGTCTTTCTTGATTGTGAATCCTATTATGCTTAATCAGATCAGATGAGCGTGCAAATGAAGCTGTGCAACCTATACATTTGTGTGGTTGTTTTTTTTTAAGATTCACTGTTTTAGTGTGTAGACTGAAATGTAATAGTAACTCATGATTTATATTATCAAGGGATCTCTCAATAGTTTTCATCTGATATGACTCCTTCTTAATGGTATTCTCAAAGACAGATACTTCATTTCTATTCAGTGACTCCTACATTGTTTTGTGTCTTCTTAAACAACCATAAGAGAAGAAAAGAATTAAATTAGAATGGCAATTATAGTTGCATTCTTCCAATCAATTCTGTGATCTAAAAGACTAGAATGGGGGAATACAGCAGAGTTTTCTTGGCCGTATTCTTGGCTAGAATGTATTCCTCTATTCTAGTCTTTTAGATCACAGAATTGATTGGAAGAATGCAGCTACAGTATACAAATCACATTGTAGTTTTAAAAGAAAAATCATTGAGTCCTCATTAATAAAACAATTCCCAAATTATAACACTTCTAAAGGTCAATGGTCACCAGATGCCATCACTAATATGGCAGTTAATAACTTCATCTCCAGAGGACAAAATGTATGACCTCACTCAGGGCATGTGACCTGAGGCTTACTGAGTTCCCTATTGTATCTTCCTCCTCTGTATATAAGTTCTTGTCTATGTACTCAATAATTGTAACTGCAGAAGAGGACCACAGCTAGTGGCCGAAATATACGGTTTACTCTGTATCTCATCTTATCTTTCTCTAAGAGTGGATTTAAGTTTTATTTTACTCTTGTATTACGACATCTACGTTACTTGATATATATATTAAAAAGGACGTGCACACCCAGATTCCTGGCTTCACTAGCGGAGGCCAGCTAGTGTACTACGAGCAATGGAGGTGTAAGGTTGTGTTGCTCCGTCTTTTACACATGGCTGCATTTAGAAGAGAAGTGGATAGTGTTTGTTTATATATGTTCTTGCTGATTTTGTTTGGTTCTTCGTAGGTTCTTTCTTGCTGATTTTGTGTATTCAAAATGCCGAATAAGTGTGGTGTTGTGAACTGCAATGGTAATTATAACAAGGATAACAGGTGCTGAGTGTTTCGACTGCCAAAAGACCATTATGAAAGACAGAGGTGGCTTGATGTGCTACCAATACATAAGAACTTTGTTGATGATTCTGACAGATTTTTTACTTGTGAGAAACACTTGGGTGCTAACCCTCCTATCAAATTGCCTGATGGTTCTACGCAACCTGCAATCCCTCCCAGTGTCTTCAATGTGCCTGTTTCATGTCTGCCATCTTCAAAACCTGTACTTCGCCCGGCAAAGGCCGAAAACAAGCAACTGAGTCATTTTCTTTGGAAAGATATGATTACTTCATTTGATGCTTTTAGACCTGAACGTGACCTACAGACGCAGTACAAGAACTTAATTATTTCAAGATCGGAAGAGGGGACGGAGAGGGGGGGTCGCCGATTTAATGAAGCGGCCTTGCTGTGGATATGCTGTGTCTTGCAACACTGCTTCTGACCCAGGGCAGTGGACAAGGTGCAGGGATGACCCGTCATCCAGGAGGTGCTAAGATAAGAGGGAGGATGGAGGGGTGGAAATGATTCTATGCCTTTTCCTTTTTGGCTACCTCCCTTGTAAGGGGGAAAAAGCCTTGGTATATGTATGTATGTATATATATATATGTATATATACATATATATATATATATATATATATATGTATATAAATATATATATATATGTATATATATGTATATAAATATATATATGCATATATATATATATATGTATGTATATATATATATATTATATATATATACATATATATATATATATATATATATATATATATATATATATATATAAAGTAATATTAATAAGCTCTCTACCTCAATGGGAAATTCATTCCACTTATTGATTATGCAGCTGGCAAAATTACATTTCCAGTTTAGTCCACATCTAGCAGGTTGAGACCATTGTTTTTCATCCACTTATTATTTAGTGTGAAAACATTCTCAGTTTTGATGTTATCAAAACCTTTTAAGATCTTTAAGACCTGTACCAAGTCCCAACAAAGTCACCACATCTTAATGAAAATAGATTCAAATGTACTCAGCAACATATATAAAAGAAACTATATAACTTAGCAAAAGTACTACAAGCATATTTTGTTATATAATTGGATTCTGTTACATGAAAACCATTCATAAGGTGATTGATCTTATAATGTTTAATTCATGGAAAAGACAGGATTATATTCTTACTAGGAGAGGGGAAATAGTTACCAGCTGTTAGTTTTTCTTATGTGAAAAGATAGAGGCAATACAGTTGACATTGGGAGAATTTTTGGGCATGATTGAGAGTGTTAGTCCCTTGGGGCTGCATATTCAGAAAGGTGTGTTCATGGGTTCTAATGATGGATGGGAGAGAGATGATTCTCTGACATCTATCTTCTAGGATTACCACAAACATTGCCACCAGTAATGTTTTTACTGTATATCAAAGATATGATGGTAGGAATACATAGTCATGTCAACTTAATTGCATGATGCAAAGATCATGAAAATGGTTAAAAGATGACTGTGAACTGCTACAGGAAAACCTAGATTGGGTTTATGGTTGGAACCAGAAATGAAAGATGAAATTCAATACAATGAAATATAAAATCTTGGATTAATCAATCTGTTCCTGGAGACCCATAGCTCTCAGATAGCAACAGCCACCAAACTGGCCCACAATTCACTCCTGGTATTGTGTTGTTGTCTAGTTAAGATTAGATCATGACAATATAATTGTATGAAATAGTTGCTCAGTAAGGCTAGAGCATGGCAATGTATGAAGTGTTTGATGTCTTCCATATAGTGATAGCATCTGGGGCAATTTGAAACTGTGACTAAGCTTATTCAGTGTTGGTACTGCACTAAAGTGGGATGGTGGCCATAACATATAAGTGTTAGTGTGATTTTTGTAAAATTGGGGAAGATTTGTGGAGTCAGGAATTTTGTGGCTTGCATCATGTACATTTTGTATGCTTAAAGTGTGAAAAAATAGGATTTGTTATTATGGAGTGAAAAGGTCAAGAGGCTATAGTAAAAATTTAAAGAAGAGAGCTTGAAAGATGTTGGAAAAATACCTTTCTGTATAGAAGCATTAATCTGTGGAACAAGTGAGAAAGAATTCAGGCAGACACCATAAATGAATTAAAAACAATATTTTATCCATGGACCCCATAAGCATAGATCCAGTCAAGAAGAGTGCAAATAATCTAATACAATTAAGTAAACACAACCACAACTGTAACAATTGAATTTCAGCAGGTAGGTGGGGAAATAAAGCCAGGGAATTACTCTCAATTCAATTCAATAAGTTTATTGTTGATGTACAACAAAGGAGAGAGTTGGGTCTTGCCAACTAACCCCTATACATTTTATGTTTAATTTGTTTGTTACAGTTTTATCAAAAATAAATGTTTATATTATAATATCACAGTTGTATTTAACATTTGAAAGCAAACATTGGATGTTTTTTAACAATTTTAGTTAAGATATCATTATTTATGTAATAGCATATGAGCTCATTGAGGTTCCATTGTCCCTGTGGTCTAAATTCATCGATTTTTGGGCAATACTGTACATAATGTTGTAGTGAATGTCCTCCCGGCCTTGCACATAAAGTGCAGGGCTCAGGTTCAGCTTCCCTGTACACCTCCCAGTAATATTTATATCCAAGTCTGAGTCTCATAGTGACTAAATCCATTTGGGAACTATGTCTACCATATGGATATTCCTCTGTATTATTTAATACTGCCTTATAATGCCTGCTACTTACACTACCCTTCTCGCAACATTTATCTAGGTCTATATCCATGTTAGCAATAACATTTGTTCTTATTATTGACCTTATATGTTTATATGTGTATTCATTACCAGGAATATTGTTTACATCTCTAATTGCATTTCGTGCAAGACTATCTGCTTTTTCATTATAATACAATCCTATATGGGATGGTACCCATACAAAATAAATATGTGTATTGTTTCTCTCCGGGTTATATATAATATTTAAACATTTGTTAACAACATCACAATCAGCTGGAGAGGAAGATACAAGTTCATATAATGCACTCTGACTATCGACAAAAAAGTATACATTTTTACCCATACTCGCAATAATACGTAAGCCTTCTAAGATAGCATATAGTTCAGTTCTGGTTGATGACAAATTATTTGGTAGTCTTTTTGAAATTTCATAATCTTGAAATTCTTCGGAGGAAGAATATTCCCTTATAAACACCCCACATCCTGTCTTGGTACCCTCAACTGACCCATCACAGTACACATGTACCACCTGTTTCCGTGGGTATTGTGACAATTTGTCAAGAAAATGTGCTTTTAATTCGTATTTATACCATCGTTCCTTTGGTTTACTTAGCTTTTCAATGTCAATTTTTACATTGTATGGATTCCAGGTGGTATAGTAGTTATTTTTTTTTAGGGCATTACTCTCTTCTGATGCAAAACTTTGAGGTTTAACACAAACAGCATCTTATTTAACATGTACTTTAGCAAACAATTTTGGCCAAGTAAAAGTTACAAATATCAGGTATACACTCTAAGCATAACAGTGCCTTAAAAATAGTTTCTTATTTCACTATAAAAGTTTATATTCACTTATACTGCATTGAATAAGTCAGTACTTGATATATTTGTCCTATATACAATGTTAGGTTTCTAGTTTTGATATATTTGTCCAATATAAAACCTTAGGTTACAAAGAAAGCAATGGCCTCCGCTAGCAGACCCAGGGATCTGGGTGTGCACATCCTGTGTAATAGTTGTCCTTTATATATATATATAATGTGTGTATATATATATATATATATATATATATATATATATATATATATATATATATATATATATATATTTATATATATATAATATATATATACATAATATATATACATACATATATATATACACACATATACATACATATACATACATGATACATACATACATACATATATATATATATATGTATATATATATATATATATATATATATATATATATACATATGTATATATATATATAATATATGCTCATAAGAATACAGGGGGGGGGTGTTAACTTATGCAAAGTAGACCACTTGGAAAAAGAAATAAGCAGAGCACTTTCATATATTACATCAGCAGTGCATTTTGTGTGTGTGTGTATTTACCTAGTTGTATTTTACGGGAAGGGGAGCTATGCTCGTAGTATCCCGTCTTCATATCTCATTTGATCTAAACTATTGTGTATGTGTGTGTGTGTGTGCGCGCGCGCGCGCTAACGAATCTGTGTGCAGTCCAAGCTGTAGCCATTTATGCAGTTTCACATGTGATAGGAAATAAACGTCAATGTTCATTACAAAAACACCCATTTCCATATTCTGTCCCATAAACCAAATGTCCTAATGTCCTATCGTTACACGGTACAAGGCATGAGGCAAACCCTTGACACTACAGCGGCAGAGAACGAAAACCCAGAAAGAAAACAAGTGCAACTAGCGTTATTACGAGGCAATCTACTGCCAAGAACTGAATAAAAGTAATATAAAAAAGGGAAATGTTAATAACGAAGAACAAATTGTCTATTAAAAAAGTAAACATAGAAGATAAAAAGGAAATTCTGCACAAATTGGAAAAGGAGTAAAGTTGATGAACTAAGTGAACGGAAAACTGAACATAAGCAATGTAAAGAAACAAATTAAATTAAACCAAATTGGAGCGTGTTATAGATGGAAGTAAATAGGACATCGTATGCAAAACTTGAACCCGGTAAGCAATTTCTGAAAGTGTCCTTGCAGTTGCAAGAATATTTGAAATCCCTTGGACATTATGGGATGATGAAGGTTCACGAAGATAGTAACCAAATAGGGAAGCTACACAGGTAATAAAAAAAAAAAAAAAAAATCAAGGCGTTCATCAATCAGTTACAGCCTACATGTTTGCATTGATGCCTGGAATTTGCAGGCCATTATTTTTGTTGCTCTTTTGGTGTGGGACATTTTCGAAAGAATACTGTAGGTCAGTAATGAGATCAAATTAGACATTACTGCGTTGAAAGAATCCCAGCGTTTAAAAACTTGTGGAAGGGAATAGCTGCAAGGTGGGGGGTGGATATACAAAACACAGAAAATATTTCTAATAACAATATCCCTCCAAGAAATAGGAAGTTATTTACATTATATACTGATGTTTCATGATTTTCAAAAGCAAATTGCAACTATAATTACATTTGGTGTTTAGAATACCCAGAATGGGAAAATCTAGCTGCAGATACATCTAATCATTAAAGGTGTGAGACGATCGACAAATATCTGCCTGTCTCATTTTTTTCACCAACATACCATTAATTTGCATTAGTTATATATGGAGTTTTAAATGCTCAGAATACTAAGATCTTGTTGTAGATATAGATAAGAATTACAGTTGTGAACCATAGCCTAACCTAACTCTAGGGAATTTTTAAAATATTCGCTCATCTTGGTTTTTTGAGAAATTGCTACTGATATTACTACTTATGGTACTTATATATGGGATTCAAAAGACTCGGAATTTCAGCTGTGAGAGACTGGCAAGCACCTTAATAGACACCTAAAATTACTAGGAGGATAATAAGACTCATTATGGAGGCCACAAAGGGAAACATGAAATTGGAGAACGAAATTTATCTTGGTGTAACGACCTAATAATACCTAAGCATTATATTTGGCCCCCCCCCCAAGAAAGCAAATAGGATGCTGGGGATAGTGGCTGAAATTATTTACTTGAAAAGTCCAGCTGTTACCACCAAGTTGTATAACGCTGGTCCACCTAAATCGGTGCGTTATTTTTGGTATGGACTACAAACCCTGTTAAAGACTTTTAGATGGGTGAAAGAACAGTGACAAGCCTCGAAACTTGCATCAGATGTAAGAACAAAACATACAAATGCCTCTGGAATAAAATATCAGTAAAAGATAGAGGCCGTAGGTTAGGTATGGTTAGCATAGGGTGTGCGTGTGCTTGTTTTATAGCTTATACTAACAATTTTGTCGTCGTTTCTTTGGCAAATCACTGGCTTTGTTCATTTCCCCATGGATTCCCCAGACATTGTTGGTCAGGGGTGGAGGTTAGTACAAACGTGATTTCCGATTGAAACAAAACATACAATTCGGTGAAATCAACATTTAAAAAAATTGTAAAATGTGTTTCAGAACAAATTAGCCTGTTGGATGGTTTGCGAATATTAGGATTTATATCCCCAAATGAAATGTAACTTTGGATAATATCATATAATGTTTTCTCACCCAGTTTCCCTCCAGTTCATTACATTAAGCTCCTATAGACCAGGTATCACATATTTGCATTTTTTTTCGTTCGTGGTTAGAGCCTGATTGTGGACAATCCTACAGGCATGTTTTTGCAACTAGAGACCTGTAGGCTGAGTGCATTCCCATGCAATTTGTATTCTTTTCCATTACTAAAGAAATACACACCTACGTGATATATAACTAGAAAATTAGATACTAATTTGGTAAATTATAGTACATCAACGTAATACATGTTTTTCGTGGCTGAAAAAAAATGACTACAAGCAAACACAATACCAAGTGGAACCACGGTGAGAGCTTTGAAATGCCATGTGTGTGTCGTCTGCTCAGTCCCGTCAGTGTCATTTTGACAATGCCGATGTGCAACGAAGTTAAGTTAGGCCAATTTATATACTTTAATTTCTTCAACTTCTGCATCTATCACAACAAACATGGCATCTTGTCACGGCTTCGTTCGGTAGTGTATCACTTTTAGCAATTTTGTTATCGGTTTCCACTAGGGAAAGCATGTATTATGCTGATGTATTCCAACAGACATTTTTATATTTATTGTTCTATTACTATATTGTCTAGATGTACACTTTTTAAATTTATCGGTGATTGTCTTGATTGACATGCAATAAGTGTCAGTGAAATTTGCATCATCAGAACATCACGATCGGAAGAGGCATCTCCCATTGTGAATAGCATGTGCCATGAAATGGCCAGCGGTTACAGTGGCAAAGCAAAAAAGCTGCCAGGAGATCCCTCTGTCCATAAGACGTTCTAGTATTCTGTCCCAGGATGGAGTCCATGGAATATCTAGCCACCAAGAACTCAATCTTTTCATCCGTTTTAGACGCCAGTAGAGTAAAACTATTGGCAGAGGCCGTGTGGTATATGTTCTTTGAGCACTGGGTAGACCAGGGGTCTCCAAAGTGGTCGATGCGAGTATCCAAGGGGTCGATAAATACCCAACCTACCATTTCAGAGGAGACTGCTTGCAACCACCATATGTTGCTCTACTCACATCTCCAACCATTCCTTTCCACTTTCATTTCTTCCTAGAATACCATATCCTCCAACTAGACCATCAATTTCTTCACCAGCTCGCTCTCTCAAGTCACCCACCACTACCACCGAGCAATTGTGTGCTAGCGAGCGTCACTGAAAATCTGGCACCGCCCGGTAATTGAACCCCAGGACTTTCCACGGTCACTAGTGACCACTGGCACAGCATTTCATTCCAACGCTTCCCACACAAACCGACAAACCATCCCACAATGTTATCATGCCATGATGTTAGGTTTGTTATTGAATCTTGGATCAATGCAGATGTAGCGCACGCCTATAGCATAGGGATCTGAGAAGTTCAGCATGTCTGCCTGCCATAGTTTGTCACAAAACTCCTCCGGCAATGTGGGTCCAATTGTTGCCAAATTTGGAACTTAGATTGGTCGTTTTACATATAGATTAATTATCACCCTTATGTCAAATGGCAGCAAACAGACTTGGCTCTTTCTGTTTGCTAGGAGTGCAAGAGAGCATTTGCTAAGATGGTGTTAGTAGTGTCAAATGACAGCAAACATATTCTTCTGTTTATTTCTCAGTATTTCATGCGACATATGGATTTATCATGGTATGTTTATACGTATTTTGATAAGTTAAAGTTTTTTATATTCAAACTTTACATTCAATATACAATATACATTTGAAAGTTTTATTTTTTATTTTCAGGACCAGGATTTAACAATCCAGATTTTGCTAGAAGAGTCGATCTTAAATTCTGTACATTCGCTATTGACGCCGGAGACAAAGCAGCATCCCAGTGTGGCTCACGTGATGCAGATTTCTCCCACAAGAGTGTTCTCAAGAGGTATATACTGAACCTCACACAGGAGAGAAACCTCACACAGTGTGACCTTTGCGACGTAGCTTTCACTGCAAAAGGTAGCCTCAAATATCACAGGAAACGAGCCTTTCAAGTGTGAGCTTTGCGACGCAGCTTTCCCAACAAAGACAAGTTTTGAGCGTCACGTGATGACCCACACGGGAGAGAAGCCTTTCCTGTGTGACCTTTGCGACTCAGCTTTCACTGCAAAACGTAACCTCAAATATCACAGGATGACCCACACAGGAGAGGAGCCTTTCAAGTGTGAGCTTTGTGATGCAGCTTTCCCAACAAAGACAAGTTTTGGGCGTCACGTGATGACCCACACGGGAGAAAAGCCTTTCCAATGTCACCTTTGCACCGTAGGTTTCTCACAAAAGTCAAATCTTCGACGTCACATTAAGACCCACACAGGAGAGAAACCTTTTCAGTGTGACCTTTGCGACGCAGCTTTCATTGCGAAACGTGACCTCAAACATCACCAGATGACCCACACAGGAGAGAAGCCGTTCAAGTGTGAGCTTTGCGACGAAGTTTTTAGAAAAAAACAACACCTGAAAAACCACATGATGACCCACACAGGAGATAAACCATTCCAGTGTGACATTTGCGATGCAGCGTTCACACGTAACTCAAGACTTCGGTGTCACGTGATGACCCACACAGGAGAGAAACCTTTCCATTGTGACTTTTGCGACGCAGTTTTCAAAACAAAGTCAAATCTTCGATGTCACGTTATGACCCACACAGGAGAGAGACCTTTCCAGTGTGACCTTTGCGACGCAGCTTTCACTACGAAACGTGACCTCAAATATCACAAGATGACCCACACAGGAGAAAAGCCGTTCAAGTGTGAGCTTTGCGACGCAAATTTTAGAAGAAAGCATCATCTCAAACACCACATGATGACGCACACAGGAGATAAACCTTTCCAGTGTGACCTTTGCGACGCAGCTTGCACAACAACGAGTGGTCTCAAATCCCACATGAGGACCCACACAAGAGTGAAGCCTTTCAAGTGTGACTTTTGCGATGCAGCTTTCAGAGCAAAGGGCCGTTTTAAAAAGCACATGGCGATCCACATAGGGGAGAAACCTTTCCAATGTGGTCTTTGAAATGTAACTTTCTCAAACAAGAGTTATCTCACGGGATATTTGAAGATCCACTAAGTCTTTCAAATGACCTTTGTGTTTCATGTTTCTGACAAATTGTTAATACTAATGTCAGTAACCCTGTTACACTTCATATATACGGATAAAGTATATGCTTACTAAAAAGATATGCGTACTCGAAATAGAAACTATATAATGAAATGTTTGATCGAATATGACCTTTTGCTATGCCGCGAATAAATTAACTTGGGCTGTAAAAAGCTAAGACGTCATAACTCTTTGCTGCGGTTAGAAATGTATTCGACTGATGATTTTATTTCGGGCGAGAGAAGTCCCCTACTGGTCCCCTACTACATGAATAGAGTCGTCCGTTAACCTATTGTTTTAGCTTGTATTTTTTTTTTAAATACATGGATGAGTACTATGAAGAATGCGTCTAGTTTTGAACATAGGTTTCCACGGGGAGGGATATACACGATGTTGAACCTGCATGGGTAGTCTGCCGAGACTGAAATTATATGCGACTCACCTCATTGTACACCAGCCCGCGATCCTGTGCCCCTTAAGTATTACTCTGATGTTTGTGTTAAGATGGAGAATGTGTGTAATATAATGTTGACAGCATTGTTAGTGATGATGTATGATGTATTATAAAATGCAGTGCAAATATATAGGAAACAGAGGATGCGTTTTTTTTTATGGTGACGATCTGGAGGCTACAGTAAGGAACAGGGATAAATGAAATGGAATGATGTTTGTTGCCGTGATTGTTTCCACTTTGAATAATATTGTCATTAGTGTAGTGTGCATTATTAAACATTCTTGTAACTCTTTATGTCTCAATATTAGACAAAAATAAATTGTAGGATAACTTGAATAAAGGTCTTGCATAAATAGGTGATTCCCTTATTTGTAGACCTTTACAACTTGTTGGCCAAATTGGAACTGGCTGGTGTGGAAGAAGCAGGCCTCCCAATACCGTAAGAACTGGTGGAAGTCTGAGAACAAAACCACCTCACCAATATCCACAGAAAAATGTACAAGAAGCGGGCCAGCCCCGCAAACCTTGAGCTTCTTCGGAAAGTGGTGAAAATCGCTCGAGAAATCACGTCCAGAGTAGGAGGGGTGAAATGGCCGGAGTGGTGCGCAAGTTTCAACCAGTACACTGGCTTGTCCAAACTGAGGACGACCTCTGGCAGGCAAGCGACCATCACGATCTCTGGCTCATCCGCATCCACGGCAGGAGATGAAAAGGTTGGAGGACATGTTCGCCACAGGCGGTGCCACTGCCCAGCTAGCTACCTGCAGAGATTCAAACCTTACAGCAACAGCTGAGACCAGAGAAGGACAGACTCGTTGACATCGTTTGGGAGAAACCCGGCATGACGAACAAGCCTTTCACTCGAAGCAAACTCATCCGAGCTCAGAAAAGCAGGGACACTGCCACAAAGGCGGATCAAATCACTTACACGATGCTGGCCCACGCCGGATCAACAGGCTGGGCGTCTACCCTATCCTTGATCAACCACTCATGGCTGGCGGGACGCCTCCCGGGCGCCTGGAAAGTTACCGACACACAACCTATTCCTAAACCTAAGGATCCCACCAAGCCCCGTTCCATCGCTTGGGTGAACTGCACGGCCAAGACTGCAGAACGAATGGTAATCACTCGCCTCGTGTGGCGCATTTTAGGTTCCATGCGGGGAGCAGGAACCGTCGACAGCATCATGGCCGCCCTGAGCCAGATCGATAACCGCCCTGTTGTGGTCGTTTTCCTCGATTTAGTGAAGTCATTCAAACTGGCAAACCCTCCTGCCATCCAGACCGCCTTAGTGGAGAAAGGTGTTCAGGGCAGAACCCTTGTCTGCATACAGGACTACTTACAGCACTGTCAGGCAAGAGCCAGGTTCCAGGTTGGAACTATCACAATATCGCTAATTGGAAAATGGTACACCACAGGGCGGAATACTCTGCCCATACTTGTTCAACCCGTTGTGTATATATATATATATTTATATATATATATATATATATACAGATATATCATATACACTGTATATATATATATACATATATATATATATATATATATTATATATATATATATACATATATATATACATGGTAAGAACGGAAAAACACAATTGGGAACAAGAGACTTTATTCCTGATCGGTTTCACCTTTGAGGCTTCTTCAGAAGTAATATTCACAGAGAATTCTCTGTAAATATTACCCCTTAAAAGGCCTCATGATGTCACGATATATATATATATGTATATATATATATATATATATACATATATATACATATGTATATATATATATATATATATATATATATATATATATCACAACTAACACCACAGTCGGACGAAAGAAAAAGTTGCGTAAGCGGAATTATATATTTCGATTGCTACCTGCAATCCTCTTCAGTAGTATCTGCAAGTAGCAATCGAAATATATAGTTCCGCTTACGCAACTTTTTCTTTCGTCCGACTGTGGTGTTAGTTGTGATTTATAAATGTGTTACTACATTTCTCACCTGTGATATATATATATATATATATATATATATATATATATATATATATATATATATAAATATAATAACGATGATAATAAGCTTCCTACGGAGCTCACCTGACTACAGTAACTCAGTAGTGCCACTACAAGATATCCACCATCACCTCACTCTTTACCAATATAACCTCTGACATCCTCACTGTTTTTATATTGTCCAAAGCTCCCACCTCCCACTCCTTCTAACACCAGCGTCTAATGTGATCATATCAGATGCACGAAGTGCCCAATAACCAATCTTCGTCGCCAAGTCTTGCCACTCATTGGTCCACAAAATGTAATCACGAATCATTCAGATAGCTACCCGTTTCAAATCTGCAACATGCTGGGTGCCATTTGACGTGTGTGTCCCCGGAAATGAAGAAGTTGCCAATGCATCGTCCTCCCCTTTTGACGCTTCCACTCCACTACTAATGATAGACTGTCACCCTGTTCTTCGATCAGTAATACTGATCTAATGATGAGAACACAAGGAACATCCAACAAACCATCTACGAACAATCAAAACCCACATAAGGCTAACGTCACCTCGACATAATTGTCGTTCTGAAGCCGCTTGAGTACGCATAAGATAAAAAAAAAAAAAAAAAAAAAAGAATCCCGTTCCACACGTCCACCTTATGGCAAGAAAAGACCTCCCATCCAATATGGTCATGTCAAGATACTTTGACAATATCACGCGTGCCACGCTGTCCAATTTACACAACATTCCACATTAACGACGTTCTCTGGTATCTACCTCCTCAAGTAGCACTAACTCCTGGGCAACAAAACACGGATACCTTAATAATCTCGCTACTACATCCTAAATACAGCTTATAAAAAAAAATATTTTCCTTCTAAGAGATAAAAACATTAGGTACATACATACATATACCAAAGGCTTTTCCCCCTTACAAGGGAGGTAGCCAAAACACAAAGGCATAAAAACCACTCCCATCCATTCCATCCCCATCAGACTCCATTCCCCTCCACACTCTTCTTTCCCTCTTATCTTGGCACCTCCTGAATGACGGGTCATCCCTGCATCTCGCCCACTGCCCTGGGTCAGAGGCAGTGTCACGGGACACAGCACATCCAGAGCAAGGCCTCTTCATTAATTCGGTGATCCCCCCACTCTCCGTCCCCTCATGCAGAAAAGGAGAAGACGGGGAGAAATCCCTTCGGGCTGCGTCAAATTATATCTCATACATACCCCCTCAACCCCCATCTCCCACCCATTCAACCTCATGCATCGCAACATCATCCATATACAACCATTCTCCATTCACTATTGTCTTCTGTTCTCTCCCATCCTTCCTCAACAGACATTCCCCTCTTTCCCAAAGCCCCTTTTACCCCATCCATCCATCTCATCGTAGGTCGACCCCTCATGTTAATTCTTTCCTCATCTGCCTTCCACACCTCCTTTACTAATCTTTCTTTACTCATTCTCTCCATGTGTCCAAATCATCCCAATACTCTCTCATCCACCCTATCTCCCAACTCCTTTTCCGCTGTGGTTAGAGCTCTGGCCTGCCACTACGGAGGTCCGGGTTCGACTCCCGCCCGGGGCTGAAATAATATCAGTATCGCAGCGCTGAGGGGTGTTACTCCAACTCTCGTGGGCGGGGAGTTGGGTGTGTGTGTGTGTGTGCAAGGTCATAGCATTACCCATAGATCGAACCTACGAGCTCTGAGCTCTCTTCCAGGAGGGAAATAGCTGTCGATCACGAGTCCAACACGTGATCCAAAGACCAAGTGAAAATACACCCCCGTTCCCCTCCTCACCTCTTCATCACTCTATCCAGCCTAGTAACCCCTATCATACTTCTCAGACACCTCATCTCAAACACATTCAAACTTCTCTCTTCCTCTATTATGTTCCATGTTTCTGCCCCATACATTAGGTACTCGTAATAAATCATGTTATATGTTTCTGTCCCATACATTAGGTACTCTTAATAAATCATATGGTTCAAATTTTCTTTGTTTTGTCAGGTTGTCTACCTAGACGGGTATATTCTTTTTTTGTGTGGCCAACAAACCTGTTATATGGGAGTAAATGATATGGGGCGACTTGTGAAAGTGGCCTTGTAGAGTTGCAATATTATTTCAAATTGTTTAGACATTTGTGAGACGCTGAAGAGTCGCGAAGATCGTGAGCAAAGACGGTAGCCACACAGCTAATGAAAAGGTTATTTGTATACGTTCGCCAGCCAGCTGCAGCATACATGGTTAGACTGATGCCTGGAAGTTGTTTGTAGGTATTTAGGTGTTGGATGATTTGGAAATAATGCTGTAGGTCAGTAATGAGAATGGAAGGGCGTTGAAAGATGCCCAGTGTTTCAAAAATTGGGCAAGTGGGTTGGGGTACTCATAATACAATTAAAATATTTTTGGTAACATTAGCCCTTTAAGAACTAGAAAGTAGCGTACATTTTATGCTGGTGCTTCAGAACACTTTCAAATTACAATTGAAGAGAAATTATTTAAGTCGGGTAAGTGTAAGATTAGATATAGATATGTTTGCCAGTCTTGTTTTTATAATCACTACCGATGTTATTATTATTTTGTGGTAGTTACATCTGGGGTTTAGAAATTATATGCACAAACCTATGATATAAAAAAGAATTTTGCAGCTTTAAAACGTGTTTTATAGTGTATAACAAACCAATATATTCTGCTGTCTCAATTTTTCAGAAATGGACAGAATGATAAGAGGTCCAATGGTATTGATAAGAATTGCAGCCGTGAGATCTAACGTAACGTAACCTAACCTATCTCATGGTAAATATAATGATGTCAGGCTTATTTGTTAAAAAATATCACTGCCGACGTTAATATTAATTTGCTGTACTGTTGCATGGTTTTTCAATGACTCAAAATGATAAGAGCTAGCCAGTTATATAGGTAAGAAATGTGGTTGTGAGGCTGGTAAACGTGTCTATGAGTACCTAAAATTATGTAGATTATGATTATGGCTTATTACAACCCGTTGTGAAAAAAATAATAAATAGTAGAAATTGGAAATTATTTTGAGTTAACGACCTAAGAATATTTAAGCATTGTATGTGCTTCCCAGAGGAAGCAAATGTGATGCTAGGTTTGTGGCTAAATTTACTTCCAATGTTCAGGTTGTCTACCTAGACGGGTATATTCTTTTTTGTGTGGCCAACAAACCTGTTATATGGGAGAAAGAGCAGTGATGAGCCACAAAACTCGTATCATGTACAAGAAGCAAAACATACAAATAACGCTAAAAAGATTAAAAAAATATTCCGTGAAAAGACGAGAGAGGGAGACAGCGTAGGTTAGGTATGGTACAAATAGGGGGATGAATGTGCTTGTTTTTATAGCTTATTCTAACAATTATGTCGTCGTTTCTCTCGTAAACCATTGGGTTTGCAGGATTGTCTTACTAAAAATAGTTATTTCCCAGACGTTACTGGTAGGGACTAGAGGGGGGGGGGTTAGTACAAACAAGTTATTTCCTATAGAAACATCCTATCCGATATAAATCAACAGGAATTTTTTTAATATGTTTTCATAACGAGTTAGCCTGTTGTGTCTTTTACAAATGTTTGGATTTATATCCCTAAATAGAATGTAACTGTAGATAATACGATATGTTGGTTTTTCACCCAATTTCCTTCCAGTCCATTGTGTGAAGCTTCTGTAACAAGATGATATTTTCTGAAGTCAGGTATTACATACTCTATGTGCAAATGTTTATTGTGATTCTTATGTTGTGGTTAGAGCCTGATTGTGGATCCTATAGGCATTGTTTTCACCATCTCCGTCGGTTAAAATATTTTTGCCACTAGTGACCAATAGGCTGAGTACATTCCCATGTCGTGACTGGCATCCATTAAATGTCAGTAAAAGTGATAGCTATCATCAGGACATCAAGATTGGAAGAGGCATCTTCCAATGTGTTTGGATAGCATGAGACAATGAATGGGCAGAATTTACAGTGAAAGAAAATAGATCTTGTCCATAACAAGGACCGGTGGTCTCTCGCAGGATGAAGTCCATAGAGTCGCCAACCAGCAATAACTCCAGATATTCAGGCCTTTTACACGTCAGTAGAGAAAGACTATTGACAGAGGTCGCGTGATACATGTTCGTTGAGCACTGGCTAGACTAGGGGTCTCCAAAGTGGTCTATGCGAATATCCAAGGGGTCAAAAAATCCTCAACCTATCATTGCTTGCAACCACCATCTGCCGTTCCACACACTTCTCCAACCATTTCTTTCCATTTCCGTTTCTTCCCAGCATACCATATCTTCCAGCTACATAATAGATTTATTCATCAACTCGCGCTTTCAAGTCACCCAACACTACCACCGAGCAATTGTGTGATAGGGAGCGTCACTAAAAAGCTGGTACCTCCCGTTAATCAAGCCCGAGACCTCCCACTACCCGGATAGGGGTGCTTACCGATTACACCACTGTCGTCTCTAGAGACCACTCGTGCATCTCCCTTCCCTGCTCCCCGCCAATCCAGGAATGTGCACCGCTGCAGGGATCCTGCTCACTGCGCCATGTGTGATAGGGTGATCGGTAGCGTCACAGAAAAGCCGATACCGCCCGGTAATCGAACCCGGGAACTCCAAGTGTCCTGGTAGGTGTGCTTACCGTTTACACCACGGTCGCCTGTAGTGACCATTGGCACAGCAATTCATACCAATTCTTCCCACGCACATCGACAAACCATCGCAGAATTCTTTCACACCCTGATATTAGTTTTGGTATCGAAACTAGTGGCTTGTCTGTCTGCCTGCCATCGTTTGTCACGAAACTGTTCCGACACTATGGGACCAGGTGTTTTCAAAATTGGAACCTAGATGGTTGTTATATTTAGAGATTGATTTTTATACTTATACCAGTGACAGAAAACAGACTTGGATCCCTGTTTCCTAGGAGTGTTGGAAAGCATTTGTTAAGGTGTTGGTTGTGCCAAATGGCAGCAAACATAATATTCTGTTTATTTACCACATGTGTTTTAATACAAAAGAAATCGCTAAGCACACGTGATAACAATACTTGCATAAACCACTCGGAAAATGAAATAATTAAATACCGAATGTTTTCGTCTATTCAAAATATCAGGGTACAAAGAAAACAGAAAATGAACAAAGATCGTAATATATACATAGTGGGAGAGGAACTGGGAAAAGTCCATTGTTACCCAACTCCAGAAGAATTATTTACAGTTTTTTTTTCTGGAGTCGGGTAACATGGGACCTTTCCCAGTTCCTCCCCCACTATGTATATATTACGACCTTTGGCCATTTTCTGTACTCTTTGTACACTGATGATATCTTGAATAGACGAAATCGTTCGGTATTCAATTCTTTCTTTTTCCAAGTGGTTTCTTAAAGTATGTATTTTTATCATGTGTTCCCACGCATTTCGATATGTTTGGGCGTTTTGATGTTTGATTACAACTTTATATTCAATATTTACATTATTGTTTACAAACGTTTAAAAGCTTACGTTTATGTTTTCAGGTCCAGGATTTAACAATCCATATTTGATTTGGAGACTTGCCTTTCAATTTTGTACATTCGCTATGGACGCCGGAGAAAAATCATTCCAGTGTGGCTCATGCGATGCCAAATTCTCCCACAAGAGTAGTCTCAAAAGGCATATAACGAGCCACACAGGAGGTAAACCTTTCCAGTGTAACCTTTGCGACGCAACTTTCAAAACGAAGGCTAATCTTCGACGTCACATGGTGATCCATACGGAAGAGAAACCTTTCAAGTGTGACCTTTGCGACGCAGCTTTCAAGGGAACGAGTGGTCTCAAATATCACGTGTTGACCCATACAGGAGAGAAGCCTTTCAAGTGTGACCTTTGCGAAGCAACTTTCACGACAAAACCAAGTCTTCGGTATCACGTGATGACCCACACAGGAGAGAAGCCTTTTAAGTGTGACCTCTGCGAAGCAGCTTTCACAACAAAATCATACCTTCGATGTCACGTGATGATCCACACAGGAGAAAAACCTTTCCAGTGTGCTTTTTGCCACGCAATTTTCAAAAGAACGAGTGATCTAAAATATCACATGATTATTCACACAAGAGAGAAGCCTTTCAATTGTGACCTATGCAATTCAACTTTCTCAACAAAGAGAAGTATTCGACGTCATATGTTGACCCACACAAAAGAGAAACCTTTCAAATGTGACCTTTGCGACGCAGCTTTCAAGAGAAAGAGTTCTCTCAAATATCACATGATGACCCACACAGGAGAGAAGCCTTTTCAGTGTAACCTTTGCCACGCAACTTTCAAAACGAAGGCGAATCTTCGACATCACATGATGACCCACACAGAAGAGAAACCTTTCAAGTGTGACCTTTGCCACTCATCTTTCAAGGGAATGAATGGGCTTAAATATCACATGATGACCCACACAGGAGAGAGGCCTTTCCAGTGTGACATTTGCGACGCACCTTTCAAGAAAACGAATGATCTCAAATATCACATGATGACCCACACAGGAGAGAAGCCTTTTCAATGTGACCTTTGCGACTCGGCTTTCACAACAAACTCAAACCTTCGACGTCACGTGATGATTCACACAGGTAAGAAACCTTTCCATTGTGACATTTGCGATGCAGCTTTTACAAGAAACTCAAATCTTCGATCTCACGTGATGACCCACACAGGAGAGAAACCCTTCCAGTGTGACCTTTGCGGCGCAGCTTTCACTAAAAAGTCGAAGCTTCGGTGTCATGTGATGACCCACACAGGAGATGAACCTCTCTAGTGTGACCTTTGCCACGCAACCTTTAAGGGAACAAGTATCACATGATGATCCCACAGGAGAGAAGCTATACTAATGTGACCTTTATGATACAGCTTTCAGGTCGAAATATTAAATGGGAGATGACATATGGACATACTTATGAAAGATTCCTTTGAAGTGTGACCATTGCAACGCAGCTTACACAATGTTAAATCTTCGATATCATGTTATGACCTAAACGCTTTTCAAATGTGAGCTTTTCGATGCAGTTTTCAGAAGAAAGCATCATCTCAAAATCCAAATGGCAACCAACACAGTAGACGAGCCTTTGCGACGCATTTTGCAGGAAAAACGCATCATCTAAAAAACCACATGGCGACCCATACCAAATAAAAGGTCGAGTGACCTTTGCGATGCAAAATACTCATAAATTATTAAGATTAACGGCACACTGTTATATGCGGCTGGCCATATTGCACACCAGCTCGCGATTCCGTGCCCCTTTTGTTTTAACTTAGATAATGTATTTGCTGTATTGACAGTGTTATCAGTGATGACGCATAGTTAAGTGAAGTGCAAGTACGTAGGGAACGGAGGATGCAGTTCTTGTGAAATATTTGCGTGTTGGCAATGGTGACGATCTGGGGGCTGGAGTAGGGGACAGGGACAAGTGAAGTGGAATGATGTTTGTTGCCGCCATGATTGTTTCCATCTTTAATAATATTGTCATCAGTGCAGTGTACATTATTAAAATGTTCTTGTACCTCTTTATGTCTCAATATTAGATAAGAATTTTTGTCTTGTAACTTGAATAAAGGTCTTCCTTAAATGGGTGACTCCTTTAATTGTAGACCTTTACAACCTGGTGGGTAAACGGGAACTGGCTGGTGATAGAACACTGTTAGCCTGATAATCTGACAAACACATAATAGAAATAAATGGGCGAAAGGATGTATGCTTTAATCTCAAACTGGGCTTAAAGGGACGCTGTAATAATATGGTGCCATTGTGTACATATTATAATTACGCACAGCATTATACAAATATTATGTTGTTGCTAAGTGTTCAATTGTTTTTTCGTTGCATAATTATAATAGATTTTATTGGAAATTGATTATGTTGTCATTGTGTTATTTAGTTACATTTACGTGTGCGTTTTTGCAAGGAGTTTTGTAATTTACATATTTATTCTCACCCACCGTGTTTCATTCGAGCCATGCTAACGAAAGAAAAGGTAAAACGGACATAGAATGGAATTACATTACATAATTTGTCGTTCATCTCGGCTATGATATGTTCCTTGTTGAGCGATGCTTCTGCGTTGCTGGTGGTGTTGGGTGTCTGTCTTCTGAGTTCTTGGATCCTGGCACAGCCTCTATGGTGCAGCTTCATGCAGGTGTTCGCGGTGCGGAGTGATATCATGCCACTTCAGTCAATGCACGCAGCATATTTCTGGCGTGAGCGCCAAACGATGTGCCTCTCTTGCTCCGAGTGTTGGTGGCCTGATCCTAAACCCACACGCTGGTTCTTGGTTGTCATTTGTGTCGCCAGAGGCGTCGATCACCCCTCCGTTCCAATACGCCCATGTGTTATTGGACTATTTACTTCTCCCTCGCCCTCAAAGTCTGCCGCCATTGAGGATCGATTTTGCAGCTGCCTGACCATGTGTACGTTGCCCCACATTTGCCCGTAAGTAGTTGGGCCACAGACCTATTGGTACCACGGGGAGGAGTATACTGGTACAAGAGGGCGAAGGATACCTTATCATCATCCAAGCTGCCGCCAGGTCCCGTCTGGTTCCACATCACCCTTTTGGAGGTATTCGCCATTGCCTTGGCTCTGGTATTGGACTGACTGTGGAAGAGAGACTGTTTGAAGAGCAGGTCTCCGAAGTGCGCTGTAAGTGGGGTGGTGGCCAGGAAGTGTACCAGTTGGTTCACAAAACCAAAACATGATTGCACGTCGGTGATGGAGGGCTACTTGGACATCTTAAAGTTCCTCAGTGAGCTTGCAAGTGTCTCAGCCCAACCGTGAACCTACAAAGTCCTATCTCCTCTAGAGGAACTGAAACTTTTCTGGCTTCAGCATCACCCTCTCCTTTAGTACACATCTCTGAGAATTGGTGTGCACGCTAGAGCGTCTTTTTTACACTCGCATCGTAGAGTAGGGTGTCGTTTACAATCTTCTATTTCCAAGGCAGGTCATGGATGACGTCGTCGAACCTTTTGGTGTAAGTGTCGCCGGCTGAGCAGTGCTCCAGAGGTTTCCGGCAGTAGTGGTACCGGCTCTAGCGCGTCATGGAGGTATTAAGGGGCCTGCTCACTTTGTCTAGCTACAAATGGTTGAAGCCCGAGTGAGCGTCGGCCAGAGTCTTGTATAATTTGGCTGAGATACCTGAGGCCACGTCGAATGTTGCTGGCGTGTGGTGAGTCTCCCGGAGGCACCATGCATTCAGCTCCTGGAAAACCACTGTGCTCCAACGTTGACCGATTTTTTTGACCACCGCGACCGTCCTTTCGAAACCGCTCTGTGGTCTCTCAGGCAGCTACGGCCGGGCTGAATGACTCCTTTCCTGACATCTTCGTCGAACTGCTGGTTGACTTCGGCTTCCCAGTGCCGGAAGACGGCTGGGCGTTCGCGGATATATTATATTTTTCCTAGAGGTGGTGGAGCGTACTGTTAATATCAAGTTGAGCAAACACTGTAATGTCAGCCAACTGGTTATTTCATTTTGTTTGTGTTTCTCCCTCCCCCCCTCTCTCTCTCTCTCGTTCTCTCTCTCTCTCGTTCTCTCTCTCTCTGTCTCAGTGATCTGATGATAATGATTCAGCATAACAACTACAAAATAACACCTGAAATTTTTGTTTCAATTGGACAAATTTAGGTTTAAGAAGGAAATAGACAAGAATTGGTTTGAAAATCCATGTGAACAAATTGCATAAACACGGCAAAGGAAACATGGACTGGAAGTGAAACGTTTATTCCTGACGTTTCGTCTATTGACTTTCTCAAAGGAATGAGCATACTGGATACGTGCAGAGTTTATATACATGCTTTGCAGCTCAAGGGGGTATGCGAGCGTAGAACGCTGTGTTCTGATTGGCCCGCTGAGACAGCCAATCGTGAAGCGAATATAGCGCTTCACAAAAACCGATCCCGCGCAAGCGGGTGGTCGTACCTAACAAATAGCAAATCGCAATTCCTTTGAGAAAGCCAATAGACGAAACGTCAAAAATAAACGCTTCACTTCCAATCCATGTTTCCTTTGCCGTGTTTATGCAAAGAATTGGTTTACCAACAGAGTGGTTAATAAACGAATGGAATAGAGTTGCAGTGACCGTCAAAACAATTGATTGTTTTAAGAGAAGATATATTTATGGATAGGAATGACAAGTGGCAAGGGATAGCGAATTGCCTGGTGTAGGCTTAATGGTCTTCTGTAGTCTCCCCCATTATTATGTTCTTATGACCAAACCCACACAGAATTTTGCAAGAAAAACACCAAGAGCCCATCGTTACTCCATCTTCCTTTTTTAATAATTTACCATCCACTAATATAGCAACAGTGTCAAAGCCCCAGATACATTCCAGGCATTCTTAATAACTAAAACTCATGAGTAGTAAGGAAAAAATCGTTCCAGCTTGCAAAATAGTAGATTCCCGAATAAGGAAGTAAAAAGTATAGTAATCCCCTCATAAAGCATATGATTTAAGTTTTCTTTTTCTCTGATAAGAACATTTTCCTCGGGAAAGTGTAAATAACGCCAAGTCATTTCCAAAGGAGATAACATTAGAATTGCAAGAATAATTGAAACTCCTGGAGATCTTCGAGTCGTTGAAGTGTCACAAAGATTGCAAGCAAAGAAGGAAGCCACACAGGTAGTGAAAAATATTATTTGCGTTTACCAGTCAGGTACATGTTTGGATATACCTGTAATTTGCAGACCATTATGATTGTAGCTATTTAGGTGCTGGATACTCTAGTAAGAGTGCTGTAGGTTAGCAGGAGACTAAGTCAAGTAGTGAAAGAAGCCAAATATTTCAAACTTGTGGAGGGGAATGGCTGCAGGAGCATTAGCCTACAAAATACAATGCAAACTAATAACCATATCCCCCATAAAAAAAAAACTAGATTATATTCCAGTACTACGCAAACACATTCACTTGTTTATTTTTTATTTATTTATTTTTTCTCTTGAATTTTGTCCCCTATGGAATTGTGTTAGGTTAGATTACATTAGGTTAGAAGCTATTGGACAACATAAGTTTCATGATAAATATTCGTGCTTGCGTGTTTCTGGAATTTTACTTGAAATTGAACCTAAATAAATGTAAAATTATGTGCAAAATAAGACAAAGTATGATTACCCGTTATCAGGAAAGAACGAGGTCCGGTATTCTGTCGTGAGATGAAGTTCGTGGTGTTCCCAGCCACCAAGAACTCTATACATTGAACCGTTTTAAACGCCAATAGAATAAAACTTGGCAGAGGCCGTGTGATACATATTCGCCGAGCATTGGATAGATAGGGGGGAGGGGTTCCAAGGGATCGATAAATGGAGGTTGAATTTAAGGTTTGTTATAAAACTACAATTAACTATGACCCAAAATGTATAAACAGTTGTTAAAAATCAATATTTGTTGAAAAAGAATTGGGGACCTCTTGTCCTAAATATTGGGGACATTTTGCCTCCGGGGGTGCAGATTTCAGGACATTTTGTCCGGGGACCTTTTGTCCCACATTCGATAATACCTAACCTAACATTTTGTAGGGGGTTGTTTCCTATCACTATCTCCTGTTTCATACACATCTCCAACAGCTTGTTTCCACATTCATTTCTTCCTGGCGGTATACCATATCTCCCAACTACACCATCGATTTCTACATCACCAACTCACGCTCCCAAGTCTCCCAACACTACCACCGAGAGGAGAGAATACTGGACTTACTATTAACTAAATATGAGTATCTAATGAGAAGCGTAAAAATGGGAGATAGTCTAGGGCTAGCTCTGAAGATCATCAAAATTATTTGATATATTGAATAGTACAACTAACGTCCTAATACCTGGCTTGAGGAGAGCCAATTTTGATGATTTTTTTTTTTCAGGACAATTGGTCATGAGACCAACCCAGCGGACTATAACAGAATAAGATACACGGCCAATGCGAACGTCATTAGCTCAGTCAGGAGTCGGGTGACGGAGGGTAGTATGCGTACCTTGAGTCAGGTCACTCACAAGCGTGAGGTCAACAGCATGGTCAGCGATCTGAATGAAATGTACAATATCCTAACAGCTTTGATTTTGAATGCATAAAATATAGTCATTATTTCCCTCAAAACAATAAGATCCAATACTAATACTGTCAGATGGATGACGGATAGGCTGAAAATCGAAGTTGGAATAATAAGGAGGCTTCACGGCAGAAAAAACGGGGAAACACACATTAGATCTAAATATTACGATGTGGTTTGACTAGTTAAAAAGAACACGCGCGCAGCGAAACGTAACTTCGGAATTAAGGTTGCCAGACAAGCGAGATCCAACCCAAAAGGTTTCTCTCATCTCTTTCAGTACAAAAAATAATGAAAGGATAGGCTCAAATAAAAACGTCGAAGATGTTATGATAGAAACGGAGGGAAATGAGCGAGACGTTTAACAAATTTTCTCATGGTGTTTACAAATGAGAAGTTAGATGTGGTACCTGACTGCGATCCGATTGTCATTGGAGGTGAAGTAGACTAACATCAGCATTAGTAAGATAGTGAAACAGATTGATAGATTGATAGATTGATAGCCACAAAATCCCCGGGTCCAGATTTTTTTTCTTCATTTTTTTCAGAGTGCTTAAAGAATGTAAAGATGAAATCTGGGACCGGTAGACACTAGTTTTGTGCTTACCTATTTGTGTAGGAGGCAGACGTCCTGGAACTCGTCGAGGAGATGTGCGACGTGGTGTCCTTTGGCGTTGGTTGCTGAAGGAGAGTATGGAGTGGTGAGCGTTTATATCTCCCTCGAATACGATGCGATAGTTGTCGTAGTTCTCAAAAATCAGCCTGTAAAACCCTGCTGCCCGAATTGCAAACAAACGCACCACGCCTGGAACCCAAGATGCCCAGCAAAGTTAGTGAAGATGAGTAACAGCAGCAATGACTGCAACAGCTCTGTAGTGAAGAGGCCAAACGCAGAGTATGGGAGTCCTTATACTACACGCATACACTGGGCGAAACGTAAAATATATTGGGCTCCCATACTCTGCGTTTGACCTCTTCCCTTAGTGAAGATGCAATGCCCTACCACACGCAAAACAACCGGAAAGGTCGGCTATCACGAAAATATCTCCCCCATCAACGCCAGCTTCAAGGAGAAACTAGAGGCAATGCAAACATAGTGTATGAGTGTAGTATAAGGATCTGAGAAGTTCAGATTGTTTGTCTGCCTGCCATAGTTTGTCACGAAATTCTTCCGACACTATGGGACCAATTGTTGACGAAATTGAAACCTAGATTGGTCATTATACTTATAGTTTCATTATTGTACCTATCCCAAATGACAGCAAACAAATTTTTGGCTATCTCTTCTTCTGTTTGCTAGGAGTGTTGGGAAACATTTTGTAAGAGGGTGTTAGCTGTGCCAAATGACAACGAACATATTCTTCTCGCTATTTTCCAGTATTTCATATGACGTATGGATTTATCATGAGGTATTTCTACGTATATCGATAAGTTTGGACGTATTGGTGTTGAATTATAACTTTATATTCAATATCCAATACATTTCTTATGATTAAAAAATGTTTACAAACGTTTAAAAACTTATGTATATGTTTTCAGGTCCAGGATTTAACAATCTATATTTCATTTGGAGAATTGCCCTTCAATTCTGTACATTCGCTATGGACGCCGGAGAAAAATCATTCCAGTGTGGCTCATGCGATGCCAAATTCTCCCACAAGAGTAGTCTCAAAAGGCATATAACGAGCCACACAGGAGGTAAACCTTTCCAGTGTAACCTTTGCGACGCAACTTTCAAAACGAAGGCTAATCTTCGACGTCACATGATGACCCACACAGAAGAGAAACCTTTCAAATGTGACCTTTGCGACGCAACTTTCAAGGGGACGAGTGGTCTCAATTATCACGTGCTGACCCATACAGGAGATAAGCCTTTCAAGTGTAACCTTTGTGAAGCAGCTTTCACAACAAAATCAAATCTTCAATATCACGTGATGACCCATACAGGAGAGAAGCCTTTTAAGTGTGACCTTTGCGAAGCAGCTTTCACAACAAAATCAAATCTTCGATGTCACGTGATGACCCACACAGGGGAGAAACCGTTCCAGTGTACCTTTTGCCACACAACTTTCAAAAGAAGGAGTGGTCTCAAATATCACATGATGACTCACACTAAAGAGAGGCCTTTCAACTGTGACCTTTGCGATGCAACTTTCTCAAGAAAGGGGAATATTCGACGTCACATGATGACCCACACACAAGAGAAACCTTTCAAGTGTGACCTATGTGACGCAGCTTTCAAAGGAACGAGCGCTCTCAAAAATCACGTCATGACCCACACAGGAGAGAAGCCTTTCAAGTGTGACCTTTGCGAAGCAACTTTCAAGGGAGCGAATAGTCTCAATTATCACGTGATGACCCATACAGGAGAGAAACCTTTCAAGTGTGACCTTTGCGACGCGGCTTTTACAACAAGGTCAAGTCTTCGACGTCATGTGATGACCCACACAGGAGAGAAACCTTTCATGTGTGATATTTGCGACGCGGGCTTCACAACAAAGTCAAGTCTTCAACGTCACCTGATGACCCACACAGGAGAGAAACCTTTCAAATGTGACCTTTGCGACGCAGTTTTTAGAGGAAAGCATCATCTAAAAGACCACATGATGACCCACACAGGAGAAAAACCTTTCCAATGTGACCTTTGCGACGCAGCTTTCATAACGAACACAAATCTTCGATATCACGTGATGACCCACACAGAAGAGAAGCCTTTCCAGTGTGACTTTTGCGACGCGGCTTTCATAACAGAGTCAAATCTTCGACGTCACGTGATGATCCACACAGATGAGAAATCTTTCCAGTGTGACCTTTGCGACGCAGTTTTCAGAGAAAAGCATAATCTCAAAGACCACATGATGACCCACACAGGAGAGAAACCTTACCAGTGTGACCTTTGCGACGTGGGTTTCAAATTAAAATCAGCTCTTCGACGTCACGTAATGAACCACACAGAAGAGAAACCTTTCCAGTGTGACCTTTGCGACGCAACCTTTACAAGAAAGTCAAATCTTCAATGTCATGTGGTGACCCACACAGGAGACCAACCTCTCTAGTGTGACATTTGTCACGCAACCATTAAGGGAACAAGTGGTCTCAAATATCACGTGATGATCCCACCGGCTCCCTTGTTGTTCATTATGTACATAAACGACTTAGACGATGGGATGAATAGTGATGTTAGTAAGTTTGCGGTCAACACTAAAATGGGACGCCTAATTAGGTCAGGAGACGACGCAGAGATTCTGCAGGATAATCTTAACAAATTGTTCACATGGTCGGTGAAATGGCAAATGAACTTCAGTATATCTAAGTGTAGCGTGTTAACCGTAGGGCTACACAACCCCGAAAATAGATACAGCTTAGATAACACGCTTTTGGAGAAAACTGAGTGCGAGAGAGACTTCTGGAGTTCTGGTGAGTCTGGACCTTAAAACCATAAAGCTAATAGAGCGTTAAGTTTCATTGCTAGGACGGTAACGAATAGAAATGCAGAGGTAATTATTAAACTCTATCTATCCTTGACTGTGCGGTACAGTTTTGGTCTCCGTCCTACAGAATGGACATCAATTCATTAGAATCAGTACAGAGAAGAATGACCAAAATGATACATGGACTCAGAAATTTGTTTTGTGAAGAGAGGCTTAGGCACCTTAACTTACACTCTCTGGAAAGACGCAGAGTGCGGGGTGATCTAATAGAGGTGTTCAAGTGGATCAAAGGCTTTAACAAGGGTGATGCAAACAAGGTCATCATATTAAAACAACAGGGCAGGACTCGTAGTGATGGTTATATGCTGGACAAATTTAGATTTAAGAAGGAAATAGGCAAGAATTGGTTTGGGCCTACTAATAGGGTGGTCGACAAATGGAATAAACTTAGTAACCATGTAGTAAGCGCTGAAACTATCAGTTGCTTTAAGAAACGACTAGACAATTTTATGGATGGGGATGACAGGTGGTGATGGATACGGAGCTGCCTAGTGTAGGCCTTATGGTCTCTTGCAGTCTCCTTCATTCTTATGTTCCTATGAGAGACTATACAAATGTGACCTTTACGATACACCTTTCAGTGCGAAATATCACATATCGACCTACACATGAGAAATTTCTTTCAAATATGACCATTGCGACGCAGCTTATACAAAATTAAATCCTCGATATCATGTTATGACCTACACAGAAGACACGCTTTTCAAGTGTGAGCTTTTTGACGCAAAAAATCCAAATAGCGACCTACACAGTAGAGGAACCTTTGGGGCGTGACCTTTGCGACGCATTTTGCAGGAGAAAGCATCATCTCAAAAACTACATGCCGACCCATACAAGATAAAAAGTCAAGTGACCTTTACGGCGCAGGATGCTCACAAATGATTAAGATTAACGTCACACGGTTAGATGCGGCTCGCCATATTGCACACTGCAAACCAGCCAGCGATTCCATGCCCCTTGAGTTTCACTGTCAACCATTTTGTGCTAACTTAGATAATGTGTTTGCTGTATTATTGACAGTATTGTTAGTGCTGGCGCATAGTATATTATAAAGTGGAGTGCAAGTACGTAGGAAACGGAGAATGCAGTTCTTATGAAACATTTGTTGACAGTGGTGACGATCTGGAGTCTGGAGTAGGGAACAGGGACAAGTGAAGTGAAATGATGTTTGTTGCCGCCATGATTGTGTCCACCTTGAGTAATATTGCCATTAGTGTAGTGTACATTATTAAAATGTTCTTGTAGCTCTTTATGTCTCAATATTAGATAAGTTTTGTATAGTAATTTGAATAAAGGTCTTGCTTAAATGGGTGACTCCTTTAATTGTAGAGCTTTACAACTTGGTGGGCAAATTGGAACTTGCTGGTGATAGAATAGTGTCGGCCTGATAATCTGACAAACACATAAGAGAAATGAAAGGGCTTAGGAATATGTGCTTTAATCTCATACTGGGCTTGGAGGGAGGCTAACGAGAGAAGTTGTAAAACAGAGACATCAAAAGGAATTGCATTAAATAATTCGTCAGCCATCTCAGCTGATATGATATTGAGCGATGCTTCTGTGTTGCTGATCTTGCTCTAATGTTCCGACATCAAGGTTTATTATTTGGTCCCTTATTTCTCTCTGTGTCACAATTATTTCTTCCATTGGGGGATCTTTCTCTCCTTCATCCCAATTTTGTGTATTTTCAATTGTGAATACAGATTTAAAATATGCGTGTGCATGTGTGTGTAAGATACAAAGATAACACTAAATTTTGATAAATGTGCCGTATTAAGTCTTCAACGCGGATTGTGACTGGTTCTTGATTCATTATCAATAGCATGATTCCCAGATTGATACTCTAATCGTACCCTGATTTAGGTGTAACCAATGTCCAATAAAACTGCACGATCATGCCAGATGTATATAAGGCAACACGAATTGTTTTTTACCAAATACACTGAAAGATGTACACTCCCTTTTTCTGAACGCTATTTCAAATTATGAAACTCGTATCTGATGGCTATTAGAATTATTTTCGTGTTATGGACATATTTAAAATTACTTGTGATTTAAAACATACTTGTACGTGTGGTTTAAATGACTTGGATCTAAACAAAGATGTACAAAGAAGATATATATATATATATATATATATATATATATATATATATATATATATATATATATATTTATATATATATATATATATATATATATATATATATATATATATATATATATATATATATATATATATTTGTTCCGAAGAATACAAACACTTCGGTACTCCTTACAATAGGATACTTCGCGTAGCGCAAATATTTCTACCGCTAAATTAAAATCTTCGCTCTGTGGGTCTGGACAACGCTTATCCTCAGTAAGGGGTCCTATTGGGGCAAGGGAGGGGGCCCTTGCCCTCCACCACAAGTCTCGTACACTATACTCCATTCTCTTCGCGGTAGTCAACGAGTCAACATCTCTCAACTATACCTATTTAGTTTTAATAGGTTTCCTCCTTATTGGGCCGATTTTCAGTCAAAATCCCTTATTAGCACGGCAGCGAACCGTTAATTAATCAACGGTTCAATATTTACGTTGTGGGTCGAAAATCAAGCAACCCGCTTCGATTGTCGCCAGTTCACTCCCAGGACGCTAAGGAGTTCGTCGTCCTTCAATTGCATCGGGGTTTACCTACGCCATCCTGTGTCCTGGAATTTCTTGAGTGCCCTCTCTTTTTCCTGTATTATTCCCCAAACCGCCGCCGGGTATCCTACCCTTTACTGTAAATATGGAATCTGGTTCCAGTATTGTTGTTGTTCAAGATAGGTTGTGTGCCTTCGCCGAAGGGAGATATCCTTGCCTCACCCCCTTACCGCCAGCCCAAGCGGATCCTCACATTTGGTGTATCAAGTGTAGAGCTCTCAAGAGTTCACCTTCATCCCCGTGTGAGACGTCCATTCAGTGGGATGATAGTCAGTGGTCCGTGTACTTTCATGTTCACAGGAAAGCGCATGCAGGGAAAAAGGTGCGCAAGCATAGGAAATGGCTTCCACCTTCACCCCCCAAAAACTAGAGAAGGCAAACTACGGCTTCAGAGGAGACGAGCAATTCTCTCCCTCCTCCAAAGCGTAGTAGACAGGAAAGTGGTACAACGTCCACCTCGAGTCATTCTCAGGCCAAGTTGTCCTCTATTCCTTCAACCAGGACGGTTAGCGTAGACGGACATGGGCCTCCGGCCACCTCTAGCTACCGCTCCTGTACGAGCTTTTTCCCGGATGAGGTCGCTTGCGGCTTGCCCTTGACCCATCCCGGATGGCTTCCACCTTCACCCCCCAAAAACTAGAGAAGGCAGACTACGGCTTCAGAGGAGACGAGCAATTCTCTCCCTCCGCCAAAGCGTAGTAGACAGGAAAGTGGTACAACGTCCACCTCGAGTCATTCTCAGGCCAAGTTGTCCTCTATTCCTTCAACCAGGACGGTTAGCGTAGACGGACATGGGCCTCCGGCCACCTCTAGCTACCGCTCCTGTACGAGCTTTTTCCCGGATGAGGTCGCTTGCGGCTTGCCCTCGACCCATCCCGGAAACTCGACGCCGACACGGACAAAGAACCCGGGTTCGAAGACAAAGAGCCCCTCAGCCTCTTCTACTCAGGAATCCCGCAGTACGCGTAAAACCCATCCTAGGAAGAGCCGGGTGATCAACGGAGACCTTTCCATGCCCTTTGATCACGAGGACAGAGGTGGGCCTACGCGCGCGTTGCTTGCGGGTAAACCCACCTCTACCAGAAGAGAGAGCCTCTCCTTAGGGTCCCCCGGACCATCTGAACCTAATCGCGACTCTCCAAGCGGGCATTTACAGGAACTTCTCCCCACTATCTATTCCCTCTTTCACACAATGAAAGAACAGATGATGGATGAACAACGCGAATTCATCCGGGCAACTCAGGAAAAGTTCCTGTTAGACTCCGAAGTTCGCAAGGATTCAACGCCCACAAGAGCTCCCCTAGAACATGTTCCAGCTGATCGGAACCCCCCCGAACCGATCAGGGACGAGGATGAAGACGCGGTGTTTCTCGCTGACCGGACAGACGCCAGCTACGACGACGACGACGTCCACAGCACCGGGGATGAGAGGGCAAGTTACAAAACTTCGCAGGATTCCCAGTCGGAATCCCCGATGGTGGTTAAACCCTCCTTCTCAGAGATCCTCTCTAAAGTTAAGAGAGCTAATCAACTGAGCCCTCCACAAGAAGAGGAAGCCACGTTTGAGTCGGAAATCTTCAGGACGGGCAATTCTCAAACAACAAAACCACCTCCAATCCAACTCCCATGGAGTACACAGACGGTAAGAGCCATGAACCAGGCCTCCGACGCACTCACAAACCGGACAACCGAGAAACCACTTCTACATCCCATCGGGGACAAACCTTAAAGAAGCCTTGATCCCGGCTCGATTACCAGAGCTTGTCAAAGCGGACGTGGATACCCTGCTCAGAAGAAACGTCATCCTTTCCGGCAGAGAATCCAGCGACCTCGTTCAGGGCCTGGCTCTCTCTCTCGCGGTGAACTCCTGGCTAGAACGCGTCTTGGCTTCAGTATGGGAGTTTTTACCCGAGCTGCAACCCCAGGAGGAATGCAACCTCCAGGCTCTATTGGAAAGCTCGAGCAGAGCCCTGAAGCATCAAGCTGCCTGCCTCTCAACGTTGGTCTTGGGCCAACATCGAGTCACGCAGGAGAGACACCATTCTAGGAGACCCCAGTGATCCCCTCCTCAGAGAAATTAATTTATGCTCCTCCATTGAAGAGGGCCTCCCTTCTAACCCGCATGCTGATTCCCCCGAACATGGTGGAGACCAGTCATCGGTTTGTCTCCACTCAACAAGTTCCTTTCCCTCACGAAGTTCCGAATGGACACCCCAGAGTCCGTAAGGGAGTCTATCAGGGAAGGGGACTTCATGGTGTCGCTGGACCTCCAAGATGCCTATTTCCAAATACCAGTGCATCCCTCCTCCAGGAAATTCCTCAGAATCGTCCACAGGGGCAACACCTTCCAGTTCACCTGCCTATGCTTCGGACTTTCCACAGCACCCGAAGTCTTCACCAGAGTGTTCAAACTCGTTTCAGCGTGGTCCCACTCCAGATTCGCCTACTCCGTTACCTGGACGACTGGCTGATCCTTGCACATTCCGCCCAGCTATGCCAAGAACACCTGAGAATGTTCCTAACCTTCGTCCGGAAATTGGGCACCGTAGTCAACCCGGAAAAGTCAGATTTCTTACAAAGACAGAGAGCCACGTACCTGGGTATGGTCCTGGACTCTCCCTAATGAAGTCCTTCCCAGTAGAAAAGAGGATCCAGAATCTCACTTCTCTAGTTGCACAGGCACTATCGACCGGGTTCCTGACGGCGAAACAATGCCAAATCCTCCTGGGCCATATGGCCTCCGTAGAGAGATTCATCCCCAGGAGCAGACAAAGAATGCGACCGCTACAGTGGCTCCTCAAGTCTCAGTGGGCCCCGCAAGAGGGAGAACCCCGACAACACATCTCCCTCACCGAAGAAGTCAAGGATTCTCTTCTCTGGTGGAAGGACCCGTGCAACCTACTCGTGGGGATGCCCCTCGGCCCATCTCCCCCCGAAGTCCTCCTGTTCTCCGATGCCTCCATGGAGGGCTGGGGAGCCCACCTCAACGACGATCACATCAGCGGTTCCTGGTCCACAGTCGAGCGGACAGCCCATATCAACTGGCTAGAGTTGAAAGCAGTACTCCTGGCTCTCCGTCACTTCAAGGATCAAGTCTCGGGGAAAGTAGTGGGCATAATGTCGGACAATTCCTCGGTAGTAGCCTACCTGAATAAGCAAGAGGGCACAGTCTCCCAGGACCTATGCCTTCTGACTATGGCCATCCTCAATCTAGCCGAGAATCTCCAAGTGTCGCTCAAGGCTCGTTACATCCCAGGGAAGAAGAATGTCTGGGCGGACCACCTCAGCAGAAGGAGTCAGATAATCAGCACAGAATGGTCCCTCCAAGAAGTAGCGAACTTCATCATCAACAAATGGGGCTCCCCTCTGGTGGACCTTTTCGCCACGAGATGGAATCACCAACTTCCAATATATTTCAGCCCTCTCCCGGATCCTCTGGCAGCAGGAGAGGACGCTCTTCTGCAAAGTTGGGACAACCTGGACACCTACGCTTTCCCACCGTTTCCCTTGCTCCAGAGAGCAAGAAACGCATCCAACCTTCGGATGATTTTGATCGCTCCTTGGTGGCCAGAAGCCCCATAGTTTCCAGATGTCCTCGATCTAGCAGTAGAAGAGCCCCTGGCCCTTCAGGGAAGACCAGACCTTCTACATCAACCCATCAACGGGGCTTGGCACAAGAACCCTTCAGCACTCATTTTTCACGCGTTCAGACTATGGTCCGGATCATCCTAAAGAAGGGTTTTCCCAGAGAGGTGGCGGAAGACATGCCCACTCCTATTCGCTCTTCCTGAGCTCAATAACCTTTATCAAGGGACATGGAATGCCTTTGCAGAATGGTGCCACTCCAGGAAAATAGTCCCAGATCAAGCCACCATTCCTGAGATCGCCTCCTTCTTCCACTCCTTCAGGAAGTCCAAGAAGATCTCCCTCTCGGCAGTGCAAGGCTATAGGGCAGCGCTAAAGCAGGTGTTTTCTCTGAAGGGAATGGACCTAGCCCTTTCACCAGAAATTTCCATGCTCTTCAGGCACCTCAAAAGATGTATGATATGGGTTACTAGGCTGGGTAGTGTGAGAAACTAATAGGTGAGGAGAACGGGGGTGGAAAAGGAGTTGAGATATAGGGTTGATGAAAGAGTATTGGATGTTTTGGATACATGGAAAGAATGAGTGAAGACTAGTAAAAGAGGTGTGGAAAGCAGAGGTGGAAGAAATGAACGTGAGGGGACGATCAAGGATGAGATGGATGGATGGATGGGGTAAAAAGGGCATTGGGAAAGAGGGGAAAGTCTGTTGAGTAAGGACAGGAGAAGACAGAAGAGAGGGGTGAATGGAGAATGGTTGTGTATGGATGATACTATGATGCATGAAGGGGAGCGGGTGGGGGATGGTTGTGAGGGAGTATAAAAAATAATTTGACGCAGCCCGAGGGGATTTCTCCCCATCTTCTCTATTTCTGCATGAGGGGACAAAGAAGGTTTAATGAAGCGGCCTTGCCGTGGATGTGCTGTGTATCTGAAATGTGGTAGTAGTGTCTCAAATGATAAAATAAACACTGCTGAGTATATCATCGTAGATGTATTTACATCAACACATATTACAAGTAACATGGGCATATACCCCCCAAAAAATTTACATAATACTAAGGTAAACAGAACTCCATCCTTCATGATATGTAGATATCTATATCAACCACTTACACCACTCTAATGATTGTGATTTTTTTTCAATTACAAAAACATTTGTGCACTTAATGGAACACTCAGGAATCTTTGGTTATGAAAAAGCAAAATTGCAATTATGCAATCGACCAAATATCACACAACTGCACAACTGAGATTAAAAAACTAATATTTACAGTTGACAATATGCGTGTGTGATGACTCATCTACCAAACATTAGATCAATACTTAATAGCTGAAAATACCATCATACAGAAAAATGAAATCAATCAGGTCACATTGAAGAGGCCTCTCACCAGAGTCAATCATCACACACTGTATGACATTAACCTTTCGTGAAGAAGTAGGAGTCACTACGTGACACTTGAAATAAATCCTTTTTATGAGAAAGTGGAAAAGGCTCCTTTCCCGTCACCACGTGATGTCTAAGTTTACTTTTTTCTGAGATAGCTGTATCACACATTTCACACTTTAAAGGCCTCTCTCTAATGTTTGCCATGACGTCTTGTTTGAGATGACTCTTTTGTGAAAAAGTTGCATCACACATGTCACATTTGAAAGGCCTCTCTCAAGTGTGGTTCACAATATGTCGATTGAGATGACTCTTTCGTGAGAAAGCTTTACCACACAGTTCACATTTGAAAGGATTCTCTCCAGTATGGGTCACCATGTGTTTTTGAGAGTGCCTTTTCGTGAGAAAGCTTTATCACACAAGTCACATTGAAATGGCTTCTCTCCTGTATGGGTCATCATGTGTAGTTTGAGGCTGCTCTTTTGTGAGAAAGTTGCATCACACAGTTCACACTTGAAAGGCTTCTCTCCAGAGTGGGTTACCATGTGTTGTTTGAGAGTACCCTTTAGTGAGAAAGCAGAATCACACAGTTCACATTTGAAGGGCTTCTCTCCAGTGTGGGTCACCATGTGTTGTTTGAGATTTGCCTTTTGTGAGAAAGCTGCCTCACACAGTTCACACTTGAAAGGCTTCTCTCCAGCAGTGTGTTTCACAATGTGTCGTTTGAGATGACCCTTTTGTGAGAAAGTCGCATCACACAGGTCACACTTGAAAGGCTTTTCTCCAGTGTGGGTCATCATGTGTCGTTTGAGATCACCCTTTTGTGAGAAAGTTTTATCACACAGGCCACACTCGAAAGGCTTCTCTCCAGTATGGGTCACCATGTGTTGCTTGAGATCATGATTTTGTGAGAAAGTTTTATCACATAGTTTACATTTGAAAGGCTTCTCTCTAGTGTGGGTCATTATGTGTTGTGTGAGACCTTTCTTTTGTGAGAAAGCTGTATCACACATGCCACACCTGAAAGGCTTCTCTCCAGTGTGGGTCACCATGTGTTGTTTGAGACTGCTCTTTTGTGAGAAGGTTCCATCACATAGGTCACACGTGAAAGGCTTTTCTCCAGTGTGTGTCACCATGTGTCGTTTGAGACCTTTCTTTTGTAAGAAAGTCGCATCACACAGGTCACACTTGAAAGGCTTTTCTCCAGTGTGGGTCATTTTGTGTTGTTTGAGATGACTCTTTTGTGAGAAAGTTTTATCACACCGTTCACACTTGAAAGGCTTCTCTCCAGTGTGGGTCACCATGTGTTGTTTGAGAGTACCTTTTTGTGAGAAAGCTTTATCACACAGTTTACATTTGAAAGGCTCCTCTCCAGTATGGGTCACCATGTGTCGTTTGAGATCTTTCTTTGAGAAAAATTCGTCACACAGTTCACATTTGAATGGCTTCTCTCCAGTATGGATCCCCATGTGTTCTTTGAGAGTGCCTTTTTGTGAGAAAGCTTTATCACACAAGTCACATTGAAATGGCTTCTCTCCTGTATGGGTCATCATGTGTTGTTTGAGATGACCCTTTTGTGACAAAGTTTTATCACACAGTTCACATTTGAAAGGCTTCTCTCCGGTATGGGTCACCATGTGTAGTTTGAGACTTGCCCTTTTGAAGTAAGCTTTATCACACAGTTCACATTTGAAAGGCTCCTCTCCAGTATGGGTCAACATGTGTTGTTTGAGATGACCCTTTTGTGAGAAAGCTTTATCACACAGTTCACATTTGAAAGGCTTCTCTCCAGTATGGGTCACCATGTGTTGTTTGAGAGTGCCTTTTTGTGAGAAAGCTGCATCACACAGTTCACATTGAAATGGCTTCTCTCCTGTGTGGGTCATCATGTGTTGTTTGAGAGTGAATTTTTGTGAGAAAGCTGCATCACACATTTCACATTGAAATGGCTTCTCTCCTGTGTGGGTCATCATGTGTCGTTTGAGACCACCTTTTTTCAAGAAAGCTGCATCACACAGGTTGTCACATTAGGAAGGCTTCTCTCTAGTGTGGGTCCTTATGTGTTGGCTGAGATAAGCCTTTTCTGAGAAAACTTCATAGCAAAGGTCACATTGGAAAGGCTTTTCTCCAGTGTGGGACATCAAGTGTAGTTTGAGATGATTATTATGTGAAAAAGCTACATCATAAAGGTCACATTAGAAGAAAATATTCATTCCCTCCATTGTATGTCACCGCATGATACATGACTCATGAGATAGGTGTGCTGCAGATGCTACACCAGATATGTCGACAATACAAGATCTTCAAGTCCCTTTTCCAAGGAAATTTTTACATTCAACCTCGATCTGAAATAATATATTGGCGTATTAACCAAAATGCAGTAAGCGGGGGAGGGGACAAACAACACATGTAAAAGATCATATTCAAAAGAAATGGAAAGTTGAACAAATACGTAAAAATGGATTTCTGCAGAAAAAAGACGGGGTCAATATAAATTAATCATAAAATAATGATAAAAAAAACAGGTGAATAGACACCTCAGAGAGATAAAGACACAAAAATAGAATATCTGTGTATAATAAAGGATTTCTAGAACATTCTTATGTAAAATATATTGTTTGCTAATCATGTAGGAGTATCAAAAAATATGCAAATGCATTGATGCATTAACCAAAGTGCAGTATATTAACAAACAATTCGTATCAAAGAAGCTTAAAGGAAGAAAAAATAAAAAACAAAATAGAAGTGAACAAATACCAAAAAAAAAAAAAAAAAAAGGAGTGTAGAAACTGGAAAAAATAGACTGGTAAATTAGAAAATAATATATTAATTACAAAGAGAAAGAAGAGAAGACCCATCAATATATATACATACATATATATAAATATATATATATATATGGTTAAATTTAATGGTAAGATTATTATTGCAGAGTTTTTTATCTGCCTTTTCTCTTTCTCTGAGAATCTTTTTCCCTTCCACGAGAAGTTGTCTTATAATGTCACCATATGACATTGTTTTGTAAGTTACTTTGGGCATGGCTTTACCAAAGTGAAAAACTGGCCAGAACGCGTTTTCACACTACTTAGTGCTTCATCAGTGGCTAGAGTGTGAATATCTGATTGAATTTTTGTGTTTATATACTATTAGTGTTGGTCTGATATTTCATTTTTGAGGCTTCTGATTGGCTAGTGGGCTGGACTGGGACTCCCGAACTATTCTACTTCCTAATTGGTCGGCTGTTGTGTGACGTCATCAGTATTGTGCCTTCTTTCAGGGAGCTGAGATCTCCTTACGCTAGGGAGGGCCTCTAAATCCCTAGTTTGTATATTAAGATTGGGAGATGTTTCTTTAATAAAGAGAGCCTCGAGGATAGGTAGTCTTCTATGGTCTTGGTTTGTTGCCAGCACTTCTGTGTTTTCTATTAGAGTTTCTCTTTTTAAATTTCTTTTGTGAGCAGAATGATGGTGGTTTTTGGGAGCTCCTTTCTTTATTAAAGAAACATCTATGGTCCTATCCACGGGGACGTGGGTGAAGAGAGACTCCGCGTCGAGGGATGCGATATCCCCTTTGGCATCGACACCTTTGAGGATGGACAGAAAGTCAGCGGTAGACTCAATGCTGTAGTCCTTAGGAATGAAGGGTGTTAGGAGGGCGTTCAATCTTTTGGCTAAATGATAGGAAGGAGTCGGGATCTGAGAGATGATGGGTCGCAGTGGGTTGTTCATCTTATGAGTTTTTACATTCCCATAGCAGTAGCCTGAGGATGGCCCTGCAAAGCTAAAGATCCCCAAAAATCTCCTACGCCAACTACTGGAGATTTGTACCAAGGAAGCCCATTTCTATGGTCCCAATAAACAACTCTACAGGCAAGTTGATGGTGTGGCTATGGGCTCGCCCCTTGGAGTCCTCTTCGCCATTTTTTTCATGGGGATGGTGGAGAGAGAGGTCTTCAGTACTACCAGAAAGCCTCCCATATACGTCCGTTACGTAGACGATATTTTCGTCCTCGTGAGGGACCGTAGGGAGCTTGAAGACCTGAGGAGCAACCTACAGCGCGTCTCCGGCCTAAACTTCACTTCAGAGAACAGTATCAGTAAGCAGCTCCCTTTCCTAGATGTAAAGGTTGAAGCCAGTTCTCAATGTTTTAGGACCGGAGTATATACAAAGCCCACCCACCCAGGACTCTGCCTCAACGGCAAAGGTGAATGCCCTCAACGCTACCGGAGGTCCACAATCGATGCTTATGTCAGAAGGGCACTGACGCACTGTAGCGACTGGGCCCGAACCCACGCAGAGCTCGACAGAACGACGCAGGTCCTGGTAAACAATGGCTTCTCTAATAGAGAGGTGCAAATCGCCATCAACAAGCACCTTGACAGATGGTATTCAACCCCAGCAGAAAAGCCAGTAGGAGAAGCCAGGATCAAAATTTTCTACCAAAACACCATGTCCACCCATTATAGAGCCGATGAGGAAGCCCTTAGAAAAATCATCCACAAAGACGTGAAACCCACCAACGACAACGACAAAATAGATCTGGTTATTTTCTATAAAAACATGAAGACATCCCAACTCCTTATAAAGAACAACCCCTGCCAGAGGACACCGGAACTTCAGCGTAGCCATCTCGTGTATGAATACTCCTGCAGAAAAGGGAACTGTGAAGCCCTCAATGAAACATCATAGGGATGACTACGACGAAGCTCACGAGGCGTCTCACCCTTCATCTCTCCAATGGCGCTATCAAGCGACACCACGAAGACGTA